>NC_141615.1:51652096-52252096 GCF_047967505.1 Dipteris shenzhenensis
TATACACATCCTCTTTTAAGATGCCACACATCTTGTTGGCTCTTCCTTGAGAGTGTCTCCATAGGGAGGAAGATAATGTTTTTGTTTATAGTAACAAGGAGGATGGACCGTTCACTTCGTGATGATGATGATCTTGATTATGATGATACAGAAGTAGCATGCTTAGTTGTGTAACCATACCAAAAGCGCATATATTTTTTAACAAAATTATACAAAAAATTGTGACTTGACTTCAAGGGAAGTCAAGACTATTCTCAAAATTATCAAAATTTTGTGAGGTTTTACAAAAACTAGTCTTAATTTGGCCCCTTTCTTGCATACCTTATGTGATGTGCTACATATTTGTTAATGTAGAAATGTATATAGTGCTCCTACAACTGCTATCAAATGCACATGAATTACTCTTTAAAAAAAGCCATTGATGGTGGGTAGCATTGCAATCAACCTCGAAACTTTTCAAAAGTGCAATGGATGGTTCTGTGTTCAGTGCGGGTGCATTCAATGTGATCAAGTTTTAAAAAAGGATAGTTGAATACTCCAAACTTGCTTCATGTGCGCAAAAGCCAGGATAGAGAAAATGGGAGCATGCCACATTACTTTTCTCACCTATGGTTCCCATCTGTATATACATAAGACCAAAAATCTCAATAAATTATTTCATACTTATAACTTAATCTAAGGAGGAAGGTATTGAAAAGCGCTTTATTTTTGGATTGGGAAACTCAATTGATTTGTTAATCGAAAAGGTTGAGTACTCAAAAGCTAAGATAAAAGGGATAGCTTCAAAACTTAATGCAAAGGGGGGTTTGATTTCAACGCATCCATTACTCGCTCCCAAGGTCTTACCACTAGCCTCATTAATCACTGTCCTCTTTAGAAAACCCTTGCCTTTCCACCCCTCTTTAGAGCTAATAGCTAGTGAGCTTTCACTGAGGGCTAGGGCTCAAGGCACGTCCTACATGCTGGGTTCTACAAGGCCTTGGTATCTTCTCCGCTCCCATGAATTGCATTGGGGGTCCACACTTGAGTGGTGCCAAAAACATAAGATGGGGGGAAAGAGTTCGCCATGAGGGTTGAAGAGGCTACTGGGATGTGTAGTAGCTTGTGTAGGGTGCTATTGATTGAAGGTGTTGGGGGGGGGGGGGGGGGGGGGGGGCTTGTCCCCATACCTCGCGGCAAACCCCCCCTCAACTTTCATGCATGGATACCTTGGCAAACTCTATGTGGAGTATTATGGATTCATGTGTTGAGGTGAGACGGCTGCCACGCCACCTTGCTCCTCCCTGATGGAGGTTTGCGGGGTACCCCAAGCACCCCCAAATTATCTTCTTGAAGATGGTGTCCCCAAGAAGCACTCCCGAAGCTATGGGGATGGCCCCCATTCAACGCCCATCCCTATTGGAAGCTGATGTAGGGTGGGTATGGGGGTGGCCTCTAAGGCGGATGTCTTGTGTGGGATGGGGAAGTTGAAAGAGTTCATAAATGCAAGGTGCTTGGTGGTCCAAAATCGAAGGGAGACACTGTTCTTTGGTGACCTGCAAAAATTGCCTATTTTAGTTTATTTGTGCCTAGTCTTGCAGCGCCTAGAGCCATTGTTCATATGCTCATCTGATCGGTTGGATCTTTGGTGACTTGCAAAAATTGCCTATTTTCATCTATACTTATGTTGGTTTCAGAAATGCACGAACATAGATGGATAGAAGTTGCATCAGCCACCACTAATAGAACCTGCCGCCGCTAGCTTGCTCATTGATTCACAAACATCCAGATAGAGTGCATATTTGAATTTGACTTACGCTTGGGCTAGGCCATTTTCTTGTCCGGCAAGAAATCCTTGCCACGGACCCTCAAGACACCATAGATCTATTTTCTAGCCAATAATAGTCCAGATGTTTGTGAATGTTCAAGTGGATGAAGAGACGAAAGATAGTTCATAACCTGTGGACAATGGTGCCCTGATTTCACGAGCCCAGTGGACGTTTGTAAAATTACCTAGTGTGCGCGGGACTCAACCCTTTAAGAAAAAATAAAAAATTAGACCCGTGATGTGGGGATTGGAAGCCCAATGCCCAAACCGCTAGGCCAAAGCCTTGGACTTAACTCTAAGAGTCAGTGCACACGAGGCCAAAAAAGCGCCATTGATGCGACTCTCAAGCCCAAGAGGTATTTCGTGTGAACCAAATTAATGGATCTGACGGAGCTTGTGTGAGCTTATAGGGCCATCACTCAAGTTGCAGGGAACTCTGTGGATGACTGCATGCCTTTTTCTATTGGCTTGACCATCCATTTCAGAGCATTGAAGGTGCCCTCACTTCCTTGTCAGCTCGAGGTGCCACCTTCCTATTGGCTGGAGAGGAAATGCGCAGCTAGAGCTCAAAATTGCAACCTCCAGAATGGAGGTGCCAATGGAGGTGCCATATGGAGCACCAGCAGCGTGCCAGCTACGCCTCGATTTTTGAGCGAAGCTCCAAAATGCGCCCGTGGTGCGCCAAATTTCACCTCGTGTGAACTAAAAGCCTAAGTGCCAAGAGAGAAAACCAAACGTGTAAAATTCAAAACGATCAAGATATTCAAAAGTGCAACGGTCATGTTTTCAAATTTCCCGCGGAAGCCAAGAGCCCCTCGTGCGCTTAATTCCATTCAAGTTTTTCCCAAGCAACTTTTCCCTTCTGCTTTGCACTCCCAGTTTCTGCTCATGCTCTGCAGCAACCTTCATGGAACACAAAATTCTGCCCACGCCCATCGCGAATTGCTGTGTTCCATCTCACGTTCATGCTGAGAATGTAGCTTCAAACGTACGCATTGCACTCTCCTCTCACCCGGATTTCAAATCGGCGACCGTTACAGTCTTTTCTGCTTATGGCGATGTCGGTCGTTTCTCTCGTAAAGTGAGAGAAGGATGCCAGAGAACAGGAATTAATCTGATTGATGTTCCTAGCGGCAAAAAGGAAGCATCCGACAAAGCAATATTGGTCGACATGTTCTTGTTTGCTGCACTATCCTGCTGATTTCCGGGGACGTGGACTTCGCTCCTGCTCTCCACAAGCTAGGGCAGCGTGGATATACCGTCGTGCTTGCCCTCCCCACCGGCACGGTAGTTTCGCCTGCCCTTCGTAACGCGGGTAAATTTGTTTGGGACTGGCCGCGGGTAGCTCGCGGTGAGGGCTTAGTTCCTACCAAAACTTTCCTCAAGGACAAACTCGCTGACACAATCGTTGTTCCTTCAAAAACCTTCCTCAAGGACAAACTGGCTGACTCAAGCGGTAGACCATTGCCTTCTGTGGATGCTTCTGATCTTGCGGCTGCAGACATTGTGGATACGAATCTGGACTTGGGACGTGCTTCCCTTCGTCAGAGCGAGCAGGTTAAAGACATCAAAGAACTTGAAGGTTTCTTAATAAATCTTTTGCATTGGAGTGGGGGCGAAATGTTTCTCGAGGATATTGCGTGGAAATATTCCAACTATTTTGGGAGAGGCCTTCGTCGTTCTGAGTATGGCTCAACGAAGGTAGCTTCCTGTATAATTATAAACTAGGGAAATTTTCGGAAAACTCAAACTCTGGTACGATAGTCCATCCCGCATAGTTACGGATTTGGGATAGGGCACTTTTTGAATTGCAGATTTACATGGAAAGCAAAAAGCTGGACATTTTGGGAAGAAGAAAGTTTGTCAGAAATGGCAGGTCTTCCAAGAACAAAATGTACAGATACTCAATGAAAACAACTCACTAAAAAAGGAGATGGCTGAAAAGAAGAGGCCAGAATATCCCTTCAACAAATGGAAAGGCAAGGCCTTTGAGTACCTAGTTGCTACTATCCGGCTCAATTTCTCCACCGCAATCCTTAGACTTGATTTAATAGAATCCATCAGTACTACTGCTTCCAAACCATACACCAATCGGAATGGAGTCATGTCAGTAGTTATCTTGAAGGCTGTCCGAAATGCCCACGTGGAATCTAGTTCGTATCTCAGCTTTTTCGGTCTTCGAAAACTATTTTCCTTAGAATCCATCCAACAATTGCTTAGTACTTTTCGCCTCGCCATTTGCTTGTAGCTTTCTTGTGCACAATCATGTGGATCTTGGTTAATTTTTTGATTACTTTATTGAAGAAGTGGCCACCTTGGTTCGAAATGAGCTCGATAGGGCATCCAAAACTCATCATGATGTTGAGTATAGGATTATCCCCGAGTGTCATTGCCTCGATCCACTTGGTGGCCACCAAAATGTTTTTAATCGAGTACGTTTTGCAGTTGGTTAAACTGACTGAGAAAGTCCATCCAACCACTATTTCTGGAATGGTTCTAGGGGCAGCACTGGATTTAATGGCATTCTATCTTCATTCATCGGATGTCTAATCCGTTAACAGAAGTAACATTGCTTGGCAAATATGAATGGATCTTTAAACGCAGTAGGCCACCACAACGTTGCCTATAATATTTTCCTGTCGGTTCTTTATCTGGAAAAGTGTCCACCTGAAATACCTTGAACAGATGGTCGGAACATCTGATCAATACAACACTTATACAGAGCACCATCGATCACAAAAGACGATCTGCTTTTCAAAGCCAAGCGCTTTCTCTGATCTTTTGACTTGGATTCTAGAAAAGCTCCATCAATCAAAAACTGCTTCATCTGTTCATATCAATCTGTACTATAGAAAGCTTCTATATGAAATACTCTTGCATATTGGTTGATCATCCGTATACCTTTCACAGGAGCTTCGCTGAATTCTAACCTGCTTAAATAGTCCACAATCAACTGTTGCCTTCCTACAGTCAAACTCTCGTAGCAACAAGATCCAGTGTACATTGACCAGATATAGCAATGAGCCGGATGGTCCACATGAAATATAATTTTGGTGCCCAACAAACAGTGCTGAAACTTATTCAAAGCATAGATATTTCCTAAACATTCGTGCTCTGTTACAGAATAACTTGCATAGTAAATTGGTCGATGCCATCCTTTTTCTTTCTACATCAACACTGAATGTTAAGCACACCAACAAAGACGTGAAACTCTAGGGTCGAGTGCTTGTAGAATTGGAGCTATCAATGCTCATTCTTGTTCTTCCATCGAGAGATACGATATGTCTTTCTTAGTGACTTTCGTAATTGGCTGGTAGGCATAAGGAAGATACCTTACAAATCTTTTGTTGGCTAACAAGCGCATTATTTCTTTGATGTTGTTTTGTGCCTTCACTTTCCAAGCTCAATGGCCATTTGCTCTTTGGAAATAATGTGGCCTAACAAAGCTCCCCTTCGTATTGGATTTAGTGATAGATTGTCTTCTTTTTGGCCCTGCAAGGGTCCTAAGGGATGACTTGGTTAGTGAGTTGCTAATCAGGGTCATAGTTTTGAAGTTAGTCCATTTGGTCAATTTGACCTTGCAAATTATGGTTAGTATGAGGCTTAAATGTGGGTTAGTAGAAGGTTAAGGGCTTCTAATGTGTTTAAGGTTTAAGGTTTTGTTTGCTTGTGGAGGTCCTAAATGTTTTTATCTTTTATCTTAAAGCTTTTGTCTTTTGTTAGGTAATTCCCTCTAAAGATGGAGGCTCTCTTTGTCTCTTGTATAACACCACATTTATATTACTCTTGCCAAAATAGGCATGTCCCCACTTTTATTTAATGGCCCATCCACCACACACACACCTTTTCACCTCTTTTCTCTCCTCTCTTTCACTCATCTTCTTTTCTCGATGTGTGTGTGTGTGTGTGTGTGTGTGTGAGAGAGAGAGAGAGAGAGAGATCATGGAGAAAAGGAGATGGGGAAGAAGAGAAAACACAGTTGTGGGGGAAGATAGGGGAGTGCAAGAGAAGGGAGAGGAGAGAGGGAGGGAGGGAGGAGAGAGAGAGAGAGAGAGAGAGAGAGAGAGAGAGGGAGGGAGGGTGGCTCATCAAAAACATCTCTGCTCACTGTGACACACATATAACACTTTTGCATGAATTCTTGAGTCTACTATTAATCAATCTTCCGTTGCATGGGGTAGTTGCAATTACCCTCTATTTTCTAACATCTAGGTTGTACATTACCTAAAGTAACAATGTGTCCCTATTTCTCATACTGCCTAGCTAGTGACATATCAATTATATAATAAAATCACTACAAGACTAGTCTTAAGAAACCAAGATGCAAAGAGACAAAGCTCTAAGAGACTAATCAGTGGAATCCAAGATGATGCAAAGAGGAGGAGAGATTGGCATATTAGAAGAATTTTAATTATTTTGATATTCAAGGAGCTTGTGGCTTCAATTATTACCTTGGTCTAGATCAATTGACATTGTAACTCATCTAGAAGTATTTTATGATAATATTTTATTTTTTGTGCAGGAAGGTTCTAACATCTAATTGAACAAACATTGTAACGACTATCTGTAAACAATATCATTTCATCATCCTCGGTATTTAATATCTAGTGAACCAAACTTCATACATCCTCATCCCACACTAGGTAGAATTCAATAAATTTTCCATTTTTTTATGGGGCAAAGTTCATGGAATACAATAACTTGCAAAGTGGGACTTATCTTTCACAACTCATGTGAATGTTTTGTGGTGAGAAACAATTTGTAGCATGACCATTTGGAAGTTCGTTTGACCGTATTCTTTTTTTTTCCCAAAGAACATTTGACCGTGTTCTTTTGAAGCAAGGAGTTTGAACTAAGTCAGTGCCATGTAAGGAAGATGCAAATAAAGAAAGGTGCTGCTCAAGGGGCATGTTGAATGCCTTTGCGTAAGACTCAAAGCATTACCAAAGATATTATTCAATGTCTTTTTGCTTTTGTGTTGCTTATATATTCTATTGTATTTCTTGTGTATTCTATTTCCAAATGTTTTGTTCCTTTGATGGAATTGAGGACTCTTTTAGCTAAGTTTTAATGTACTTGCTTTGGCTTTGACATCTATTATACTAGTACATTGAAAGCATAACGGATATCTGGACAAGTGATTGTCTCAAGTATATATAATTGAATCAATGAGACATTTGTTGTACCTTTCATTGATAATAAGTTTGTTCTCTTTCTCTCTAAGTTTCAATGATGCACATACATTTCTTCATCTAGATAGTTATTCAAATAGGGGGGGCATGTTGGTAAAAAATGGTATTATAGCATGAGAGATGGAGGTAAGGGGGGGAGGGGGAGGGATAAAATGGTGGGAGTCATAATTTGAAACTTTTCCCCCCTTGTAGATTTCTCTACAACCTCCATCCTGCTCTCATAAAGGTGAGAATAGGAGGGGGTTGTCCCCTATAATATCTCTTTTGTCCCCTTCCTGTGCAAGTCAACAAACATCAGATCCATTTGTGTCATCCTATGGTAGTTTGTAGGCCACATACTGTGTTAGCCTAGTTCCAACTCTATTCCTATATAAACCTACATTCCCTTCATCCCTTGATTCAGAAGGATCATTCCCTAGTGTAGTAGCAACCCCAACAACATCCTCTAGGGTAGTAGAATGCCTCGCAATAGGCTCGCAACCTCAGCAAAAGCACCTCAACCTCCTACAGTATGATGCATCACTTCCAACATCAATTCAAGAGCTCTCAGCCACAATAGTAGCTCTCAGTCTCCCGCATCACAGCAATCATAGCATCCCTTCCTCCCATGGGGATAGGTTAGCCATAGCCTCTATAGCAAATCCTAAGCCCTAGCCTTAGTGATGGACAACTAATGATTTCCAGGTTCCAATAGAAAGAATTAAGATAGTAGGTAGCACAAATTGTGATGCAAGATATCGAGACCCTCACTTGCACCATCTGGAGCTATAATGGTACCTTATGGTGGTCAGAGCCTACTAGGAATTTCTCGAAGTTCTACATAGTACAAGGCAAAGTCTTCTATATAGAGATACATCAGAGCCTAGATCATTCCTTATCGATAATTAGTGGTGGATACACTTGGGAGTAAACTTATAGGGAGGAGATGAGGGAGACAGGTGGACTACACGGTTTTGGAGAAGTGGCAATACTATATAGATCATCCCTCATTGGGGTGATCTCAATTGAGAGGAGGGACCAGCACTCTAGGTTCCTTTGGATCCAATTATGATGCACTAATAGTCAAGATCTCTTCATAGCGATCTGCTACTTCCCACTAGAGACATCACATTTTTCTAGGGCAATGCAAAAGGAGGCTGAGACATCACCATACACACCTCTTTACCAGGATATCATTGATTTTTTGAGTCATGTAGATGTTCTCCTAGTAGGAGACTTCAACACAAGGATGGGAGCACCTCAGGCACCACTACTAGATTTTTGAAAGGATGCAGTTCTACTGCTCGACATAGATCTCATTGATGTTGGGATATCGCAAATGTCTGTTGACAAGTGGTCCCCTATCACCTCTTATGGGCATGCACTCCTTGTTCTAGGTACGGCACATGATCTTATTCTCTATAATGGTGGCCCTCCTTTGGTGGCTTCACCTGCTTTCCACATGCAGGAGGGTCTAGGGTGTTTGATTACATCTCAGGATCCCCTATCTTCACATCACACATCATAGACTTCTCTATTTCACCACCTCCACCCAAGGCTAGATAAGAATCTCCTTGCCTTCACTCCACCCAAGGACACTTTGGTAGGAAGATTATGTGTTTCCCTAGACATTTTCTTCGTCCTCCTCCTTAAGTCTGGCATGTCCTCCATGGAATTCCATCTTTCAAAGCTACAATGCAATGATTAGATACTTCTAGCAAAATCAAATTCCAAGCATAAACAAGATGCAAATATAGTAGCTTATCAAAAGTTTATGCAATTTTGCATGTAAAGTACATATATGTACTCTATGTAGTGGGATGGGCAAGATGGGATCCCACCTTGGATGCTTCTACAAGAGAGTTTCACTGGAACATTGGAGAACCAATCTTTTAGGGTGGATTCTTCTCTTTCTAGCACCACCAGTGGGTGCCCATGCATCCATGTATACTAATTTTCTTTTCTTATCCTTCAAACCTCCCAAAGGTGTTTCCTTCATCTTTTGCGCTCATTTTTTTTCCCTCTTGTTCCTTCTTTATGCCCCATTGAACTTAGTTGTATATAGATCTTTCCAAAACTTTTTTAGTTTTAATTAGCTTACAGAGTGATTCTAGAAATTCCTTGCTCCACATCCAATGGATATTGCTCCAAGTCTAATGCATTGGTTTTATCATGAAGATCCTTGTTCTGCCTTTGAAGATCCTATGTAGAGTTGTGCATTGTGAAAATGGTGTTATTTCCTAAATGCACTAATTGTTCTGCTTGGGCTATATGCACCTCGCTCGCTTGCATAGCCATTGTTTGAGCATGGTTCAATCAATTGCAATAATCACGCAATCCAACATGTCTTACCAACAAGCCGAACAAGCTCATCCATTGTATAAAAAGGAGGGCTCTTTTGGGTGGCAGGATCTATAAGATACAAGGTTCTTTCTACCCAAAGGTCAAGATGCTCCTTTCCCTGCAAATGAATATTGTGGAGCATATTTTCACAAGTTCCCCTCCAACCGAAACTGCATGCATGTACATGGATATTGAGCCTCCAAGTGAACTTGGTATTTATTGGAGACATCCTCAAATGGTGCCATGAGTAAAGGAGTGTAGAGGAGTGGAGTAGAAGGAGTTGAGGAAGAGCAAGTGTGGAGAAGCAGGCATGAAGGAGAAGCCTTCAGATGGGAGGAGAAGGATGATCAAGCAAGGAGGAGGAGGGATGGAGGGTGGAGGACAAGCAGATGAGGAGGAGGGATGGAGGAGGGAGGACCAACATGCATACTTATGGGCTTAACCCACCTAGGTGATGGGGGGTTAGGACTCCTTTGGACCCTATCATGTCCCTTTCATTAGGCCTAATCCATTTCTTAATCCATTCCTTACAAGGCCCTTTTGAGACCCCATTTATCCTCTGATGCATGAGCGCACAAACAATGTAGTATGTGAGTGTGTAAAAAGCAGTCACACATTTGGAAGAGTGAAGTATGATGCAATCATATTAATGAAGAATTTTGGTAAGGCTCTATCTCTCGGATAAGGCTCTCTCTCTCTCTCACGTTGAACTCTTACACTCTCTTTCTCCTAAGGTTGTATTGTTCACCACATTCTTATTCCTCTCTAAATACCAACACTATTTGGATAGGTTTGGAAGCCTGAGTACCTTTCAATGCATCACTTGCTGTGGATACTTGATCATCTTTTTGTAACTCTTGTGAGTCATGAGGTGGAATGGAATTAGAGGAAAGGAAAATAGTTTGGTGCTCCAAAAGAATGGGTTAATAATAGTAGGGGGAAGAGGATACAGGGCCTTGGAAGACTTTGGGTAGTGAATTAGAGTAGGGGGAAGGTGATTGACAGAGGCTGAGAGGTGGAAGATGTACACTAGTCTAGGAGGGTTTTGAGATAGATAGGAGAGATTTGGGAGATTTGAGGACAAATAGGGAGGAATGTATGGTCAAGCAGTGAGGGGGGTTGAGAGGATTTGGAAGGTGGTAGGGTAAGGGGGGGGGAGGGAAAGGGTAGGTGTATAGACAGATATACAAAGGGGTTTATTTGCAATACATACATTCATACGTACGTACATGCATACATATGTATATATGTATGCATGCATGCATGTATATATGTATGTATTCATTTATTCATTTATTTATATGTATCAATGTAGTCATAATGCATATAGAAAGTAGTAAATAAACCAATCAAATGGAAAGTCAATCCAACCATCGATCATAAAGTAGTCATGAAATGATAGTGTAGTTACAAAGCACATGCAAAGCTATTCCAAACCACATGCAAAGAAGACATGCATGGTCAAAGCAGCCATAAAGTAGTAATTATACGACTTGGGGTACTCAACATCCCCTAAGTAGTCAATTTTGATAGAGTAGTCAAATAAAGTGACAAAGTAGTGCCAAAGCACATACAAACTAGTCTCAATAAAACTTTGATAGAGTAGTCAAATAAAGTGACAAAGTAGTGCCAAAGCACATACAAAGTAGTCGCAATACAATGACAACTGACAAAGCAGCGATAAAGTAGCCAAATTTAAGAACAAAGCACTCATAAAGCACAAACTTAGCTTCACAACAGCGCCTTCTCTTGGTTTAATTGCTTGGGGGACTTAGCATCCCCATGTAGCTAAACCCATTTACAAAACAGTGACACAAAGTAGTTAAAGAGCAATGAGAAAGCAGTGACAAATGAATCTAAAGACGTCATAAAGAATTAATATAGCACTTAAATGCACCTACACTTAAACAAGTCACAAGTAGTGACATTTCACACATAAGCTATGAAAGGTTTTTTATATAATATCTAACAGAAAAGCAAAACAACGAGTGAGGCATACCAAGTGACAATCCCAATACCATGGATTTTGTTGCAACAATGATTTTTTCTCAGCAACCAACTTCCTTGTAGTGTGATTCTTCTTAGCACATTTGCAAAACAGAATTGGTGGTACGGATGTCCACATGCAAACATACACAAAGCAATAAATTCTTTTGTGTCAATTCTAAAACCAACAGCTAGCATAACCCCATGCAATACCTTTGAGACATGCATATTCTTCATCTTTTGGAGTCAAGACCATTGGTGGGGCTGGCAAAATAGAAAGAGGCTAATTTAACTAGACTATTTCCATCACCTTATTGGCAAAAGCATATTGCTAACCGCATCCTCTCAAATACAATTAACCTTTCACATAGCTCTGCCTGCAAGTGAGAACAACAAAGAGAGTGGACTCATATGAACTCAAACATGACACATGGTGTATTTAAAATTTTGAATAGGCTCACCTCCAATCTAGATATGCTCTCCTCGAAATTTGGAAATTCCACATTGAATCCAAGGATATCCAATGTAGTGATAAATGATGCAATGTCTACCTGAGCTTTGTATAATGCTACGAGTCAATTGTCGAATCCACAACTAACAAGTCCATCTACCTCGCTTGCAACTTTGTCGTTCATGTCTAGACAATTGTCGGCATGTTCTCCTAGCACAACTTGTTCTTTTTTGTCTTATCCATTGCACTGATACCTGTTTCCATCTCCAGAATCACCTTGTCAAGCCTTATCTTCATAGCATGCAACATATTATGACCAATTCAAGCATTGCGTAGGTCATGAAGGGTGTGCCATGGCCATGTGAAAATTGGGCAGAGGAAAATACTATGGAGTCACTAGATTGTGGGAAATTGAATGCCAGCTCAATGGCCCCTGCCTGATTAACCTAGGAGCACTCTTGAATATCTTCAACAATTATTGTGCCTTCAAACGGGTCAATAGAAAGATTGTTGTTTTTTTGTGTTTGATTTTGCACTCTAGGTTGCCATGTTGCAATATTTTGTGCACACCACGCTTTCTATGAAATTCAGCCAAATTCACAATGTAATCCTCCTTTGTGGTGGCATTTCTTGTAGCCCTACAATGCTAGAGGGAAAAACCCCTTGCAAATGCAACCTTGAATTGATTAGGGGGGGGGGGAGCCTTGTAGAATGTCGGCATTATGAATGCTTTTGGACTTCACTCTATACTCCTTGGTCTTTCTAGGCTCACTGAATATAGTGAGGCACTCCTATTTTTGGAGGTCCATATCTATGAGATTTCGTTCCAGATATACTCAATCCATAAACCTTGTGAGTATCTCTAGCATTGCAACAAAACCTCCTTGATTGAATATTGAACTATGATCGAGACATTTTCGTGATTCAAGCAGTGACTAGTACAGAGACAAAGACTAGAACAATAAGCTTGAAAACAAGCGGCAGCAAATATAGAAAGCACAAAGATTTTATAGTAAGAAAGAAGAAACGTGGGAAATCAAGATGTAGCAACAAATAAAGCACGCATGCATGCATGCGTGCGCGCACACACACACACAGAGGATTGCTAGTATAGAGACAAAAGAAGGCATGCGACAATGAAAGCATAGAGGTTTGCTATAGCTGAGAGACAAGGATGGATAATTGACCTGTGAGAGAGAGATGGTGGAAAGAGGACAATTACAACTATAGTACTATGTCATGATATTTTGAAAATGCCATTGTAACTAGACATTTAAAAAATGCAAGATGTCCAATCCAAATGTTTTTTAAATTCCACCATATTCCAACGAATCGTGATGAAAAGTGTCAAAAGAGTGCTTTTTTAGCATATGCTTTTAATCACAAAACCCATACCAACCAAACATGCATACACCTCCTAACTATGTGTGATTTTGGCTTGGGAAAGAGAGCTTCTTCCTAATTTTGTCTTGGGAAAAAGAGCTAAGCATAATTTTGGCTTGGGAAAAACAACTTCTTGATTCAAGATAGTAGATCCCAAATTTTCCAATAAGAGTAGGTCACTATGGTGTAGAAATAGGCTTTTGCACAAAATAGACCTATTGTAGAGGCTTGGTAGGAAGCTATTCAAGAGACCTTCTCAGGATGGCAAGGAAAAATAGAGCCAAAATTAGAGCAAAAAGAATGGATGCCATCAAGCTTTGAATTGAAGGTTCAGAAATAGTAGCTAGACAAGAGGATATTCTAGCTCAAAATCAGCTAAACAATGCTAAGAAAGAGGATAGAATCCATAAACAAATTAGGTCGAATGAGAGTAGGTGTATTTTCGAGAGTGGTGGGTAGGGAAGATTGACAAGAGACCTTCAGACCAATTAGAAAGAAAATAATTGATGAGAAAGTACCCCCTTCTAAAGATAAATAATGCAACACTTGTCGCTTCTATATTGAAGAAAGTAAACAAATAAAGTTACAACATTTTTAGAATCTTCTCTCTACTTCTGTGGAGACCAATGCCAAAATAGGACCTTGCACACTTATGCTAATGATCAAGAAGTGTTGAAATAATTAAGTTGTTACAAGCTAACAAATGGTTCTATTTTTGGGCTCTTAGGGATTCCAATGGGTGTGATGTGTCTATCAAGGAAAGATGGGAATGGTTCCTTGACAACTTTAAACAAAAGCTGGATAAATGGAGAGGTCTCCAAGTAAATCTGTTTGGGAGGAGATTGGTTCAATACAATATATTTATCAAGTCATCATCTTCTATTTATCTTGTTGGTATCCCTATGATTCTAGTCCAGAGAAGTTTATTAGGCAATGCAAGTCCTTTTTATGGGGTGGGAACACCAATTAGAAAAAAATATCACTAGTTCAGTGGTCCTTCCACACAAAACCTATCCAGTAAGGATATTTGAGCATTGTTGATATACAACAAGGAGCTTATAATCTCTGAGCTGCATGTATTATAAAGGGTGTTCTTAACCCTAATCCTTTTTGTCTTAGATTTTATTGAGAAAGCTTGTTGAGGTCAAGCCATTGAGAGCTCCAAAATGGAAGAAATGCACCTTGCTCTTAGCTCTTTGCAATTGTGAATCCTGCTTTTCTAAAGGCAATCCCTTGTGGAAACCCCTTTAGACTTATTTTCAAGCCATAAATATTCAAACAATCTCTTCAAAAAAGGAGCCTTCATGAGTCATGATTCCATATGGGTCTCAAATCTCTTCAAGAAAGGAGCCTTCATGAGTCATGATTCCATATGGGTCTCAAACATCTTCAAAGCTAACATTCTCAGTGACAATAATTTTATCAAGGCCAACTTACTCTTCAAAAAAAGATTGAATAGTTGGGGTCAGTGATGGGAAAAACGGGATCTCATGTGGAAACATTGGCCAGAGATTAGAAGGGAATTTGGGCTCACTAATGAAGATCATCTCCTTGTTATGAGTAGACTTGAGTTATGGGCTAGCAACATCTAATGGAAAGGAGATACCTGCCTAGCCTCACCTCACGTTTTCCCTCTACCAGCTCCTAAATATAATAGATGTTGTATGCGAGTGTTGAGAATTTAAGATGGAACCTGGCTAATAGTAAATAATGTTGGAAAATTATATTCTCAAAGATATGGATGGAAATCACTCCACAAAAAATGCCCACAATTCTTTGGCTTATCCTTCATAAAGCTCTTAGGACTAATTGCACACCTGAAAATGTTTTGTACTTATTTGTTTCCTGTCCACATCATGCGAGAGGAGTTTGGAGATTGTACAAATTCAACTAGGAAGCCTACAAATTGGAAATCCATTCTTTTGGGTGATCCTTTTCAAATTAAAGTAAGAGCACTAGAGTCGAATTCTAGCTCATGAACTTTGTTACATTTATGAGCCATAAATAATCTCCAATTCAATAATTTATTAATCAATATTCAAGAAACTTTTATGATTTTTCTTTTTTTTATAAAGAGACTCTCCAAGAATGTCCTGATGTTCAACCAATTCCACGCACCATTATTGAGAGAGATCAATGAACACATGGATTACTATGTGCAAAGTTACACACAAAAGAGAGACCAAGAGGTGTAACTAAGATGCAAGGGTAAATCATAAAGCATCCCCCATGGATGAGGAGGCCTCTGTACCCATGTGCTTTCAATTAATACAAAATGCTTTGATACATTATTCTTGAAGCTCCTTTGTATTAGCAATCCCATTTTGCCCGAGGAACCTAAAGTGGGCACCCTTAGTTTGCAACCACTTTGCAAAACAAGCATCATGGATAAGAGATGAGCACACTTAATGTCACAAAGGATAGAGACAATTTGATGTAATGAGAAAGAGTGAAAAACAGAATGATGACACTTTCCAAGCTTTGGCTAGAGTAAACTTCCAAATGAGGTGTGAAATGATCTGGATACCTCCAAGACTACATAATCCATTGAAAACTATATAGTATCCTTGAGCAACAAATGTCTATGCAATAAGTTAGATTTTGAAGAGAGCTCCCTTTTATGACAACTCCACATATCTCTTTGGGAGGATATCTAAAATGCAAGATGTTTAGCTTATAAGAAAGGTGAAAGAATTGAATATAGATAATGTAATGAATGGAGATCCGCGTGTTTGTTATTAGACCAAGTGGATAGCTTCTTTACAAGTCCAAGATTCAAGGGGTCTTTTTCAACATGAAATGGATCCTATATCAATGTTAGGATCAAATTGAAGTGTTGTAATTGAATAGCCGTATCACATGGGAGATTTAAGATAGCTGAATTGACAAGTTCATTAATCTTTTGAAAGATTACAAGCATTGCATAAAATTATAAGATGAATATTATGCATTAAGAGGCAAGAATGCCATTGAGAGAGAATATTGACGGTAGATTTTGAAGCATCAATATCACCTACCAAAGACAACTAGAAGAATGTTATTATTCAAACTATCTAAACATAGCAACACTAGTAGAATGCTATTATTCAAACTCTTGATGGTAGATTTTGAAACGTCAATGTCACCCACGAAAGACAACTAGTAGAATGCTATTATTCACACTATCTGAACATAACAAAACTGGTAGAATGCTATTATTCAAGCTATCTGAACATAGCAAAACATTCTTTTTATCGCACTCATTCACCTTCAAAATTGTTTAAACTTGCCCAATTCATCAATATTCAAATCTGGTCTAACACTCGTGAGATAAATTAATCTATCATTTGCAATTTTGAAGGTGAATTATCTTTATGAGAGATTCTTAACCCTATGCCCTTTATTTGTTTGTTTGTTTTATATATTCTTATTATTATTTTTTGTCTCATGATCAAACCATCCCACATAAAATGATTATAACCATACTAAAATACTTGACGAGCACACAATGCCTTAATGTTTGGAAGCCCAATTTCATTTTCCTTTCACAATAAAACTCTCAACGTTGCACAAACTTATTTCATCAAGAGTATTATTCAAAAAAGATCACACATTTAAAATGCTTTCTTCTTATGATGTGCTACAAACCAACAAAGTTTACAAATAGAATTATTTTTTGCTCTAGGAACAAAGGTTTCAAAATAATTAGCACATTATTATTAACCACCTTTTGCTACAAGTCGAGCATTGTCAACAATGTCTCCATTAAATTTCAATTCGTTGATCATTTGCTACAAACATCACCAAGCAATCCTTGTCTTGCCAACAAAACAACCTCCACTTAACATCGTCAACAATGGACTTCTGAAAAGCAGCTACTCTTCTTTTTCTTACAGATCGTCAAAACTTGGGTTGTGGACGCCATTCTAAAAAGAATGAAAGGCATACTCATCTTCAAAAAATTAAGAATCATATGCATAATAAACTGACAAGGCTGCAGACAGAGATCCAGAGATCATTTGCTACAAACATCACCAAGCAATCCTTGTCTTGCCAACAAAACAACCTCCACTTAACATCGTCAACAATGGACTTCTGAAAAGCAGCTACTCTTCTTTTTCTTACAGATCGTCAAAACTTGGGTTGTGGACGCCATTCTAAAAAGAATGAAAGGCATACTCATCTTCAAAAAATTAAGAATCATATGCATAATAAACTGACAAGGCTGCAGACAGAGATCCAGATATTTAAAGAGGAGAAGACCAAATGGGCGCAAGAGAGGATTTAACGAAGAATAAGCAAGAGTCTCAGCAAAAACTGATGGAAGCCCAATCCGCTGTGGAAGTCTTACAGAAACAGAACACGGTAATTACTAAGAAGACACAGGAACTGCAGAACTTCTTGGTACCGTAAGCACTATGGTACAGGATATTCAACAGTGGCTGACAGATATGAAGGGTGCCTTGTCCCAGCAGGTAGATCAACTTATGGAAGTTGAATGCAGAGTTGAAAACTCAGAAAGCGTTATTGCAGAGCAGAGTGAATGACTCATCATCAGTGGAGCCCAAGCTATCACATGGGAGCTAAGTGGCTCATGTTCTCTCTCTGATCAAGAGATAAGCATATAAAAAGATGCATGGAAAAAATGATACCTCACCTCTGGATTGGTTGCTAATTGAAGGCTTGCAGTTTACAAAGACAACAAAACTCCTAGATTATATTGCCACAAAAATGAGACTACAATATTCATTTCATCTCATACAAAGAAAAATATTCTTGTCTAAGTCGTACATTCAACATTAATCAAAATCCAACTACCCTAGCTCGTTTACTTGCGTATGCAGTCCCGTTCCCTTGCAACAAATTTAATGAAAAGCAAATGGCAAAAGACCTTAATTTCAAGGCTAAAAGAACGTCAAACACAGTTCCAGTCAAGAGTCTCATGCATGCTTTGATCCTGTTATTGCAAATAGGAAGAGCTCATTAAAAAGCAAACACCATTGCTGCATCTCAATCAAATGTATATGTACGGCCTCTTTCATTCACAAAACATTAAAAATTCCTTGAACAAGAATTTATCTATACCTCGGACCCTGATGAGGGCCCATCCTCTGATTGTAGTGTAGAGGTGTCTGCTCAGATGGCTGCTGCTGCAAAGAAAATGCAGGGGTCTCAAGGTGAGGCTGTGTACGCCTTAATTGCTCAGGTGAGCCCCACATAGGGGGCAGTCCCTGAGCAACATTTCCACCATATGCATTTACAGCTGGTAAAGTGGGGGCCGAAGATGAAAAACTATGATTGTAGGGTATCTGCTGAGAATAATTGAAAGGGGAACCTACTGGTCCAGCTGGAATCCCTAAAACCGGACCAGGAACAGCAGATGTTTGCATTCCTGCATAAACACTGTTCGTTGTAGCTACAGTGCGAAGCGGTAGATGATTCCTCAAGGGTGTCCCAAAACTGGAACCTACATGGGCACCTTGTCCTGATAGCTGAGGCTGACTAGATGAAGGGAACTGTGGTTGATTGGTAAAGGGCATCCCCAGGGCTGCTTGTCCTGGCAGCTGTGGTTGACTTGGAGAAAAAAAATGTTGCGAAGGTCTGTGCTGATAACTGGGGGACTGGTATGCTGGTAGGCGCTCTGAACATTGTGCAGAAGCAGGCAAGGCTGTCTGTGGCTGACTGGTCAAGGGCATCCCCAGGGTTGCTTGTCCTGGCAGCTGTGGTTGACTAGTTGGGGAAGAAAAATGTTGCAAAGGTCCGTGCTGATAATTGGGAGACCAATATGCTGGTAGGTGCTCTGAGCTTTGTATGGAAGCAGACATCGGTTGCAAAGTTTCCACTCCTTGATTTCTTGATGGCTTTTCACTGTCCTGATAATGCAATTGTGGCCCATGATTCCTAGGAGGTCTGTAAGAAATTCCATGTTCCTACAAGCATCACATTTCATAAAATAATTAGCCCTCCTGTACGAAATTCAGTATCAAAAATATGGACACACGTCTAACACAAGGTCTTGGTATAGAGCATTACATAGTTGGCATAGTTGGACTGGGAGAAATTTCCATTCCCTCCTGTCATCTGACGTCTGTTGCTGCGCTCTGTGGGCTGTTCCCCCTGCCTGTCCAGACTCAAAGAACCTTGAGAGAGGCCTGGACTGTTCGCCCTGCCTTCGTCTGAAATCTGTTGTTGACGTCTCTGGCCTTTCCTCCATGAGTTCTTTTGTCCAGATCCCTTCCTTTGACGTCTGTTGTTGACCTTGCTGGGCTGTTCCCCCTGCCTTCTTTTGTCTGAATTCCAGGAGCCTTCCGACAACTTTTCATTTTCCTGAATAGATTTCTCCAAGTTGCCCCTCTTCATCCTTGCTTTTGATCGCTTGAATTCTGCTTCTCTTTCATCATCAGAGAAATCTATTTCTGCATCTAAAAGCTCCTCATCATTCTCACCAGATGCATCATAACCTTTTTTGAACAAGTTTGGGTTGTTCAGCACAAAATCAGCAAACTCCATAACATACGACACCTGCGCTCCTTCCTTCGCCTCCTCCGGCACTTCACTTGCTTCATTGTATCTCACAGCATAGAAGGGCTTCTTTACAGGTCCAAACAATTCATCTACAATACCCAATGGTAATCTGTGTTCTGTCAACCATAGGATCGAACCCTCATTTAATGCCTGCTGACCTTCAATCCCCTCAACAACCAGATACAAGCCCACTACCTGTAAATGATACAAATGTCAGTGAAAGCAAAAATACGGTGCTCATAAATTTAGCAAGGTTTTAACCACTGCACAACCAAAAATAGTCATTTATAAATTTCTTTTTGTGAAGGAAACAAAATCATCCTTCCAAAATAGAAAAGCTACTCCTAGCAAGAGAAAAAAACAGAGAACAAGTAAGCTCCATCCTGTCTGTCTATGTAAGCGCCCAGGAATCCCAGGGGCCAGGGCAAGACACAAAAGAAGCATTAAATACAAAAATCTGGAAATGCCTCCAAGGATGATATGCCAGCTTAACCATTGCATCACTAGTCAAAAAGAGGTCCTGAAACCTAGTTAATAAGAACAACTGCCTGATAATTCTGCCATTCAGGAAGATCCTGACTGGCTGTGGTCCCAAATCCCTTCTTCTGGCAGGCTGTGAGAGTCCCGGCAATCTTTAAATAGAGACGTCTGTAGGGGACGGTTTCCTTCTCCTTTTGTCTAATGGTTGAGGCTGAGAGGTTCCTTGGGCGGTTATGGATACACAATCATCAGGCTTCACACATCATAATAGAATATGCACTGACTATAGGCCAACCATGCAGTTTCCTACCAAATTAAAGTCTCGTAAGACCATACTTCACTCTAAAATGCAGCCAACCCCAACCAAATCCTCCTCATGGACAACCATGCCAATACAATGTTGTAGACACCTGCTATGCACATTACGCTCTTGACAGACCTTCACGTGCTCCCACTCCCCCCCCTGCCCCCCGCCCGGGCACCCTGCAATGACCAAGGCGTAAAGCCTTGTTGCTTTAGTTTGAAACCTGACTACACACTAATCTGTGATCAAAATCTCTATCATCAAGAATTCACCCACGCATGTCATACATCATCTTGAAGCTCTGATCACGCTCTACAAGACAGCTCTCAATCTGACTCTCATATTAAATGCTAGCACAAGAAAGATTGGCACTTTATAATACTAAAATAACCAGCCAATGAAGTCAGCGATACATTGTTCCCAAAGATTGGAGTTTCCAGAAGTTTCTGAGCATTTGCTGCTTCTTTATGAACAGATTTTGATAGCTCTGAAGTCAAATTTTAAAAAGAAATCAGAAAGCAGCAAGCATACACTACTTTCAAGGCCAAAACTCCATTTCCATAATTCATTAGAGTTTGAATTGCTTGATGCTTCCAATTTCCAACTTCCACAGTTCAAAATGCTTTGATATAGCATTGTTCCAAAGTTCAAATTCCAACACAAAAATAGAGCTGAATGGTTGTCACCTTGAAGTCTGGTTCAGGGCTAGGAAAAGCTAAAGCAACCTGAGCAGGGAAGGCTGAAGCAGCCTGAAGTCAAACTGGGCAGTAGGCAGCTGGTTCGCCCATGTGCAGGTTTGAGCCTCAGACCAATTGTGGGGCTGCAAACAGCAGTATAAGTGGAGGGAGGAGAGGTCACTGTCAAAGAATGCGCAAATGACATATAGATGGCAAGGACATGCATCAGTGGCAACACACGCAGACACACACACTCGACACCTTCCAAATTGTAGTGACACTACTTGCCAACCTCCAAGCTATGTCGATAGCCATCCTATTTGGTCGATTCCCACACCAAAATGAACCACTTACTTTATTTTGCAAACCTGCATATCCTACTCGTCCAATATCCAAGGTATGGGGAGACAAGGTCCATATATAATATGCATGGCTTTCCTTTAAAAATTTCAAATGCAAAGGAAAAATATGAAAATTTCATGTCCCCCTCCCACAAAATATAAGGTATATACCTTGAAAAATATGCAAGATTTTAAGATTTGTACATATTTTTCATAATATGTGAGGCCCAAAGGGGGGGGGGGTCTTTTGGATGGGGGGGTTAAAGCAAAAAATACACTAAAATATGAAAACCCATCTCCTTTCAAATTAATGTAACTTTTTTTTATGTCACTTTGTGTCATAAGGACCAATCAGCCTACGTGCCATATTGACCACTATCACCTTCCATGGTGATAGCAATGTAGTAGTGGGTCTGAAACTATTTTGGTTCATGCCCAAGCATCGAAGCTTCCAAGCTCATTAACTCGTGTATCCAATTCACAGGAACACGGTTTACCCTCCAACACATAATGAAAGGCTCCACTCATCACATGGCTCATGTGTTGTCCAACACCCCCAATGTGTCATGACAGTTGGAGCAAGCCACACCTGAGCTTGCATAGAAACCCCAAGTTATCAAAGAACGTCTCCTTCACAGACTTGTCTAGGGTAATTCCGAGCACTCACCTAGCAAGTCTTACCAAAACATAGTAATAAATATCCAATGTGTAATCAAAGTTTAGGATGGATCCAGGTTTTCTAGCTAAGCATGTTCAAGGTCATTCTATGTAATTGATTGTAAGGATAGATGGTGGGAAAATTTTAGAACGTTTAGTTAACCCAAATTATTAGATGAAAATTTAGTTGTTATTTGAAACACATGCCACCCATTAGAATGTGCACGTTTTGTCCTAGATTAGCCTACTTTCTTGCTTTCTTAGCTTTTAATCTATGCTTTTTGTGAATGACTACACTGGACTCTCCTCCCTCGCCCTCACCTTCAGCTTCACTTCCCTCTTCCCTTGCATTGCCTTGGGTGCCTTCTATTGCCTTGTAAATCTTCCAGATGACTTAATTCTTTCCTTAGGTGGGAATCTAGATGCTCCGCAAGTATTGTGAAAGAGATCAAGAGTTGACGAGTTCTTGTCATCATGAGTTTTTTTTTAAAGATGACTTGCCTTTTAACATTGCTCACACCCATCCTTCCTTACCTTTGTTAATTGCGGTGGCACATGCAGGTCCTTCGATAAACCTATCGATGCAGTTGCTCATATCCTCCATCCTCTTTGGAGAAGAGAGGATCAGAGAGATGATGCTGAGCTGAAAGTTGGGTGATTTACCTCTCTTGAGCAAGTCCAAATGGACCCCACTTTGCAAAACAAACTTGAGGATGAGCTTCTCATGTTTCGAAACTCCACTCAAGAGTTTGGCACATCACGAGCAAGACTCAAGGAGGCACAAATGAAGCATGTTACTAGGTGGGAGAAGTATGGGAGGGAAGCACCTAACTCGAGGGTTGTTGCCATAAGAATCCTCTCGCAAGATTATACATCTAGAGCATGCGAGAGAAGTTGGAGGGCGTTCTCCATGATTGTACAACTAGAGCATGTGAACCCTAACAAGCTACTTGTGCAGTGTTAGCACTTAGCCCTGGTATGGCCTTATAGGCTAGTCTTAGGACTCAGTCAACCATTAGGTTGACTTCACTATTCAAACATATGGTTGACTATGGGGCCATATGGGCCACCCCTTTGTACTTTCTCATTATCCATTTGCAAGTACTCACGTTTGCTTCAGCTTGTTGTTTCCTCCCTTGCACTCCACTCCCATTCCATTGCTTCCCACACCCAGTAGTGTTATCAAAGCATCTAGATTCCAACCTCCCTACCACCCTTGCTGGATGCTTCCTTTTGGCATTGGTTCTTTGTTGGAACACCTTGACATTTAGCTGTTGGACGTTTCAATCTACTAGCCACTGCATGTGTTCAAATCCATCGCTAAGGGCCGCCACACTACATTTGGAGCATTTCCATCGTTAAGGAAGCCATTCCAAATTCCCACGCTGCCATCGTTGTACACTGTGCTCCACGCTGCTGCCAATTCGTCCATGCAAAATTTGCGCCACTCTGCAAATTTGTCGTATAACCGTACGATACCTGCCGTACACATGAACTGTATCTACCGTACAACCTACATACAATCCTTTCATTGCGAAGTTGTCCATACACCCCATTGTACTGCATGTGTGATCGTCCGTACAATGTACGGAATCTATCCATACAGATAGGCATCATCGTCTGTACAACCCTGCTTGATTTGCCCGTACATTGCTGTAATCACCGTACAACAGGGTTAACTTGCTATTTGATTATTTCTACGTTAAGCGTGTCATACAAGTGTTGTACTTGACTACAAATCGTCATACTTTGCAATCAACACAGCAACATTTGTCACATTTGGGGCTTTTACAGTATTTTACCTTTGGTGGCTCAATTTCATTCCAAAATTGGGGCTTTTGAGTGCTTTAATGTCAATTGAGGCTGTGACATTTGCAGGGCACTTTTTTTGGGGGATTTTCATTTGCAATGGCAAACCATGAATCTTTTGGGATGCTTGGTGCTGAGGACAAGCCTGATGGAACCAATCCTTGGCAGAGAATGAGAGTGGGGAGAAACTCTTTACCTTCTGCACTGACGGGGGTGAGTACATGTCTTGGGAATTTTCTGAACTTTTAGCAGCCTGGGGATTCATGAATGCACAGTGCCATATACTCCACAACAAAATGGGTTTGTAGAGCATCAAAATAGAACAGAAACAGAAATGGACCGATGCATGCTTAAGGAAACGTATTTCCCTAATAAATTCTGGTTGGATGCAATTATGTGTGCCAACTATGTGCGCAACCGAGCATCCACTCAGGCATTGAAGAGCAGACTCCCTATGAAGCATGGACCAGTCGTAAGCCTGTCATTTCTCACATGCAGGTGTTTTGGTCTCTTGCATATGTGCATGTACACTCTCAATTGAGGCATAAGCTTGATGATAAGGGTGTTAAATGCATCTTCACTGGCTACCACTCACAAAGCAAAGGTTACAAGTTGTTTCAGCCTAGCACAGGCAAGGTGATTGTCAGTAGCGACGTGGTTTTTGCTGAGCATGCCGCTTTACCTTGGCTGGACTAAACACAGCCTTCAATGGAAGCCTCTGATGTGTTTGATTCTATTCCACCTTTCATAGACACAATGCAGAGAAACATGCCACATGCTTCTAGCAGCTCCAATCCTCCTCCCGTTGCTCCTGCTCAACCTAATTTTCTACCGCCCGGTGGCCATGCTATCGAGCAAGAAATTCAAGAGGAAAGGGCTGTCATGAGACAGCAAAAATCGGGCACAGCAAGCAAGCTAAGCCTTTGCCTGCCTGCACTAGAGGTGCGCACAAACAGATGCAAGGCAATTTTTTTGGCTGTAGCTTTGATTGCCACTGCTTGTAATGAAGAGCCACTATGTCATAAGGATGCTTCTGACAACAGAGAATGGATGGATGCTATGAATGCTGAACTTGAGTCCATTCATGCAAATGGCACTTGGGAGTTGTGTGACTTGCCTGCAGGCAAGCGTGCTATAGGCACAAAATGGGTGGGAATGTTGCACTATCACTTGGGCATCTAGTTTGCATATGTTGAGGGGGGTATAATGATGAGTCAGCCCAAGTTCATTGGATAGCTCGTAGAGCGCTTCCAGTTTGCATATTGCAAGCCATATTCTACACCATTGCAGCCTGGCTGTTGTTTCTCCTCCAAGGATGGGAGTATACCATTTGATGCCACCCTTTATCAGCAGGCTGTGGACTGCCTTATTTATTTATGTCATACCCGACCTGATCTTTAGTATGCCGTCTCCCAATTGAGCAGGTACATGCACATGCCTAGTAGACAGCATTGGCAAGCCCTGAAGCGGGACAGCATTGGCATTGGTATAATGATGAGTCAGCCCAAGTTCATTGGATAGCTCGTAGAGCGCTTCCAGTTTGCATATTGCAAGCCATATTCTACACCATTGGAGCCTGGCTGTTGTTTCTCCTCCAACGATGGGAGTATACCATTTGATGCCACCCTTTATCAGCAGGCTGTGGACTGCCTTATTTATTTATGTCATACCCGACCTGATCTTTAGTATGCCGTCTCCCCAGTTGAGCAGGTACATACACATGCCTAGTAGACAGCATTGGCAAGCCGTGAAGCGGGTCTTCCGTTACTTGAAGGCTACACAAAACTTGGGCCTGTTCTATGGTGATGAGTCTGAGTCTGACAATATGGATCCTGCGCATCGAAACGACATAGGTTACCATGGTTGGCTTTGGCATCATCCATGAGTCTCTCACATGGAGGAGACGAGAGGGGTTGGTATGCACAGACACGTAGGTGGCTTGAGAGATTGTGACTCCACTTTGGCAGCCTCCTTTCTAGTACAACTTAGACACTCCATCTATCCCACTTGTGTACCATGAGGTGAACCAGGTCATTTGAGAGGACCTTTTACAGCTACACACTTTTAAAACCTGGTTGGAGCCGAGGGAGCTTCCAGTGAAGCTTAGCTTCTACTTGGATCACTGCCTCCACTTCTCGGAGGGGGGTTTCGTTACCCCTTAGAGTACACGCGGATCCATCTACCGCACTCACTGAGGATGCCATCGGGCAATTTCGAGTGTCATTGCACAGACTCCATATTGAGAGTGGATGAGCTGAGGGGATCCCCAGGAAGGGCCACATATGCACATTGTGTGATCGACAAGAGATTGAGTCAGAGGAGCACTTCCCATTCAAACACCCTGTATACTATGAGATCCGTGGACAACTCTGGCAATGTGAACATATTTATTTCCTACAGCAAGAAGTGAGGGAGCTAAAGATATTACTGGCAGAGGTAACAACTGGACTTCATGTCCTTGAAGGGCTTGGACAACAGTTAGTTATAGATGAAGTTGTGAAGGTTTGCAAAGCTTCTCCCCCTACCCCCCAATTAGTCTCCATAGTCAAGGGTTTAGTGCATACCGAGGTTCAAACAATTAAGAAGGAAGTGAGTGTGGAAGTGGACACAAAATTAAGTAAGACCGACATTCAAGTAGAGATTAAAGAACATGAAGCTAGACAAGACAATGCGCTGAAAATCAGAATAGGGGGACTCCCAGAAGACTAGTACAAAGAGGAGGACACATTCAGTGAAACACTAACAAAGGTCAAAGCAGCCCTCCCCAACATTGAATGGTCGGATGGTGATGAGGAGGAAGATGATAATTCGAGACCAGCTTATATTAAACATTCTAAAGGTCATGCGATCCTTACATTAAAAACAAAACATTGGGGGATTAAGCTTCTCCGACAATCTTATAAGCTGAAAGGTACCAAAGTATGGATAGCCGAGGAGCTTACACAAGCTCAACTCAAGAACAAGGCAACGGAATTAGCAAAGGTCAAGGCTGCCTGGAAAGATGGAAAATGGGCAGTATACCAGGAAGGAGTAGCACTTGTTAAAGAGTTCAAATCAAAACCAAAAGACTCTCAATCTTAAACTTATGTATCGCTAGCTATATATGTGTATGTTTTATCTAGGCTATTTCGTAGGGGTACTTGATAAAATTGATGGAAATGGGGAGAAGGTGAGAGACACATGACTGGAGACGAGCTGAGGCACGAACTGATGTGGATTGATTGATTATCACAGCAAGTACATAGCCTCTTTTATAGGCTGGGCAAGCCTTACATACACCTCATAGATGAGGTCACACACAAGAGAATCTAGATCCTATAATCTAGGTGAGGAATCACATGAGGTGGCACAAGTGGCCTCAAGACTCTTCACACTCACACAACTGTAGGACATTCCTAAGACTCTAGGACCACACACACTAGGACTCTGATTCCAACAAACCCCCCCTCGGAGCTAGGGTGAGAGACTATGACATCATCCAGACTGTGCATCCCAGGCAATCCCAGAGGCTAACAGCTAAGCATAATTCAGAGGTTGAACCAAGCACTCTCATGGCTTAGGTGTCAACGTGATCAAAGACTCAAATCTGAGCATGGATGCATGACCAACTCATAGGTCGAGGGAGTATAACAACATCCTGGAACTCGGCCAGGCCTGATAAAGGAAAGACATAACAACCCCCCCTGTCTCTTAACTAAGTACATGGAAGTAAGTGGAGCCTTTTATAGGACAAGGCACACAAAATGACAAATTATTACAACATTTTAGGGGGACTACCCAAGGCAGAGTACCTAACACGCTTGACTCTAGAAATCCCACTCTTCATCTATCACCTCATGGAGGGATAGACCAGAAATAGCAGCAGTGCAGGCTTGTTCCTCAGGTCCAGAAGGTGTAGCTTCATCGTCTTTGTCCTCGCTCTACTCCGCAACCAGATTGGCATGTTCTTTGGCTTGTACCTTTGCCATTTTCTTGAAGCAACGATCCTCTGGATGGCCAAGTTTCTGACAGTAATTACATTTAAGAGGTTTTCCGTTCTTCTTGGGCTTATTCTTGAGAAAGAATGCTTTGCCAGATTTGAAGGAAGATTTTGCTTTCTCTATAAGCCTACGGTCCTCATCAATGAGATGAGCTACCATATCCTTAAAGCTCATATTGCGGCTGACTCTTAGGACAACAAGGATCTCATTGTACTAGGAAATGTCTTCAATACTGGAGAGAAGTACAGCAACTTGATCATCATCTTCAACAATGGCTCGGATGGCAGATAATTGTTGGAGAATTGACCCAAGATTGCTCAAGTGTTCATTGAGGGTTTCAGTTTCCTTCATCTTGAGATTGAAGAGTTTTTGTTTGAGAAATACTTTGGAATTATTGATCTTATTTCCAAACAAATTCTCTAACTTTTCCCAAACGTCGTTTGCTGTCTTATCAAAATCCACATGGTGGATAAGGTTGTCAGCTAAAGCTAGGCCAATGATAGCCATTGCTTTATCATTTTGATTTTGCCACCAACTGATTCTAGCATCATCACTTTGGGGTTTTGGCTCCTTGCCATTGGTGATATTCCGTATCCCTTCTCGCATAAGAAGAAGCCGGAGTTTTGTCTGCCAAGTTGGGAAATTGCTCCCTGAGAATTTCTCGATGAGCAAGGAGTTTTTTATGCTATCCATTGGTGGGAAGGTCTTAATTGTTATTACAGCCAGTGTCTAAATCCCTTACAATGTTTACTCAGATTTCAAAAAGGGCCCAAATTTTACATGGTAGAAGCTTCAATTATGCCAAAGGAAGACACAGAACAGAAAAGCCCTAAATTTTAGGGTTAGGGTTACTGCAAAAATTAGGGTTTGCAGAAAATTGGGGCTTTTCAAAATTTCCTAGAGCATAGTGTTCTAGCAACACTAGGGGAGCTTCAGAGCATAAAAGCCCCAGCAAATTCACCCAAAAATGAGGCAAAAATCTTCAAAAACAAAATATCTCAGACGGACTGTTTGCTGGTCGATGGAGCTCATGTGGAGAGGCGAACGAAGAAGATCAACAGCGTAGAGCAACAACTCAGATCTGTTGTGCGAGTTGATGGCCACAGCCCTCAGATCGCCAGTCGTCAAGTCAGCTCCATGGCTGGCGCCGTCGCAGGTCTAGCTACGTGGGCAACCAGTTGCGTGGGAGCAGCAGGTTCGGGCAGAAGTCGGAGCAGCAGGTGTTCACGTCGGGTTCACCACGGAGCAGCAGGTGTTCGGGCAGCAGCAGTAGAGACTATATGGCGCGCAGGAGCAACAGCGTGAGCAGAGAGGTGCAGCAGATGACAAGCAGAGAAGCGGGTAGAAGATCCGCAGGATGGCACAGCGTAGAGCAGAAGCGGGAGCAGCAGCGCGGAGATTCCGAGGCTGTTTGGTAGGCGTAGAGCAGAAGCGGGAGCAGCAGCGTGGAGATTTCGAAGCTGTTTGGTAGCCTGCTGTACGGCAAATCGTACGTCAGTACGGCAGATCATACAGCAGTACGACAGATCATACAGCAGCTGCAGAGATCAAGTTGTACGGTGCCATTGTACGGAAGATTGTATGCTGCAGGTACGGTCGTACGGCAGGCAAGCCGTACAGGCTGTACGGCTGATTTGCAGTGGGCTGTGCGATCTTCTTGTAGATCGATGAAGGGGCTTCTGGGTTGACTAAAAGATTGACCATTGGTGAGGCGGGAAGGAGGTAAGGCTCAGTCAGGGAAGACCCGCTCTGATACCATTTGATGGAAATGGGGAGAAGGTGAGAGACACATGACTGGAGACGAGCTGAGGCACGAACTGATGTGGATTGATTGATTATCACAGCAAGTACATAGCCTCTTTTATAGGCTGGGCAAGCCTTACAGACACCTCATAGATGAGGTCACACACAAGAGAATCTAGATCCTATAATCTAGGTGAGGAATCACATGAGGTGGCACAAGTGGCCTCAAGACTCTTCACACTCACACAACTGTAGGACATTCCTCAGACTCTAGGACCACACACACTAGGGCTCCGATTCCAACAAAAATGGCTGCCTCTCCACTCCCTAGGAGCTGCCATGTGCCCACCCTAGCGGACGTACTAGATGGTTTTCATGTTGTCCCATAGACCTCTTGGTCTCCCGTGGACGTTACTCTCTCTCTCTCTCTCTCTCTCTCTCTCTCTCTCTCTCTAAGAGGTCTCCCGTGGACGTGTTACTCTCTCTCTCTCTCTCTCTCTCTCTCTCTCTCTCTCTCTCTCGGTTTCTTTCTTTCTAGAGGATGACTCTGATGATGATGAAAAATCAGCTTAAAGATGTCCTTGTCCATGAGCATCTTGTTGAGGGATATGCTGCTGTGCAGCTTGCGCTACAACAATGCGCCCTCAACCAGCAATGGATCAAGTTGCCCGTGCTAGCTGAGCTCTCTCCTTAGCAACGAAAGCATTAACATCATTGTGTTTATGCTATGGATGCATCGCATCCTTCCTTGCAGCCTACATAAAGCAAGCATATTGCATAGATATTTTGAAGCTATTACTCTAGCATGTTCCATATTACAATTTACGACGACAAAATTATAAGAAACTAGATAGTAGAAACTATGAAAACTTAGGAGTCAAGATACCTGCATGTTGGGTGCGGGAAGCAATGGAATGGGAGTGGAGTGCAAGGGAGAGCAAACAACAAATTGAAGCAAACGCGAGTACTTGCAAATGGATAATGAGAAAGTACAAAGGGGTGGCCTATATGGGCCCAAAGTCAACCATATGTTGAGACGGAAAAGTCAGTGATGTGTGATGCGAAGGCAAGGGATCCCATGATATAGCCAACTACGCTAGAGCACCCTCGTGTAGGAAACAAGTGAACCCACCTGAAGAGGTGTTCGAGGTCAACATCTCCTGATGTCACCTAGAGAGAGGGCCTTGCTTGTGGGTGTGATTGCCCAGTGAGTAAGGATAGCGTAGAGAGTCAGGACATGTGTTGTGGGTGTGCCCACCCCTCGTGAGAGTGGTTGTTCAGTGCCATGGAGGTTCCCAGGCGAGGTATGAAGGGGGGGGGGGGGCTACATATAGGAAGCATCGGGTGTGACAGCCCTAGCATAACCTAGTCTTCGTGGAATCTGAATCTGAAAGAGGTCTGGTACAAATACGGAGGGATGGGGCTAAATAGTGGGCACCTCGAGCTGAGTGAGATGTGGAGATGAGTGGGAGGTCATCCCAGATGCATGCTGAAAGGGTGGCTGACTGAGAAAGATAGGCAAGGGGAAAGATCGAGAGTACTACTACGATTGGTGATAGTATAGGATCAAGGGCCCTCAGAGACGAGATCTGAGTCGATGTCGAGGCTGCTAATGACGCTGAGGATGATCCCATAGATATCCCTGTAGTCAAGGCTGCCAATGTTAGCGGTGAGGTCAATGTCAACACTCTGGTACTAGGCGAAGGACTAGGAGAGGTTGTGGTCGAAGGTGAAGCCGATGTCGATATTGAAGTGGATGCAATGCCCTTGTGGACCGCAATGCTATCTACCTAGAGCCCAGTATTTGAGCACTTGTTCATGTCCTCGATCCTTGTTTGCTTCATGGCTTTCGCCTCCTCCTTGGCTCTGTCTTGGTCTTTCCCCGTTCCACTGTCACGAGGACGCAGTGTACTACGAGATCCAAGGTCGCTACCACTGCCTCTTCAGAGACGGCTCCGGGCTCCTTTCCAAATTCCTCGCCTACCCAGATCAGAGATGCCTCGCGGCCTTCCTTCACGAGGGAATCCGACATAGAGAGTACTTACTCAGGCGACGGCGAGGCTTGGCCACATCATCAGACACCTCTCAAAGAAGGATCACAGAGTTCTTCCCATCGAGTGACATTGATCGTCCAGTCTCTAGCCGCCGACGTGACAGAGACCTCGACCCAACGATCGCAGCACGACACACGAGACATCGAGGGGACACACAGATCACTCTGGGGGACCTCCCGTCATTGTTTAGACTCGGGATACGTCCCACGGGAGTCACGGTGGCTCTGGTCTTGCGTCAAGCCTCGTCTAGGAGACCGAGACGCACGGCACCCCTTGACGGGCACCAACATCCCATCACCGGCTATGCGCCAACCAGGGGGACATGACATACGGAGGATTCCGCTCCGCTCCAGTCCTTTCCTTTTCATTGTTACATCCAAATGTATTTGATTATGTATGATCAGACTTAGGATTCAGCACGGGTGATGATGCTCGTTTCAGTAGCTCCACCCTTACTGTGATTTGTATCAGGTTTTCTTTCAACCTCATAGACCCATCGGTCTTCCGAAGACTCTAATAAAATTTATTTCTCTCTCTCTCTCTCTCTCTCTCTCTCTCTCTCTCTCTCTCTCTCTCTCTCTCACACACGCACACACACGTGTGTGTGAGCATGTGCACACACGCCAAAGAGCTCCAACTGTCATAGGCCAGAGAGTCTCTCAAAGGTGGTAGAGGCCACCATGTAGTGTGTTGCATGAGATAGTGCCACATGGCACTTGCCTTTCTACCCCTCCATTTTCACCACCCCTTGGAGGTTTACCACACAAATACTAAAGCTAACAAACCCACCACAAACCGAGAAGGTGTTGCAAACCAAAATTGTCATTAATGCAAACAAAAGACAATGATGAATTTCCGATGCCATAACCAACTCCTACTACCACTAGCTGAAACAACATGTCACTAAAAAGTATAGGCATTTTCCTTCTCCAAGTCAATTACTTGTTTGTGCAAAGGTTGCAAAGTTATCCCCTTGTTCTTCCTCTTCCACAATGCAGGCCTTCTTATTGGACTCTTTCTACTTCACATCAAATCCACAAATGTAACAGTATTTCTATGTGTCCTCCTCTACCACAGTAGTCACAAACCAAATCTTTCTTCTTGCCTTTTCCCTTATCTTTGACTATAAAGTTGGTTCGCTTGTACCTGCCATGTCAACCTCCGCCCTCCTTTCTTCACTCAGAAGCATGGAAACAGCATCATGAAAAGCCAATGGTCTCTTAGGGCCCTTTGCCCCCTCTTTGGACCAATCAACAAATTCAGCCCCAAGGCAATAATTCCTAGGGGGCCTTACACACCTAGCAACCCATGGCCTTGCCCATTATTTCCCAACGTCCTGCCCACATGCAAGCCTTACACACCTAGCAACCCATGGCCTTGCCCATTATTTTCCCAACGTCCTGCCCACATGCAAGCTCCAAAACTCACACCCTCGTGACAGAACCTCTACTCAGGCGGTACCTACTCGATAAACGACAGCCACGCCCTCCGGGGACAATGGACAGCCTGCAAGGGGATCCCTCGCCTGATCCTCTTGGGAGTGAGAGGTTGTGCTTTCTTCCTGCAATTGGCCCGTTGTCGTTGATTCTTCGTGGCCCACTTGCTTGGTTTCTTTTTTTACCTTTTTCCCACCGCAGTACACCTTCCCTCATAGGGCTCCACCTAGGGAGTCTGAGACCCATGGAACCCCCGGGTCGTGTACGTTTGGGGCTCCCTATGTTCCCTTTGTTCATCCTAGGCAGGGGGGGGGACTCTCACCTTTGGTGCAATCCCTAACTATCTGCCCCGAAGACATTGTCATAGTAGCTCAGATATATGTAGCCTCTGTCGGCCCTCAAGGGTTTCAAGGAAAATCACCTCCGGAAGAAACTCTGGATTCTCTACGACCATCCCAAGCCAACAGACACCATCTTCTAGCCAAAACTCAAGCTGTAGTCTCCGTGGGAGACTCCAACATGATACCAAAAGCCTAACTGATGCAAGCAAGGATGGCTTTGTACTCCCGCGGGAGCCCCGAGAATCGAAGTGTCACCAAGAAGCACGGGACATGGTGGGTCCAAGATGGTGACCGAGGAGCTCAACTGGAGAAGGAAGACGCCTCTCCCGTAGATGGTGACCTCCTGAATGTGGTCCCCTTCTAGTGCCAAGCTTGCCTGAATCCAATCTTTCACATGTCTCCTCGTGAATGTGAGGCCGACTATTCTGCCCACTATCGCCATGTCCTGAAGTGACTGCACTACTTGCTTAACATGTTGCTTATCAGCTAGAGAAAGAAGAACCTTAACAGCTAGAGGGATTCGAGGGTGCTGCCATGGATCCCCTTTGGAAAACCAAGGGTCGCCGCGAATATTCTCTTTCCCCAAAACAAGGAAGAATGCTGCGCTTCGAGCGAAGAGGAAAGGGTGGAAAAGAAAGAAAAAGGAAAAGCCCTTAGCTAAGGATAGCTGGCACAAGCCTTTAGACTTTGAACAAAAGAAAAAGCCTAGAAGAAAAGGGAGGAGGAGGAAAGCCACAAAAAGGCTGCCACTGTAGGATCGATTGAGAGAAAGAGTGTGCAGATAGCAAAGCGTCGCACAAGTCTTAGCCGTCACGTCAAAACTTGGATAATGGAAAAAGAAGGAGTACAAGGTACAAGTACCTAGACCTAGGACTAAGTGTCCTAGGTGTCACATAGGACTAAGTGTCCTATGAGGCCTAAAAGGCACTAACACTACAAGTGCCTATATTTATGCCTACAAGGCACACCATGGCCTATAGGGCATCACTAGAACCACTAGGAGATGGCCTACAAACTCCCCTCCATGGGATGGGCTGAAGTACTTTGGAAACGTCTCAGAATACCTGGTATTTTTTGGTATGGTGGCACATGTTCATCCAAAAGGATATAGCTGCCTATGAATGTACAAGGGATGTCAGATCATGTAACAAAGGGAACCAAGTGTAAAGCCTGTCAAAAGACTTCGAACTTGGGACGAGGAAGTGCCTTTGTAAACATATCTGCTATGTTGTCCTCTGTGGGAAGATAGGACAACTCTATGTCTCCTGCTGACAACAGCTCCCGAACATAATGATAATGAAGTTCAATATGCTTGGTACGCGCATGAAACACTGGGTTACGCGCAATGGCCAAAGCACTCTGGCTGTCTGTGTAGACAATAGTGGAGGATGTCTGGCGAATACCAAGATCTGTAAGTAACTGTCGAAGCCAAACACACTCTACTGTAGCGGTGAAAGCTGCCCTATACTCAGCCTCACAGCTAGATGTGGCGATTGTTGGTTGCTTCTTGCTGAGCCAAGAGATACATGAATTGCCAAGCAAAAAACAATTGCCAGTACGTGACACTCTGGTGTCGGAACATCCTGCCCAGTCACTATCCGTGTAAGCATGCATGGTAAGTGAACCCTGATCACCATAGAAGAGGGCTAAATCCTGAGTGCCTCTGAGATATCTAAAGACTCTCTTCACTGCCTGCCAATGCTGTGAACTGGGCATGTGCATGAATCTACTAAGCTGAGATACTGCATACTGTAAGTCAGGTCTCGTGTGACATAAATAAATAAGGCATCCAACAGCTTGCTGATAAAGAGTGATATCACATGGTGGGCTCCCATCATGAGCTGAGAATTTGAAACCAGGGTCCACTGGAGTAGAGATTGGCTTGCAATCCTCAAACTGAAAATGATCAAGGAGCTGTCCAATATACTTGGACTAAGACATCATGATACCCCCCTCAACATGAGCAAACTGAATGCCCAAATAATAGTGGATCTGTCCCATGTCTGACATTTCAAAAACCTGCTGCAAATCAGCCTTGAAAGCTGCAATTCGCTGAGTATCTGGGCCCGTGATGAGCATATCATCCACATATAAAATCAGCACTAAAAAATCAGATCCACTCCCGCAGACATAAAGAGTGGGTTCTGTGGGGCTATTCTGAAAACCAAGGGATAGTAAGTGTGCATGAATTTTGGCATACCATGCCCTGGGTGCCTGCTTCAAACCATAAAGGGCTTTTCTAAGCCGGCATACCTTATTTTCAGAATTAACAACCTCAAAGCCAAGAGGTTGTGTCACATATACTTCTTCTTGCAAATCCCCATGAAGAAAAGCAGTCTGGATGTCAAGTTGGTGCACTTGCCAATGATGATGGGCTGCAATGGCAATGACACATCTAATGGTAGTAATCTTGGATGTGGGAGCAAATGTCTCCTCAAAGTCAGTGCCCTGTTGTTGGGCATACCCTTTTGCAACAAGACGGGCTTTGTATCGATCTATGCTGCCATCAGATTTCCTTTTTAATTTGTAGACCCACCAGGTACCAATGGCATGCTTGCCGAGAGAGAGATCTACTAATTCCCATGTGTCATTTTTGGCAATGGATTGTAACTCAGCTCTCATTGCATCCATCCACTCTTTGCTGTCAAAAGCATCTTTATGGCACAAGGGCTCTTCATTGCAAGCTGAAGCAAGGAGTGCAAATTCAAGAAAGTGACCATGCATCTGTCTATTCCCTGATCTTGTCCGGGCAGCAAAAGGCTGATCTTGTTTGCTGTCCCTCAATGTATCAAGAAGCCATCTGGAAACTTGCCTTTGCTGTCTATTTACAGCTCTTTCTTCAATGACTGCATCACGAATAGTGGGATCATTTTGTGCTGGAAGAGAAACCTGCAAATCAGCATGGGGTAGTGGCTGATTATTGCTTGGTGGAGGGCCTGCAGGAGGCTCATGTTGCTGATCAAAGTCCTCTTCTGAGGATGGCAGAGGTAACCAAGATTCAAAGGCATCAAACATGTCAACATCTGGCTTAGCTTTGCAGTCCACAAGAGAAGAAGCTGAATGTTCAGCAAAGATTACATCTCTACTGACAATAATCTTCCCAGTATTTGGTTGATATAACCGATACCCTCTGCTCTCCTGGCTGTAACCAATAAATATGCATTTGATTGCCTTATCATCAAGCTTATGTCTCAGCTGAGATGGTACATGAACATATGCAAGAGACCCAAAAACTCTCATGTGTGAAAGTGAAGGCTTCCTGCCTTTCCATGCTTCATAAGGTGTAACAGTCTTCAATGCCCGTGTAGGTGATCTATTCAGCACATAGTTGGAAAACATCACTGCATCAAGCCAAAATTTATTGGGCAAAGACTTGGCCTTAAGCATGCATCTGGCCATCTCCATTGTGGACCTGTTTTTCCTTTCAGAAACAAGATTCTGCTGAGGAGTGTAAGGAGTAGTGCATGAGTGAATAATGCCCCGTGAAGACAGAAATGCATCAAACTCCTTAGACATATACTCTCCCCCCCTATCTATGTTGAGGGTGACAAGCTTGCATCCTAATTCATTCTCAACCATATTCAGCCACCTCTGAAAGCATAAGAAAACTTCAGATTTGGCTTTTAAAGGATATACTCAGCAATATCTTGTGAAATCATCAATGAGAGTCATAAAATATTTGTACCCCCCAATGGCATTTGTCCTCATTGGGCCACAGACATCACTGTGTACTAGATGCAATTTTCTTTGTGAGAGTTTTGGACAATTCTTTTGAAAAGGAAACCGATGCATCTTAACCAAAAGACAACCCTCACACACATGTTTGGAAACTCTGTGAGTTTGAGGTACATCATTTGCCATCTGCTGTGAATGTAGCTTTGCAAGAGCTCTATAATTGAGATGACCCATTCTCTCATGCCAAAGATGAGTTTCAGCAAGCTGTGAATCTGAAATAGCAAATGCTTCAATAGAAAGTGCCTCTGAGTGATGATCAAGGTGATAAAGCCCCTTTTGCAAAGTGCCAGTGAGTCAAGTTGACTTCAATTCCAGGCACAAAAAGAACATTTGTCAGAGTAACAGGATGGCTTGAAATGGATGTGAGCTGCACATCTCCAATTCCTTTTACAGCATATGAAGCATTATTAGCACATGTGACAGTCCCCCCTCGAGGTGCATCAGCTAAAGAATGAAACAACTTTCTGCAAGATGTGACATGCTTGGAAGCACCACTATCAAAGTACCAGGACTGAGCATCATTAGCAGTAAAGAGTGCATCAGCTTTGGAGGGATCAAATGAGCAATGGACAGCTCATGCCCAATCATCCTCAAGAGCATGTGCATGTGAAGCATCTGCTGGCTCATGGGATTCAATAGCATGTGAGGCATTAACTATCAATCCTGCTTTCTTTTTCTCCGAAGCAATGCGCTTCCTGCATTCTGAAATGTCATGTCCAGGCTTGCGACAATAGTTGCATCTTTTCTTCTTTGACTTATCTGCTGTATTTTTAGATGCATGGGAGGAATTGCAGCTGCTATGCGCAGATTTTGGCTTGCCCATAGGCTTGGAAGCCTTGCCTCTTCCTGTCTGCTGTGAAGCAAATGCATGATCAAGAATAATGGCTTGTCTATTAGCTCTACTTTGCTCTTCCTGCAAAAGCAAAGTAACTAGCTGATCAAAAGAATAGTGGTCTGGATTACCCATGGCCACTAATCAAAGGGTTGTAGCAAACCCTTGATATGTATCTGGCAATCCATTCAATGTGGTGCTGACAAGCTGTGAATTTGGCACCACCTCATCAATGTTGGCAAATTGTTCCATGAGGTCCTTGACCTTTGTCAAGTATGCATCCATAGAGTCACCTTCATTCATGCTGACTTCCTGTAATTGCCTTCTCAAATATGCAACACGTGCCTCATTGCGAATCTAATAGAGAGAAGCCAATTTATCCAAAGCATCCTTTGCTATCCTGCAAGACCGGATGTGTGGAATAATGATTCTCTTGCATAAAGCAATACATGAATGTGCGTTTGCATCTCTTGCATCCCATCTTGTTTGTTCCTGAGTTGGAAGAGTAGTAGCAGGAGTGCTAGAAGATGAGGCATCAGGAGGAGTACCCCCTGCAGAGGGACCAGCAGTAGAGGCAACCACTATAGCATTGGCTGGCCTCAGATCAACCCCAAAAACAATATTCCACAAATGCTTTGCAACAAGAATATCTTTAATGAGATAAGACCACATCGGATAGTTGGTGCCATCCAACTTATCATCTTCACGAAGAACGCCAAATAGATCTTGATTGTTCCCAGACATAGCAAATGTGATACCCTAAAAGAGACCTGAAAACCCAAAAGCCTCAAGGCTATCACTGCAAAAAACTAGCTGTCCAAAAATGACAGCAAATATCTGCAAATTTCCGACCCAAATCAAAAGGGCAAATGCAGATCTGACCCAAATGTGACTGTGGCAGGCAATGTTCACTGCAAAAACAGCAAATCTGGCAAAAGCCCCAAATTTATTGAGGGCAAATAGGCCAAAAAGAGGGCAAATGCAGAAAAGCCTTGTTGCTGAAATTTTTGCAAATGTGACCCAATGTATGCAAATCTGACTCAATGTCTTGCAGAAAAAGACTCAATGTCTGAAAATCTGGCTCAATGTCCTGCAAATGTGACTCAATCTGTCCCAATGTATTGCAATCAAAAGAGAAATTGCAGACAAAATCCCAAAAAGATTAGCCTCAAGGTTTGTAACTGCAAAATTAGGACTTGCTGTCCACAAAGTGACTGCAAAAATGCAACTGTCCCAAAGTATAAACCTCAAGAAACAGGCTTTCAAAACTGTTGAAATAGTTTGATAAGACTTCAAACAGTAAAAGGAAGTGAAGGACAGCAAAAGTCCTCAAAAGCCGCAAGTTTTGAGAAAGTCCACACGAGCTGTACGGACAGCTGTTCTGTACGGAACATGTACGGTGCAATTGTACAAATGTACGGAGCAGGTCCAGTGTATGGTGAACGTACAATCGTACGGATTAGGTACGGAGCTGGTACAATGTGCAGATGCAGAGTGTACGGCTGTACGGTAACATGTACTACGCTGTACGGTGTACGGATCGCAGTACGAAGAGCAGTACAAAGCCCAGTACGGACTGCAATACGGGACGAGTACGGAGCCTGTTACAAGACCTTCCGTACACCTGTACGGAAGATGTACGACGATGTAGTTTCAAATCTATACGGCTGCTCAAGTAAGTTGTACGGAACACATGTACGCTCGCACGTGAAGGTACGGCGTGGCTTTGAGTACAATCGTCCATAGCAGCCATACAGATTTGAAACTACATCGTCGTACATCTTCCATACAGGCATACGGAAGGTCTTGTAACAGGCTTCGTACCCGTCCCGTATTACAGTCCGTACTTGTCCGTGCTGGGCTCCATACTTCTCTTCGTACTTGCTCCATACTGCGATCCGTACACCGTACAGCGTAGTACATGTTACCGTACAGCCATACACTCTTCATCCGTACATTGTACCAGCTCCGTACCTAATCCATACCATTGTACGTTCACCGTACAATGGACCTGCTCCGTACATTCGTACAATTGCACCGTACCTGTTCCGTACAAAACAGCTATCCGTACAACTCATGTGGACTTTCTAAAAACTTGGGGCTTTTGAGGACTTTTGCTGTCCTTCACTTCCTTTTACTGCTCTGATACCACTGTAGGATCGATTGAGAGAGAGAGAGAGAGTGCTGATAGCAAAGTGTCGCACAAGTCTTAGCCGTCACGTCAAAACTTGGATAATGGAAAAAGAAGGAGTACAAGGTACAAGTACCTAGACCTAGGACTAAGTGTCCTAGGTGTCACATAGGACTAAGTGTCCTATGTGGCCTAAAAGGCAATAACACTACAAGTGCCTATATTTATGCCTACAAGGCACATACCATGGCCTATAGGGCATCACTAGAACGACCAGGAGATAGCCTACAGCCACAACAAATGTAAACCTCGGCCTGCTAGCACTTCACCAAGGGGCTTGAAAGAGGGGCCCAAAACTAATCAAAAAAGACATACAACAAGGAAAAACAGCCCCAAAGGTCCCTCAAAGGTGGACGGGCAGTTCTTGAAACTTCAAGGATATAACAAGTTGTAATTACCAAGGGAGGAAGCTGCGAGCTCTGCAAAGCTCAGCCACAAAACAGGCTTTGAAACCCAGCTCCAAAACTGGAAGTTACAGTTGAACGAAGCACGCCTTGGAGGGAGCTGTCTCTACCACAGCCTGGGCTGTGGCCAGTCACGAAATGGCCAGTCACGAAATGGCCAGCCAGAAAAACCGCTCCAAGAACCAGCTGTGCTAGCAGCCAAGCTCCTCTGCAAATGTGCTCCCCTCTAATGCCCACCATCTGAAGACCCACGGGAGTGCAATGGGCTGCCATGTGACCTCATACCAACTCCAAACAACGAGCGCAACCCCTTCCAGACAGCATGGGTTGCATGAGGCAAACGCGACCACAAGAGGGAGGGACAGAAGGAAAGGGGGGGGGGGGGGGGGGGGGGGGGGGGCTAGGAATTGTACTTGTAAGACTATCTATGGCATCCAACTTTTATTGAATAGATTGCTTCTCCATGAAAGCACTACTTACCCAGATTAGCCTTGCCTTTCTTGGTATTGCTCTTTCCAAGTGACCAAAACCTCATCCACGCTAGCTCCAATCTTAACCTAATCAATACCAAGTATCCTAGTTTCAACCTTGGTTGTTTCCGACCTTTGGATTATCCCTAAACCCTAGATCCAACTAGATCCTAGCTTTAACCCTAGATCTTCCAATCATAGCCTTGGTCAATCCTATTAGGCACATAACATTCTTCCCTCTTGCAAAATGTACTATTTCTACCATTTGGAACATCCAACAATTGGTATTTTTAAATACCTGGATGAGTCCAAGAACATGCCCAAACTCATCCTCTAAAAACACGACATAGTGTAGTTTCAATCTCATGATAATCACTCATAAGGTTGGAAACCATAAACTCCATCATGCATAGTAGGGACTAGCTACTATGACATCCCCACTAACATCATCAACGCCCAACAATGGGTGTAGACCATAGTATACACATGCTCCCACACATACAAATCCGCACACCCACACATACTTGAGCATCCATAATTGGTAATTTACAATATCGAGTATCCAATCACCACATAAGATACATTTACACCATAAGCTTTGGTAAGTCCAGGTTGAAAGCAACTATCCCCATATGTGATATCCAAAATAAATGCACTTTTGTCACTTCCGTAAATCTTGAGACTATCCTAAAGCAACTCCTCCCGACTATTGGTTTTCCAAAGTCATCAAACTTAACAAACGAGATCAAATGAGATAAAGTCAATTATTTTCTTTCTTCCTTTTTGGAATCCTCTTACCATATATCTCCGTATAAGAGAGAAACTAACCCAAATATTCTTTCACAAACCTATGTAATGTTTAATTTTTGACATGATGGTGTCCCCATCTCTCAATCACCTAGCCACTCCAAGGACCTTTCCCCTTAAAATGGATCGGAGTATTGGAGGTCCCTATCACCATGGCTTCATATACCTTGGGTATTTGCCACTTGTCACATCTAGGTGAGGTTCTATCGCCCTCTCCCTTCTTGTACCTTGCACCACTCTATACAATCATGATTTTGCACATTCTAACAGAGCCCTCCTCAATCATGACTCAAGTCTAGCTTGCCATTGACTTCATCTTCACGTGCTCCTTTCCGCAATCCGTGGCTCCAACTTGTCATTGGCTTCACGATGTCAGCTTCGTTGTCCTTCAACTTTTCACTTGTGCAAATCTTCCATTGGTAGATGATTACTACATCTGCCACTTGTTCCTTTCGTGGGCATTCGTTGCCAAATTTGGAGGACCTCTTGGTATCACACTTTACTTGCGTGCTTTTTAACTTGGGAGGTAAATCCTTTTGAGGGGCTATCTATTCCATTCGTATTTCCTTCCAATTTATTTGCCAAGAGGATTGCCAGTCCGCTTGCTAATTTTTGCCACGTGCCCTACGTGCCACGTGTACATCCACAGGCTGCCTGTCTACTGTCAACTGCCCTGGTCGTCGCATTGCCACATGGCACATCTATCACGCCTTCTATTGCATAACTTCTATGAGCTGAGCCATTCGCGTCAGCTCTGTTCTCTACCCAAGCCCTACTCTTCCAATTGCTTTGCATCAGACTATCCATCAGTATGTTCTCCCTACCGTCAGCCATCCTTGCTGCAGTTCTCTAGTCGATCTTCTACAACCCACACCGCACTGCCACATCATTGGTGAGTCAGCCCACTACAGCTCCCGCGTCAGTTGCAGTTCTTTGGTCAAGCTTGCAACTCCTTTTTGGCCACGTGTCTTACATGCTGACTTTTTATTGCAGCCTATGTAAATTCTGACTTTAATAAACTTTCTTTATTTCTTTCTTTTCACATCGTTGAGTTTGTTGCCGCATCAAACCCCACTTTCAATGCTCTACTCATGACCTCGACCAGTCTATACTTCTACTATTGTGCTCTAATGTCGCATGTCCATCTGGTGAGTGTCTGCACGTAGTTGCACAATCCCTCGGACACCCATCAGCTCCTTGGCTTTTGTGCCCCACTGCGGGTTCTTTGGTCAACTTATTTGTACATGTGTCAATCTGCCAACAATTTTGGAAGTATCTCATTAGCTAACCAAGTCTTCTCTATTAACACATGGCAGAGTCTCCATCAACTCCTTTTCCACGCTCAATAGAGTGAGGCTCTGATAACATGTTGATATTTTGACATGTGGCTTTCAATGGTGGAGCCGTGTCCACAATATTGGAGGTCCCTATCACCAAGGTTTCATATACATTGTATTTGGGCACCCAGTTTGTTATGAAGAATTATTCCCTTAACACATTTTGCCACTTTCACATCTAGGTGAGGATGTATTAGCCCTTCCCCTTCTTACTCATGATTGCACACATTCTAACATGTAAAACACTTAGTGTTTTTCCTAATAGAATTTTGCTTAATCCAATGCATAGCCATTCATGCGCATCCATGGAGATGACCTCGCCAGCCTATCTATAGACAAAGAGCAAGTCATCAGCTAAGATATTAATGAGGCTCTCTCCTTGACTCATTCATGACCAAAGTTGTTGCCAAAGGACAATGTTTCGGAGACGATTGCCAGCATCACAGCCTGGAATATCTGGATTGAAGTTGCAATCTTGTGAAGAACTAATGAACGGGCAGCACATTCAATCCATGGCTACCTAGGTCAATATCTAGCATAATATCATTTACACTCTGCGACCTATCTAGAAGCAAGGCACGCAGAGTTCCAAGAAGACTGCCAAAAGGTGTGACAATTTCTAAATAGCATGGTCTACATGTATCTTCTACAAGGAGCCAGGTCTCCATTGGTTATATAAACCCCCACACTGGCTATTGGCACCTACTTCCAAAATACCCTGGGCAATGAGTTGGGACCTTAAGAGGCGGGCTGCAAGATAACCATCTCTCTTTTCAGCACCTCACGGGTTGCTGATTTTATGTATTGTATTCAAAAATTATAATAGACAGTACTTTTTGAAAAACTGTAGAAACGTTTTTTGTATATTATTTTTCATACATATATACAAAATATTAAAAACACATGTGTGTAATATATTATAAAAGTAGAAATAAATATATAAATATATATTCAAACATACACACAATCGCACAAACATTCATACACACAATTGCACAAATGCAGACGTACATATACGTACGTATGTTTGAATCTATTTCTTTCTTTCTTTCTTTATTTATTTATTTTTACTTTTATATTAAATTACACACGTGCGGGCAGGCAAGCAGGCGTGCGTGCATGCGTGCATGTCTGTGTGTGTGTACGTATCAAGATTATGTATATACAGAAAGAGAGAGACATGCACGCATGCACCACAAATGCACGCACACATATGTACATGCATGCATACAAACATACATATTTGTGTGTGCAAACGCAAGCGCACACGCATGCACACACACATATGGGGACATATCAAGTTTCACCTCATGGCAGTCACAAATTGCAAAACCATAATGTCCATCACTATAAACATGCGATGTCAACACACAGCCTGTTGGAAAGGTCACCTCCCCATCTGAGGAGAGCATTGGGGGGGTGGGGGACTTGGATCCTGAGGGATGGCCACATGGGCAGCAAGATGGCTGCCATGGGGCAGAGATCAAAGAGAAAAAGGAAAGCACTTGGACACATCAAAGTGGCTGCAACACATGGCGTCAAGACCATGGCAGATGACGATGCATACATGGCATGGATCAGTCATCTCCTGGTCACAAGCTCCTGCGAGCCCTCCTCCCTCCCTCCGTAGCCTCTACCTCCCTACCCTCCTCCGCCTCCCTCCCTTGCCCTCGCCCCCCCTCGCCCTCGCCTTACCCCCCTCGCCCTCGCCGCACACCCCTCGCCTCACCCGCCACCACGCCCTCGCCCCCCTCGCCCCTCGCCCCTCACCTCGCCCCTCACCGCCTCGCCCCTCGCCTCGCCCCTCGCCCCGCCCCTCCGCCCGCCCCTCGCCCCGCCCCTCCGCCCGCCCCTCGCCTCGCCCCTCCGCCTCGCCCCGCCCCTCGCCCCTCCGCCTCGCCCCTCCGCCCTTCGCCCCCCCGTCCCTCCGCCTCGCCCCTCGCCCCTCGCCCCCCCGCCCTCCGCCCTCGCCCTTCACCCCCCTCCGCCCCTCCGCCCTCTGCCCTCGCCCCTCGCCCTCGTCCCTCCCCCCCCTCCGCCCTCGCCTCCGCCGCCGCCCCTCTCCCTCGCCTCCGACCTCCGCCCTCACCTCCGACCTCCGCCCCCTTCCGCCTTCCGCCCTCCGCCCCCGCCATCGCCTTCGCTTCCTCCGCCCGCCTCGCTTCGCGTCGCCTTATCCTCCTCCGTCACACCCAAGCTCCATCCTCCGTCTATCTCCCCCCCTTTTTGGTGGCAGCCTCTTCTTCATCAGAGGTCTCGCAATTTGTCTTGGCGGTATGGCGGCTCCCTGCCCGAAACCGGAGGCCCAGTCGGACCCTCCCTCTCCAGATGCCTACCGCGTGATCTTGACAGAGCAACAGTCGTCTCGGGTACAACAGGTTGCCAATGACTTTGCCCTCACTTCCGTCTATGGCAGAGTCATTGGACACTCTCCCTCCAGATCAGCCATCAGGGACTAGCTCCAGTCCACTCTTATGCTAGAGGACAGCCACATCGAGGAGGTGGCCCTTATGGAAAGGGGCATCTTCTGGCTTAAACTCTCCACTGCGAAAGCTGCGAGCAACCTGGTTGTTGGTTCCCCCACTTCTGTGCATGGAAAGATCATCATGATAGTCCCTTGGTACCGAGGATTTAGCGCAACGGACTTTGATGCTCGTTTCCGCATCCCTCGCCACCCAGTGACGCTAGTTTTTCCAGGCCTTGCTGCTGAGTTGCGACCGATAGTCAGGGACCTGGGTTCCCATTTTGGCTGGGTGATGCATGACACTTTCGTCGACGCGGTTACTGCGGCAGGAGCTCCCAGAGTCCGTGTGGCTGTGGCAGACCCTGCGTCCCTCCCTGCAGTGATTGAGATCGTGACAGATGTTGGCAGCATTACTCAGAGCATGGTAGTCACAGGACAGCCAGGCCAGTGCCTGAGGTGTCACGGCTTTGGGCACCTGGCTGCTGCTTGTCCACGATTCTCCAGCTCCTCTCGGCCCCCCCGCCCCCCCCTCTGTCCCCTCCCCCCCTCCGGGCAGCCACGTCAGGAGGAGCAGAGGCAGCCGGAGTTCGGTCTAGAGGTGGCTGGCGGCTGGACCGAGGTCAGAAGGAAAAGAGGAAAGAATAAGAACATTTCTGACAAAGGCAAGGAGGCAGAGGTTACCCAACCTGCAGCAACGCCTCAGAGACCTGACAGGCAGCCGCCCCAGGGTCTTGGGAGAGCTTCTTCTTCGTCTATAGCCCGCCCTCCGCAGCCTCAGGTCCCCCTCTCTTCCGATCCCCAGCTCCCTTCCACTCAGCCCCAGCCCCTTCCCCAGCCGCAGCCCCCTCTTCCCGACCCGCAGCATCAGCCCCCGTCTCTTCCTCTTCAGCCCCCTCCTCTTCCTCTTCAGCCCCAGTCCTAGCTCCAGCCCCATCCCCCCTCCCCCGCCCCTCTCAGCTCTTCTGCAGTGTCAGCTGCTCCGGTGGTTCCTCAGCCGCGGGCAGCCCCCACTCCCCCTCCTCCGCCCCCCCCGCTAGTCGCTTCCGTGGAGTCTGAGTTGCCTACCCCTCAGCCTCCTTCCCCTTCCCCACCCCAGGCAGGGCATCCCGAGTCAGTCTTCCCTGTCTGCTAGCCCGACCCCCTCAGTTGCAGACTCTGGCAGGCCTCAGCTTCAGGAGAGAGAGCTTCCTCGCGACTTCTATAGATCTGGTCCCTGGGATTACTTGGATGTGGCCGACCTCGGGACCTTCCCTGCTTGCCTCGACATCAATATCTTCCTGCTCCGTAGAGGGGCGGATGGGAAGATCGCAGCCTTGGCCCCGAGGGATGGCCCTAGCTTTGCTTTCACCTTTCTCAACGATGGCACCGAGACTTGGACAGACGACTCGGCCTGGGAGGCTCTCAAAGAGCAGACGCACGCTCAGATTTGCTCCTAGATAGGCCCGTCGGGTGGACAGCTTCTCGAGACTCAGTGGTCCAAGGGTGACGTGCGCTTGCGGTGGCGTTGCGCCGCCAAGCGTTTCAGATTGATTGTGATCCTCAGGCCCCCTCTGTCGTGGCCCCTTTCCCAGGATGTCAGAGCCTGGACTCCTCAGAAACTCCGAGCCTTCTACGGGATGACTACCTCAAAGATCTCGAGTTGGCTCGAGAAAGCGTTTGTCCATGGCACCAAAGGCCTCACGCCTTTGCTAAAAGTTTTGAAGAACGAGCAGGATGACCCCGCCTCCCCCTCCAAACCCTCACAAAAGCGTCAGCGCCTTCATTCCGAAATTTCAGCTTCTTCATCGACCTCAGCCGCGAGTAGACAGTTGTTCGCAGCCTACCAGTCCTCATCATGAGCTTACACCTTGTCTCCTGGAACGTGAACGGGTTTCATTCTTCTGGCACCCGTGGTCCTAGGAAGCTCATCTTGAGACAGGAACTTCAGCCAGCAGTGATTGGTCGCTTGGATATACTCCTGCTCCAGGAGCATAAGCTTTCAGTGGCTCATTCCCGTAGCTGCGAGAAGATCCTCCCTGGACGCTCTCACACTTATTGGGAGCCCTCGATCGGTGCACAGGGGAGGAGTGGCGGTGTCTGTACTTCCGTTTGCGAGTCGTTTGCCCAGGGAGTTTTTGGTCATGGTACGTTGATCCCAAGCCGTGCACTTTGGGTTGGCCTAGAGTTGGAGGGCTCCAAAATAGGAATCCTCAACATCTATGCACCCACAGACCTCCGATGCAGAGCCACTTTCTGGAGGACACTCACAGAGATTCTCCCAGACATGGATTCGTGGATTGTTGGAGGTGACTTCAACAATCTGGAGACTTTGGAGGACCAGCAGGGCAGAGGACCAGAGTTTACAGGTATAGCTCAGGCAGAGCAGTCCACTTGGGACTCCTTTATCTTCGCGACAGGAGGTAGGGACAGCTGGAGAGACCCGTCCTTCCGCCGATGGCACGGGAGCTTGGACTTCTCGTGGGGCTTCCGCAGGGAAGGAGGCAAACTCCTAGAGAGACTGGACAGATTTTATGTCAGTCATTGGGCCATCAGCAGAGGTGGTCAAGTGGGTATAGTGCCAGGGACGACACTCTCCGACCACGCGCCTGTGCTCTTATCACTAGACTCGGCAGCTCAGTCCCTTCCTCCCCATTCGTGCAGGATTCCTGATTCCATCTTCTCTAGGGAGGTGGTGCGCAGTAGTATCGGTAGCCTTTGGGACAGAGATTGGGGCGAGTGCGTGGATCTGGTAGAGTCGGTGGCGCAGGCTTTGCAGGAGTCCAGCCAGATTTGCCAGCTCGCAGCCCTTCAGGTTCGCCAGGAGTGGTGGGGCAGAGAGAGAGCTCTTCGTAGGGACCTCGCCTCCATTCAGCGACTCCAGCAGGCAGCTCCGGGTTCGGAGGAGCTTCGGATCCAGGCCCTTCGAGCCAGAGCCCTTCTTGAGGAGACTCTCCAGCGTCGCTCAGAGTTTTCTTATCACGCCTCCCTCTCCTACTGGGCTCGAAAGGGCGACCGGATGAGCAAAGAGTTCTTCAGGATGCATGGCTAGAGGGCAGCAGGTGATCAGCTCCGGAGTCTTAGGACAGCGGAGGGGCACATCGTTACTAATCTGGAAGAGGTCTTGGGGTTGGCTACCGACTTCTACAGGACTCTTTTCCAGCAGGAGCAGCTTGCCCCCCGTACTAGACGTTCCCGCGAGGAGGTGTGGAGGCACATTCCAGCCCTTGTTCAGCCCAGCATGCAGACGACGTTGATGGCACCGTTCACTACTATCGAGATGCAGGAGGCCTTGATGGCCATCGATGGGCAGAAATGCCCTGGCGAGTATGAGCTCTCTCGCGCTTTCTTCACCTCTTTCTGGGATCAGATCCATCAGCCCCTCCTAGCAGCCCTCCAGAGGATTTTCAGCAGCGGACATATGCCAGAGAGCCTCTCTTCGGGTTCGATTTGCCTCATCCCGAAGGGAGGAGACCGACAGGAGATCCGTCAATGGCGCCCGATCACTCTCCTCACCACTGCCTACAAAATCCTTGCCAAGATGATCAGCGCCAGAGTTCGGCCACTACTTCCTGACCTCATTCATGACACTCAGACAAGCTTTGTCCAGGATCGCAGTATCCTGGATAATGTCTTTACCTTCTCAGAGGCGACGGAGTGGGCTCAGCACAGTGGGTCGCACCTTGCCATCCTACTTCTCGACTTTGAGAAGGCCTACGATCGAGTGGACTGGTCCTTCCTGGAGGGTACTTTGGAGAGACTAGGATTCCCAGAAGGATGGATTCAGGGTATCTCAGCGTTATACATGACAGCTTCCAGCAGGGTCATCATCGGCGGCAGGATGGGAGAGCGATTTCGATTTGAGAGATCAGTGCATCAGGGTTGCCCCTCGCTCCTTACCTGTTTCTCTTCTTCGCCGAGGCAATGACATACTACCTTCGGGCGAGGTCGACCAAGATCCGAGGTGTTCGCCTTCCCATCAGGGAGGACACGGAGCTCCTGGACTCGGAGTATGCAGATGACACAGCGATGTACGTTCAGGATGATGAGATGATGCTGGAGAGGGTGAGGCTAGCCTTAGAGGTCTTCTGCTCGGCAGCCGGTGCGAAAATCAACTGGAACAAATCAGTTGGTTTTCTCACAAACCCTGGGGCATGCTCACAGTGGGGGAGGTATTTGGGTTTCAGATGGATCCCGCGGGGACAGACAGCTAGATATCTCGGCTTTCAGGTCGGCCTGGACATCACGCCAGCTCAGCAGTTTCTCCCGGTGCTAGATTCCATTCGACGGAAGCTAGCTTTCTAGAGCACTGCTAAGCTCTCTCTTGCAGGTCGTGCTCTTGTAGTCAACCAGGTTCTCCTGGCCACGGCCTGGTATGTGGCCTCTTGTTGGTGCTTCTCGAGATCCAGCGTGGCACAGCTCAAGAGGATGGTCCGGAATTTCCTGTGGTCTAGGGGGGATGGCCTCAGAGATACCACAGCCAGGGTAGCCTGGCAAACAGTCATTCTTCCGCAGGCTGAGGGTGGCTTGGGGGTCATTGATCCTAAGCTTCAGAGTCAGGCCCTGCTGGGCAAGTTAGTTATCCGCGGTTTGACCCCGGGGGGGCAGACGTGGAAGATGTTACTTCAGCAAGGGATCAGTTCTTGCGTCCCGCGCCGAGGTGGAGAGTGGCTACCATCCCTCCGGTGGATCTTCACCTCTGCACCACTTACTCACCCCCGCTCCCCGCTCATTCGTAGCCTTCTCATGGTTTGGAGGCGACTCCGTCTCAGTCTCCTCTAGTCCCCTCCTAGCTGTCAGGAGGAGATCGACCGCCAACCGCTCATCTGGAACGATCAGGTCAAAGATACCTTGGGCCTTCAACTGGGGGAGAGGTCACATATCCTGTGGGACGGTTGGATGCGGGGGCCAGCCCGGTCCTTTCGAGTTTGGAGGGACACTTACAGACACTTGGAGACCGTTGCTCTAGCAGCCGCAGCTAAAGGTGTCCGTGGAGCTCAGGCGAGACGCACAGAGATAGACGGAGCGATTCCTACCGGTTGGTTGGTTCCACCTGAGATTCAGATCCTCATGCCTGGTGATGACCGTTGGCTTGGACAGTTCACCCCCCGTGGCATCCCACTGGTGGTTGCAGGCCGGATGGACGACACCTCTGTTTCCTTCTTCGTGGTTTTGGGGGACGGCCGACACAGGAGAGAGGGTGTGCTCATCGACCCCCTTCTCCCGTGGCAGAGGGTTCGGGTCGTAGGCCTCGAGGGGAAGGTTTGGCGGATCGATCCTAGTATAGAGCAGGATCAGCTGCAGTTATGGCGACTCTGGCTTTGGGAGGGGCGGGCCTTGTCAGAGCTTAATTGGGACCCAGGTGAGTGGAGATGGCCAGAGGTTGTGGCAGGCCAGGGGCCGACCCCTTTCTTCGCTTACAGCACGACATTGGGCAGGAGAGCTCTCGGGAGGATGCAGAGCCGCCCGCCCACCCAGCGGCCCAGTTAGTATGCTCAGGGTATCTCCAGGCTATTTTTGCAGGCCTTCTGGAAGGCCTTGTGGGAGAGCTGGCGGCCGCGGAAGATCTTCTACTTCCTTTGGCTACTCGCCCACAAGGGTCTTCCAGTGGGGAGCTGGTTGCGGCAGATTGGTCAGGATGGACTTTGTCAGATTTGTCATGAGGACGAGGAGTCACCAAAACACTGCCTGTGGAGCTGCACTCGCGCCCAGGAAGTGTGGAGGTGGACCTTCGGGATCCTTACTCGCGCAGCACCGGAGCTAGGTTTGATCACCTGGGGCGCGTTCTGCTGGTGCAGCACCACACCTGGCTTTCATCAGTTGTTCGAGGCAGGCCCGCAGGACCCCATGTTTCTTATCACACAGGGGACTTGGGGGCCGCTCGAGGGCATCCCGCCGCACCTGGCAGAGGCGGACCCAGGATCTCAGGAGAGGCAACCAATCTGGGAGATTATTAGCAGCATCGCTGGATGGCACATTTGGACCTCGCGCTGCGCGCAGATCCTCGGTGGCACCTCTCTTTTGACTGCCCAGGTCATGACCGACATCTGGAGTGAGATTATACACACATTCAGAGGCCAGTGGGACCAGATACAGGGAGATTCCCGGGCTGGCCGGGAGAAGCGGAGACGTTTCCTCCGAGATTGGGATACGCAGGGCCTCTTCTTCGAGCATACTTCTCAGGGCCTTCAGTGGCGCTATTCACCACCTCTTTGGCTGTTTACTCACACCCGCCAGTGCACAATGAGCTGGTAGGACCAATGATCAGATAGGTCCAATGAATGCTTCAAACATGGAGGTCTTTGCTGTGTCACATAAATAGAGAGTCGTTTCCTAGGAAAGCAGGCCAATATGTTTCCAACACTTTTCACAGATTTACAGCTTACTCAAAATGATTCATATGGGTACAGGGAAGAATAGTATCATGAAGAAAGAATAAAACTCTCATGCAAGTGGCTAGTTGTGTCTTAAACACAACCAGCTATCCTAAAAAATTTGACGCTCCAAACATAAACCTCGGATAAAATCCCTACAAGGCTTTGTGGGAAAGAGCCAAAGTTGATAACGCGAGACAGTTTTAGGTCAATTTGCATACAGTTTGGTTCCCAAGCAAAAGAGAACAAAGCTTGACGTCAAGGGAGTACAACGCCTATTTGTAAGATACATGAATGAGAGTAAAGATAACACTCTACATCCCAAGACCAAACAGATCATCATGACCAGCATGTTGCATTCCGATGAACGTAAGAGCATATAATCCACTATGACAATTGGTACATTAACAGCACACTTACTTTGGGCTTGCACCATGCTAGAGACCGTGACCTTACACCTCACTGGGCTCAGCTTGTGTTTCGTGGCTCCATTCAAAATAATCCACACATGGACAACAAAAAAGTTGGTGATGCTTATCATATATATTTTTCCAGAAACACTTACAGAAGAGATGAATCCAACTGGAATTGTCTTATGATGTGGTTCTAAAGTAACAGATACTCGAGGCACAGGTGGCTGCTCCTGCAAAACACCCAAGTCCAATCGTGAATGCATACGAACCCACATCAAAAGATGTTTTCTTCAGCATACGCAGAGTACTCTCACAAAGCATCCTACTTTATCCTTGTAATCGTAGCCACTTTCACTCTCTATTGGCGATAACATTCCCATACAACCATACAAAATATCGCCAAAAACCAAAAAAAAAACCTGTAAACGTGCAACTGTCTGATGTGCTTTCCACAAGTAAATGAGCCTCCTAACATGCATAGGATCTTTGGTCCATTGTAAGCTTATATACGTTGATTCCAATCAGTGGGCTATGCAAAAGGTGCCAAAACTTCGAATAGGTCCAACTCATGGTAACATTCAAATGAGCTGCAACTGAAAAAGCGTAACAAACTACTTCATCTCCATATAAAAGATATGCCTATAGAACCCTCGGGATTCTGTTACCTTGAATTTTCATGCAAGGTGTGCCTGACAACTCAATCAGCATAGCTGATGAGGTTTTGAACATCGAGCTCTGAAATTCAAAAAGCATCCAATCCCAATAATCCATACCAACTACTTTAAACAAGATAGAGTCGACCCTGCAGCATGCATCTGGCCACACCAAGGGGCTTATTAGCAGAACAGACCCTGATTCATGCTGACTGGTATGACACCTATTTAAGGCGCAAAGGATGTCCCATTTGCTGAGCTCTTCAGCCCCCACATTGCCCTTGCTAGAGGGCCCGTCTTCCCTCCATGAGGGGGTCCTGCAGCAGCTCCATACATCACCCAAAGTGCCATTCATGTGCTGTCCATGTGGCAGCCATTCTTGCTGCCCACATGGCAGCCACACTTGTTTTTGCCTCTGCAGAACCCCGAAGCGCTCTCCTCCACTTTTTATCTTCCCACGCGGCATCTTCTAGCTGGTCATCCTCCCCCATGTCCTCCTCCTGGATAAGGTTTTGGCATCTGGATGGGCACTAGATTTAAAAAAATGGTTCCAAAAATGGGAGGTAGAGAGGTACTTGGACTACTCTCCAGAGGAGGTAGATGAGGATGCCTTTCATCATGACCTGCTGAATGCACTACACAGGAAATGGCAAACAGCTGAAAACAGAGATAAGTTTGAGTACTACCGTACATTTATTAACCCCGAATATTGGGCTACTTATACAGGAAGAGAAACAGCCACGCAGAAGTACATTTGCACACCTATGGCAATACATAAGCGAAGAGCTTTGGCCTCACTTCGCACCCGATCACACCAGCTGCAGATTGAAATAGGAGGATGGAAAGATATGCCAAAAGAGAGCAGAATATGCCAATTATGTGACCAGGGAATGGCAGAAACTGAAGAACACATGGTAATGATATGCCCTTACTATACTCACATCCGGAAAGCATTTAGCTCTCTTCTCGAGGGACATAACAGACTGGCTGATATGCTACATAGCGGGTCACCCCCAGCTTTAGGAACGTTTGTCTATAAGCTTTTCAAGCACAGGAACTCACCTAAGACATAAAGGTAGTTTCTCTTAATACCCTCCCCTCCAAGGGAGGAGTCTTTGTGTACGAGGATTTTGTATTGCTCAGGTCCCATAGGCCGATTTTTTGGTCTTCAGAGGACGATAATATATTCTTCTTCTTCTTCCTATGGGGGCTCACAGGTGGGGAGGTGACCCCTGGACCCCAATAGACAAGCTATACGCTTTAATAGTTAGTGATTGCTCTTGCAAACGATTACCCGAGCTAGAATCCTTTTTAGGACTTGCAAGTACAATAAGCACAAGCCTGTCTCAGTAATGCTAAGTGCTGAAAGCATTTGCCACCTTATTAGTAGACCCTTACAAAATCTAACCTCACAGTTAAACTCTTGCATCAAATATAAGCATTGAGCTTTTCTTCCCCTCAAGTTGTTGAAATTACAGGAACACTTAGTTATCGACATACATGACAAACATAGAGCCGTACAAATAGTATCTCCAGTTTCTTAAAGCATGCATAACTGCACACAGTTCCTTTTCATGCGTAGGCCACTTAAATTGAGGCTGAGTCAACTTTTTACTTTTAACTGGTCTTCCTTCCTGCAACAATGCTGCACCAACATTTAAGTCACCCTGCGTCTGCTGTGATTTCCTATTCAACTGACAGAGCATGCATCGAGCTCTGCCGTCCATACCACCCACTCCGATGTGGTTGTGAACTCGTACCCTATTTCGATCTGAATAATGTGAGATGAGATCCTGATCCATGTTGCACTCGAGAGGTGGATCTGTAGACACCCCGACACTATGATAAAGCCATCCTCACCCCAGTGAAGGAAATGCTCCTTGTATAGGGCCATTTTCAATATATAAGGCTGCAAGAGGGATATCCATGCTGTGTGAATGTAAATTTTCCATAAGTGACCCCAAATGACCTGATGGACCTCCTCTCTATGTCAGACGCAAGATAAGAACGTCCAGTGAGTACTGATATGGAAGTAGATGATGAAGGAGTAAGAACCATCTAGTAGCCCGTGCACACCAACAATGTTCATCCCCTCGTATGCAAGCTGTATGGATGATGAGAAAGCTCTCCAAGGTATTCTCCGTATGCACATGTCTGTCACTACATGACTCGGCCAAAGCATGTGATGATCTGAAATGAGGCATCCATGCGGAGTCTCACTACAAGCTTGGCCAAGATAATGTCATATGGACTGTATCTCTCTCTCGAATCATGTGAGACAGCAGCATGATCTGTAACATCTCAAGCCAGGCAACTCATTCTCTCTAAGGTCTACTGCCTAAAAGGCACCTGCATATGGAGCAGTTCATCACACTAGAGTCTCAAAAAAGGAGAGACTTCATATTCATGTGTTAAACTATGCCTAGAAGCACTCTCTCCAATCTTGACAATGATGCCTACCCTCTGGTCGAACATCCATCTACTGTCACGTTCACGGCAAACTTGTGACCTGTAGAAGTACATCACAAGAATACATAAGAACCGGTTCCCTTTTGAAAGTGAAAGACTCACATTGAAGTCAGTTTGAAGATCATTACCTTGGTGTTACCCACATTGACCCTTGTGTCCCAACTCTTACAAATGGTCTATAAAAGCTATCAAATGTCTCAGATCAAGACCACACCATCAATGTCAAGCAAGATTGATATGAGGATTTGTGGTAGGTTTGATCCACCGCCACCTAGTGTCTCACAAAAGAAGTCACCTCATGTAGAGACCAAAGAGATTAGGGGACAAGGAGCATCCATATATAACAGGAGACATCCCGACAGATGCAGATGCGTGAGCTCTTTGCATCTCATCAAAGAGCCATCATGGAGCTTGGATACGTGGGGCCAGTTCATGCACTTGGGACTCTAGCTCTGAGCACTTGATATCTTCATGCCTCTCGTGATATTTTGCTACTTTCTTTGCTATTTTGTACTAGTATAGCATTTTAGTACTCAGCAAGGGCCTTCGTGAGCCCTTTGCCCCGACCCACAGTGGTCTGTATGAGTTACTAAATTCTGTACGTTGTCCCATAGGCCCGCGAGGCCTCCCGTGGACCTTAATCTCTCTCTCTCTACGTTGTCCCATAGGCCCGCGAGGCCTCCCGTGGACGTTAATCTCTCTCTCTCTCTCTCTCTCTCTCTCTCTCTCTCTCTCTCTCGTGTAGGAACAAGAATGGAGAGGAGTTGTAAACACAAGACAAAAAGAAGTGAACTCCAACTGAAATGTTCAACCAAATGAAGTACAAGTACTTGGTATATATAGTCCAAGTACTAGAGCACACAAAAACTCTAAAATAGACTAAGTCATAGTCTATGGTACACCACCATATCATTGTATATATCTCACCCATCCACAAGGCAGGGGATTCCATGAGCCCGAAGAACTACAGGACCGTTATGATTGGACATGTCATGTCCAAGATTTATGCATCAGTACTTGACTCCGAGGTAAGCAGACTTGCAGAGTGTCGAGGACTTAGAGCAGAAGGACAGGCCGGATTCCGACATGATCATGAAACCATGGGCCACATTCTCACGCTCAAATGTATCATCGAGGAGGCGAGGTCACGGAAGCAAAGGGTTTATTGTTGCTTTGTGGATTTTCGCAAGGCATTTGACACGGTTCCGAGAGCCCACCTTGTACCGCGCCTACAAGACTTGGGTTATGACCACGAGATCATTTGGGCTGTCATGGCACTTTATGAGAGAGTTTCAGGCAGAGTTTAGGCAGGATCCGAGTGGATAGACGAGATCATGAGCACCATCGGGGTGAAACAAGGGTGTCCTTTGTCGCCTACCTTGTTTGGCCTCTACATTGACGAGCTTGAGACAGTGACGCAAACACAAGGGGGTGTAGGTTGCTCTCTTGCGGACATGCTGATCCAGATATTGCTCTGCGCAGATGACGTGGCTCTCTTTGTCTTCCTCAACAGAGGGGCTTCAGAGACACCTAGACGCACTACAATCCTTTTGTGAGTCTCATGATTTGAAGGTCAACCTGGGTAAAACCAAGGTCATGATCTTCAATACATCTCGAGCCATCATGCATCAAGAGCAGTTCACATTTGAGGGGTCACCTGTTAAGATAGTTTCATCATACACTTATCTTGGGGTTATCTTCTCCGGACCCAACTTCACTATGAGACCCGCGATGCAGGCACGCTTGAGCAGAGGGTGAAATCCACCCAATTTCAAAATTCCCAAAGTGCAACTTTTGTCCCATTTTATCTAATACGGTGTTGAATGCTTCATTGGCCAAACTAGAGAGGCAATGCTTCCGCTCACACTTTCAAGATCCACACACCAAGGGGTTGCTTTTTGACTCCTTGGTTCGCCCAGCGAGGATGTACAGCAGCCCTTGTTAGGAGCCAGACTTGTCGGATACAGAGTGGGCCGATGTGGAGTCAACCAGGTTATCCGTGAGGATCTACTACAGCTACACACATTTCGGACCTGGTTGGGAACCAAGTGAATTCCTAGTGAAGCTTAACTTCTACAGAGATCACTTCTTACATATCACAGCGGAGGGTTTCATTGACCCACCAGGATACACGCAGATTCACCTACCCCTCGCTGAGGATCTCTCTTGGATAGTTCCGGGTCTCTTCACACAGACTTCGCATCGAGAGCAGCTGAGCAGAGCGACTACCCAAGGAGAGGCGCATATGCACACTATGTGACATGCAAGAGGTTGAGACAAAGGAGCATTTCATCTTCAAGTGTCTTGTCTACTATGAGATCCGAGGGCGTTTCCACTGCCCCTTCAGGGATAGTTATGGGATTTTGGCATGTTTCCTCTCCTACTCAGACTAGTGGTGTTTGGCAGGTTTCATTCATGAGGCACTTAGACACCGCGAGAGGATACTCCAAGCACGGAGATAGGAGCAGACTTCTTCCTCGATTCATCCCTCTCAGAACTCTATCGCAGAGTTCTTTCAACTAGATCACATGGACCCCCACGAGACGAGGCCTCAACATGACTGTGACCCGGAGCCTATGACCCGACAGCTCAGACAGAGGATCGACACACGGATCACACTTGGGGACATCCCCTCCTTGTTTAGAGTCGGAGCCCGACCGATGGCGGTCATAGTAGCCTTGGTCAGACGCAGAGCTACGACCAGGAGACGTGCCAGGACCGCACCTCTAAGAGGCCGACAGCACTACCTCATCCATCCTGATATCTTGCTACTGCCGATGATGATGATAATGATGATGATATTGATGATGATGCTGAGATTGATATATAGTCGACCATCAACATGACTATGTTGTACTTAGGACTTAGTACTGCCATTCTGGATTTTTTCATTTTGCATTGGTATGGATGCTCGTTTAGTAGCTCCACTACCATAGCTTGTTATATCAGGATTTTCACAGTCTCATAGACCTATCGGCCTTCCAAATACTTTAATAAACTTTCTTTCCTTCTTTCTTTCTCCAAATCCCCTTCTCAATGATATGGCTGAAATGCTCTGGAATGATCTCAGAAGCACCTACAGTACTTAAAGTACCATGTTTGCATAAATCCATCCACATGTGGATATGGGAGTACAAAAGAAAACAATGTCATTTACAACCCCCCTTGACATTGTTTGAATGTCTCGTATCCCCAATCCATCTCAATGCAAGACTTCAAAGGCAGCTTGGGATAGAGTGAAAAGTATGTGGAATGTGAAGAATGAAGCAAACAGCATTACTTTGAATAATAAGACCAATTTCTTGTCTTCCATATCCTCATCAATAGCTGCGAGCTCATCCCGAATGTCAATAATCTTTGCAATATGAGCTGAAATAAGTTTGACCTTCCTGCATGGACAAGTCATTGAGCTTATTATTCAAAGCAATGCTTCTTGCTTCATTCTTCACATTCCACATACTTTTCACTCTATCCCAAGCTGCCTTTGAAGTCTTGTAAGACTTTATAGTGGACTTAATGTTTGTCTTCACAGACAATGCAATCAAAGACAAAGTTTGGGCATCCTAGAAGATCAAACCTCCTCTGATCTTTTGTGGGAGCGACATGAGTAGTAGCAGTAGAACCCTGAGTGGTAGTGGAAGATGCACTAGAGCTAGGAGCACCAGGTCTAGTCTCATCCCCATTCACGATGTCCCATAATCCCTTTCCAACCAAGATATTCTTGAGTGTAAACGACCACAAAGCATAGTCGGGTCCATCCAACTTATCTGCCTCAGTCATGCTACCAAAATTCTCATTGAGAGACTTGATTGCAAGCTCAAGAATAAATGCAAGTGTAACTGCAAAGGAAAAGACAGCAAATGGACAACTAAAAAACCACAGACTGCTATGCAATCACTACAATGGCATTCACTGATAGTGGCTGCTCTGAAATACCAGTAAATCTGCCCCAAAAATTCTGCTCAAACCCCAATCCCTTCCGGGATACAAAATGCAATCAACCACAATATTTCTGCCCCAAAAAAGCTGTCCTCAACCACAGCCAAACACTGGCTGAAATGCAATGTGCTTCTGCCCCAAAAATCAGCCTGTATCTCAATAGCAAACTCTTGCTCAATAGGCATCCAAAAGTGCATCAACTTACAGCCAACACTTGGCTTCAAAAATGCTGCCCCAAAAAAACTGTCCTCAACCACAGCCAAACAATGGCTGAAATGCAATGTGCTTCTGCCCCAAAAATCAGCCTATATATATCTCAATAGCAAACTCTTGCTCATTAGGCATCCAAAAGTGCATCAACTTGCAACCAACACTTGGCTTCAAAAATGCACGACACCTGAGCAATGACTTGCACTCAATGTGTAGCCAAAAACTGTCCCAAAGTCACTGACACCTAAGCAATGCAATCTACAAGACACCTGCGCAATGCTTTCTGAAAGAACCAACTTGGACAGGCTGAGAATGAGCTGAAGCAAATATCTCAAGCTGGAGCAAGAGCAAAACTCGAGCCACCAGGCTGAATCCAAAGCTGGAGATGCGAATGGTGAGATGGAGAGACAATGGGCAGCAATTCACATGTCCAAATTCGATGCCATTTGAAGCACTGGCTCGACTAGTCCTATCTACTGAGATGATCCACCGCCATAACAAATCGGTCGGTGTCCATCATAAATACAAATACATGTTACACCATCGGCGAATAATATATAATAATGTTTTAATGTCTACTAATCACGGATTAGTGATTTCTCTTGTCATGACACTCCGTCCTGCTTGAATGGGCAGAAGTCCTCTTCTGGATCCTTTCTTGTCTCTTTCTCTTGTGTACGCTTTTCTCTTTTACTTCTTAATTTGCAAATAGTCTTCTCCTAGTAGTACACGATCTCTTTTGAATCATAACTTAAATCTCATCTTCAAGTTCTGGTTCCTCTTGATGCTGAATATTCAAAATGCAGAAGTACCACTGCAGTGCCTCTTCAATATCTCTTCATACTCAGAACTCTCTTCTGAATACCAAGCTGCTGAAATCTCTTTATAGTAACCTGCTCAATAAGCAAACTGGTCAGTATTAAAACAATTCTCTCACCCAAATGTTTCATTGAACTAGGTGGACCTTGGCCATAGTTGATTTTGCGATGGAGAACTAATTAGTCTATAGAAACTATAGACCTTCAATCTCTTTTTCCAGCTCTTCTATTTCAGCCCTATTCATCCTATAAGACGCTCTACAAGGAGGAGAAAAATATTTATTCTTTGTCCATACTCTACAATGAATATGCCTACTCTCTATTTAGTTCACACATCCATACACCAGTTTTGGCTGAATGGATAGCATTTACTCTTGGTTCTATGTTCATCGTAGAGTCTTGGGATGAGGAGGTAGAAGCCTCACCCTCCTGCTTGGATGCTTTGCCTTTTCCTTTTACATAATTTGTTTTGGCAATTTTGGCTAATAGAGTAGGACATTTATGCCATGGATGCCCTGGCTTATGCTTCTTACATCCGAAACATTTACCCCCCTTAATTAGCTTTTTCTTCTCATCGTCAGTCATGGAAGGAAATGGTATCCTCCCAAGACGTGATTGGCTGTTACAATAGCTTTTTCTTTTCCTTTGTTAAAAGGCTTCCGAGGATTCAATTTCCTCTCAGCAATCTCTGCCGATTTAGTGAGGTCTTTCAAGGTGGTTGGGTTGAACATTTCAACCTCATACCTCACTTTCGGGGTAAGGGCTGCTAAATACTTCTTCCTTCTATCATCCTCGCTCTTCTCAGGTAACTCTAAAGAGAGTTTCTAGAACCTAGCTGTAAATTCAGCGTTACTCTTGTTATTGAATTTCCTGAACCTTTCCCACCGGAAGGTCAATTCTTCTTCATGCCTCGAAGACATGAAAGTGGCCTTAAGTTGCTCTACAAATTTGGACCATTGAAGAATAGGCTCTTTTCCTGTTTGTGATAAGGACCACCACATCAAAGCATCCTTTTGTAGATGCAGTGTGGCAAGAGCGAGCTTCTCGTGGTTGGTCTTATCTTGATGGGCAAAATATAGCTCAAAATGGTGAATCCAATTGAGGATTTTATGCGCCTCTCTTGCTCCATCCAACTTAGGGAATTCTATTCTCTCTTGAGGTTGGAATTTGGCTCTCTTCAAGGGGGTACCTAAATCTTCATCCCCAAAATTCAGCACTCTCTTAGTTCCTAATTTTGTCATAATGGACTGTTCAAACATATGGCTAAGCTGAGAAGCCAGCTTATCAATGGGGGACTCGTCTCTCCCTCTTGCACTTGAATTATAATCCATGTGTACAGGATTTTGAGTTAAAGGCGAACACTCAGCGGTTTGCTCTTGGATGGACTCGTTTCTCTCTTCATTTTTGAAGGAAAACTCTCTATCAAGAGATTCTTAAAGGAGAGATGAAGGTAATTCTATATGTCGGTTATCATACTCAATATGTGTGTAACTCTCTACATTATCCTCTTTAGGAGGAGGTGATGGTGTTCTCTCCCTAGCTCCTTCTGGTAGTGGAGAAAAAAGGACAAGTTTATTAATAAATATCCCTTCCCCTTCCATTCTTTCCTTTTAGTAATACAAGAGAGAAAATGACTTGCTGTAATTTCAGAAAAGGGGTTTATTTTACAGCAAATGTCAAGTGTTGAAGAGTTGGTGGTACTTATCCGACTCCCGCTTTGTTTGTGTTGGAAAACCAATTCAAATGATCTCTTCTTCCTTCTCTTTTAGGCTTTTCTTCTTGTATTTCTGCTGTAAACTGGTGGGCTCTGTTTGGGCTACTTATTTTGAGTGGATTGGAGCTCTAGATACCGTTATAGGGGGTACTTGATGGGTGGATCACCCCCTTAAAATCTTGTTCCAATCCGACTTTCCGTTGGGAAGAGGGGGGGGGGGGGGGGGTCTCTTTTCCTCACGGTTTAAGGATTTTAAGGGTCTATTCGCCCCGGGGGGGGGGGTCACTCCATTCCCCGTCCAAAGACCAAAAAAATAAAAGCCCTTGCCTCATTTGGAAAATTGTTGGCTACCACAAAGATGGTCTACACCGACTGTTGGGCGATGATTGTCCATTAGGATGTCATAGTAGCTAGTCCTTGCTATGCGTGGAGTTTGTGGTTTTCAATGAGTGACTATCATGAGATTGAAACTGCACTACATTGTGTTTTTAGAGGATGACTTTGGGCAAGTTCTTGAATTCATCTAGATATATACCCTCTGAAGCCTTGAGATTAGTGAAGGGCTCTAGAAGGGGCAAGTAGGTCCTGCATATCAGCCTAGAAGGAGCTTTGGCAAAAAAGGGACGAGCAGAAGTCTCTGCAGACAAAGAGGAATGTGAAGGCTCTCCTCTTTTGAATGAAGCAGTAAAATAATTTCCATCTCTCATCTGCACACATTTGCATTCACGAGAAGGCTGTCAGGCTGATGTGGCCGCCTTGGATGACTTGGCTTCCTACGTGGCAGCTTGTTGACATGGTTGCCTACGTGGCCAGCCACATGGACCTGCATCTGCTGACCTAGCTGCATGCATGGACTGCTGACGTGGCTCTCTACTAACGAGGCAGTCCAACATGCCAAAGACAACAACAGTGAGTTTAGATATCAGAACATCGGATAAGTGGGCACTCTCCCCTCCACTTTTTCCTTCCGACTTAGACCCTCCCACACGGCCCGAGAAACGGGAAAAGACAAACTCAAGGACAAGAAGGACAAGGAGAAGGAAGCCGAAAAGGGTACGGAAAGTACCAAAGGTTAGCTTGACGCGAGGATGCCTAGTAGCGAGAATCATGTGGATAGCACCCCCACATACTGAGATGGATCTACCTTAGCTCACCCCCTTCCTGGAGACTCTTCTAGCCTTAAGGCCCTTTGATGATTGCCTCCACATACAGAGAATGATCTCCCTCAGCTTATCCCCCTCCTAGATCTCCCTCAGCTTATCCCCCTCCTAGAGACTCCTCTAGCCTTAGGGCCCCTTTGACGATCCCCCTGGCTCACTTCAATCTCCAACTGTGTCCCCTTTGCCCTCACACGGTGTTTTTCTCTCCTGCCCAAATGCCATCCCCCTCCATACCCACACCATACCAGACTCCCCTGATTGGGCTTCCACCATCCCACCCCTTGCCCTCCATCTCCATGATGTACGCATACCCACCACAATAGCCATTCGCCTCCCCGGGTCTCTTATAGCAGCTCCTTAGGGAGGTCCACACACATGCGAGCTTGAAAGGTGAACAAATAAATACTCTCAAGCGTGACTTTCTCACAATCCAAGCTGAGGGCTCTAATCTCTGGAAGGAGGTAGAGGACCCCCGCTGCTGAGCAAATTTGACCCCAAGGAGCAGCCCCATTGTACAAGAGCGGATTGCCAATGAAGTCCGCTATTAAGAAGGCCTCCAAGTGGGTAAATGTCATGAAAGGGGAGCTCGCGAAGGGACAACAGTAACAGAGAGTCCATAGGTCTCTTAACATCAAATTATGTGGGTTTCCCACATCCAGCTACGCTCTCACTACCTTTGTGAGGACGAGACATTCTCTTGTACACAAAGACTCACCAAAGCCAAGAGCGTTCACTACCACCAGTCTATGGATGTCCATGTGAGTTTTTTTACAGAGGATTTCCATGTGAGTTAGCCAATCATGACAAGAAAAACAGGCAGGATACAAAGAGCAGACGGCGTCACTGTTCTATACCAATCATCTCTCACTGGAATGTTCTTTGTGGAGCGACATGACCCGCATGCCAAATTCCTATGAATCCAGATTAAGAGTGCATCTTTGTGAGACACCCTGATCGTAGTTTGTTACTTTTTCCAGAGACCTCACTTTGCCAAGGAACACCCGGAGAGGAGGGTGAGGTGTCACGATGGATATCTTAAGCTCTAGGAAAGTTCTCCTCCTTGGAAACTTCAACCTCAAGACTGCTAACCGCAAGGTATTGTTCAATGATTTTCAGCATGACTCCATTATATTGTTTGAAAGCTGGACCATATAGTGAGTTGGAACGTGCACAGGTTCCACAACCGTGCTCGTAGTGAGCCACAGTACCTAACAGGAGTTACAGAGGGTAGTGGTAGGGCGGGTAGTGGACTTCCTTTGATACAAGAGCATATGTTCTCAGCATCAGACATTAGACGGGACACCACCTCCTTCCAAGGAGAGGCTCGAGGTGTAGTCCTCTACCGTAGGACGGAGTAGAGGGGTCTGGATCTCGAGCTCGCAGGCGGTGGCCCCAAAGGTCTATGATCAAGGTGAGCGTATCCCAGGACAGGCAATTTGGATGGGAGTCAAGATGGGAGAGTCCAAGATTGGGATCCTGAATGTGTATGCCCCAGCATGCAAACAACACCGTCCGGCCTTTTGGAGGAGGCTGATAGAGTGTCTTCCAGATGTTGACTCATGGATCGTTGGAGAAGACTTCAACAACCTGAAGTTTGGGGAGGACAAGCAGAGCGGTGCCTCCTTCCCTGAGATGCCAACAACAGAGCAGAGCACCTGGGAGCAATTCATCTTCACGATCAGTGGCAGAGACCCATGGCAAGAACCAAAGTTCAACAGGATACCTGGCAGCCTCCTCTCCTCTTTCGGCCAGAGGAGACATGATGGACTGCTTAAAATACTGGATCGCTTCTACGTTGGGGACTGGGCACTCCACAGAGGCGGCTCTACCGGGATTCTAGCAAGCACCACGACGTCAGACCACTCTCCAACAGTACTCTACCCCGCCGGAGTCTTCCCCAAAAGGGGGTCCGCATTCCATAGGACCTTCCTTAGACGGAGGAGGGCTCTTCAGGAGCGTGAGCTTGCACTGCAACGAGACCTCACCTCCATAGAGAGGCTCAAGGAACAAGATCCAGGATCTCACTGGCTTAGCGACAGAGATGACAACGCGCGCCTTTAACTCCAAGACACGGAGGTTTGGCGGGCTGAGTTCTCCTACCACTCCACCCGGGCCCATTGGGTAAAGTAGGGGGACAGGATGACGAAGCAGTTCTTTCATACCACTGGACCTTGATTGGCACGCACATAGTTACAGCGTTTACAGGATCCGTAGGACATTATGCATACCAATACACAGGAGATTCTAGAGCTGAACACAATTTTCTATAGTCAGCTCTTTCAGGCAAAGAGGATGAGTCCAACTTGCCTAGTGGCACCGTGAGCTAGTTTGGGACCACGTTCCCACAATAGTCTCGCGGGAGTTGTGCAGGAGTCTGGAGGAGCCTTTCAGGGATGAGGAACTCTGGGAAGCCCTCAAAGCCCTCCCGACCCAGAAGTGTCCTGACAAAGACGGCTTTACTCCGGCCTCCTTCCGAAACTCTGGGAGATCATTTCCACCCCTTTCTGTTTAGCTTGCCAGGAGATCTTCGACATGGGCTTCCTTCCTCAGGGGACTAAGGAAGGGGTGGATTTGTCTAATCCTAAAAGAGGGAGATAGGTCAGACATTCGGCAATGGAGACCGATCACCCTACTTGATACCTCATACAAGATCCTCGCCAAGGTGTTTGCAGTTACGGCGGCCTCTGGCAAGCCTCACAGGGTTGAGGCTCCTAATCAGACAGGAGAAGGAGTTGCTAGACTCAGAGTGTGCAGATGACACAGCTCCGTACGTAGAGGGCACCATAGCGAGGCTCACTTGTTTTCCGCATGAAGGATCCAGTGTAGTTGAATACCTCACATGCCTCTAAAGTCACAAATTTATATATCCCACTGCCCCCACCTAGAGCCGACCATACCACTTCTATCACCAACACATACACCACCTATCAAGTGATTTTCTTTGATCGCAAACTCTCTCATATACGTTGCCCGCCTCTCTACTATGCTTGCTAATACCAACAAGATGAGTACAAGTACTTGTGAGCACTGCCCTGTGTAGCTTTATGTATGAATGGTGAAATTTTAGTAACTAATGTCTCCTTTTTTAAATTTACATAAAGAAGTTAAAATCAGTAAACTATCTTAGCATCTAGACAAGCAAAAGAAGTCTTGTCCGAGATTCACTTGATGTAAATGTGACTGCATTGAGCTATAAAATTTGGCATGGGATATGCGTGAAGGCGGAGAGCCTCTCCGCAATACAAGAGCTGCTGCCCTATGGCCAAACTGATAGGTCTTGTTTTTCTCTGTTCAGATAGAGCGAAGGGCATCTTGGAGGCCGCAAAGGCGACAATAACAATTTATGGAAGCAGGGGCTAACACGACGCATTTGCCCTGGGTGGAGGGGTGGTAATGGATACTGTGTGGGAGGATAAGAAGTTGTGGAGGCAGCGAGGACGAGAGGATGCACCTCTGAAGGAAACAAGATATCTGGGCTGCAAACTAAATTTAAGAGGCTGATCTGTGGCACTGGACGAAACACAGTAGCTGTGTCATAAGGGATCAACAGAGTGAGGACAAAGGGCAGCGGAAATGAACGGGAGAGAGAGAGAGAGAGAGAGAGAGAGAGAGCACACCTCACACAGACACACACACACACACAGAAGGGGAGAGAGGAGAAAGAGGCACAGGAGAACTGCAAGTGATCTTGTAAGAAATCCTAGATTTACTATATTTAGAAATGTGCTAAGGAACAGAAAGGAGACTGAAATAGCAGAGAACAAGGAATAATTGTATTGCTTGAGTGTCTGTAGTGTAGCTGTAGTGTGTCATCCATACAATTGGGCCTCTCTTATATAGAGAGTGAAGAGTCACACATGAAAAGGTGTGTACTCCAAAGTGTATGTGCATGAAGAGGTGTGTACCCCTTGTGAAGGGGGTGACCCTTGATGAGAGGGTACATTACAATAGGAATGTTCTCTTCAATAGAATGTCTCTTGTGAAGGGTTGTGCCTCATAGGAAGTGTCCCGTCGAAAGGGCATACCCTTCCACAAGTGTCCATTCATCAAACCATCCATAAGTCTAAGGTACAGAGAAAGGAATACGTCACCTAAGACCCTGGTGGAGATAATGAACTGATGTAGAAAATATCACGGTAAATTCTAAAAATACTGCTGTAAAATGTCACGGTACTGCTGCAAGTCTTCATCAGATTGCCAAGTAGCGTCGGAGTCGTCCAGATCTCGCCAAAGCACAAGGAATTCTGTGATAAGTCAATGTCAAGTCTCTCGCTGTCGATGGTCCAGAATACGCTCAGGAATAACGAGAACATAATCGTCTTCGGATTTCTGGGACATAATCACTTGCAGGAGGAACTGCTTCATCGCCTGGAATGTACGTCTTTAGCCAAGAGATATGAAATGTCGGATGGATTTTATCCCATGATGGTGGTAATTCCAATTTGTAACTTAAAGGTGAATTTTTCTTAACGATCCGAAAATATCTTGGTCGCAACTTAGGAAACACAGACTTAACCGTCTGATAGCGATGTGGGGCTACAAATAATAGCACCATGTCACCAGTGTCAAATTCCACGTGACGTCTATGTTTGTTGGTAGACTGTTGATACCGCTCTTGCGCTTTTCGCATATGATCCCTGACTTGGAGTAGAATGTCTTGCATTTCTTGAACCAGTTGATCAGCTAGGGCCACTCGATATTGAAGTACAAAATTCGTTGGTACAATCGGAGTGTGTCCATAAGCTGCTTGGAATGGAGTCATGCTGATGGCACTATGGAAAGAGTTATTATAAGCAAACTCAAGGAGTGGTAGATACTCTTCCCAAGCTGCTAGGCGTGACTGAATATAATGTCGAAGCATTTCTTCCAGAACTTGGTTGACTCTTTCACTCTGGCCATCTGATTCTGGGTGGTAGGCTGAACTGAACAGTAGAGTTGTACCCAAAGATTCGAACAGTGAAATCCAAAAGTGACTGGTAAACTTAGGATCTCTGTCGGATATAATATTCTACTCCAAGTCGGCAATCCATGGTGTCGGAAGATGTGTTGTATGAAGAGTTTGGCTATGTCCGGAGCCTGTGCACTGCTTTTGAATCAACAAAGTGTGCCATTTTGGACAATCGATCAACAATTACCATAATCTGAGTGTTACCTTTGGAGGATCGTGGTAGTGTTGTAATGAAATCCATGGAAATACTTTCCCACCTTTCAGTTGGAACTAGAAGAGGCTGAAGAAGTCCTGTTGAAAGTCGTCGGCTTGCGTTCATTTGTTGACAAGATAGGCAAGATGTAACCATTTTGATGACGTCGCTTTTCATCTGAGGCCAATAGTATGTTGCACTGAGTAACCTATAAGTCTTGTTGATGCCTAGATGGGCAGCATAAGGAACTACATGATGCTCTTTTAACAAAAGACGTCGAACATCCTTGTCATGTGGTACACAGACGCGATCTAGATAATACAAAAGGTCGTCCGTATAAGAATAGGATGAGAAAATCTTCTGTTCGGAAGTCGAGGGTTGATCTTTGGAAAGAACTTGTACTGCTGTGCCGAAGTCTTTATCATTGAAATACTTCCCTTTGAATGAATTCAGAACATCCCCAGATAATGTAGAGATTACCATAGCTGATGCTAGAGTTAACCTGTTGAGAGCATCTGCAACTACATTGCGTAGTCCTGGAATGTACTCAATGGTCATGTGAAAGTTGGCCAGGCACTCAACCCAACATGCTTGTCGAGCTTTCATGACTGGCTGAGTAAAGATATACTTTAGAGAGTGATGGTCTGTCTTGACCACCGAGTCAGCTCCCATGAGATAATGTTTCCAAGAGCGATAAGCATGTACAACGGCAAGAAACTCCTTATCATAAACCGGGTATCGGGTGTGGATATCGGAATGTTTATGGCTGTCAAAAGCAATAATTCTGCCTTCTTGCATCAAGACTACTCCTATAGCGATGTCGGAAGCGTCGGTCATGACCTCAAATGGAAGGTTTGGGTCAGCAATAGCCATAACTGGTGTGGTAGTGAGTGCTTGCTTGAGTTGTTGGAAACTGTACTCTGTTTCGAGAAGCCACTGAAAAATTGCTGTGCTTTTCAATAATTCAGACATAGGAGCTGCGATTTCGGAAAACTGATAGACCTTTGTATGGTAGAAGTTTGCCAATCCGAGAAAAGAGTGGACATCATGAACATTCTTAGGAGTACGCCAGTTTCGGATTACCTCGACCTTCTTGGGATCCACAGAGATGCCTTGAGCTGAAATAACATGTCCCAAATATTCGAGTTGGGTCTTAAAGAACTCACTCTTCTTAAAACTTGGTGAAGATGTTGTTTGTGCTCATGTAGGGATCTGCTGAAAACGAGGATGTCATCGAGGTAAACGATGACGAACTTATCGAGGAAAGGCCTGAAGATGTCGTTCATTAGTGTCATGAATGTGGCCGGGGCATTGTTTAACCCAAAAGGCATGACCAAACATTCATAGTTTCCATACTTTGTTCGAAAAGCTGTCTTCTACTCATCACCTTCTTGTATGTGAATTTGATGATAACCTGCACGAAGATCAATCTTTGAGAATTGTGTTGCGTGTAGAAGTTGATCGAAGAGGTCATCGATGCGAGGCAATGGATACTTGTTTTTTATAGTGAGCTTGTTGAGGGCTCGGTAGTCGATGCAAAGGCGCATTGACTTATTCTTTTTTTCCACAAGTAGTACAAGAGATCCGAAAGGGCTGCGACTGGGCCGAATGTGACCTTTGTCGAGTAGTTCGGTCACCTGTCTTTGGATTTCTTCGTTTTGAGTGTAAGAAACCCGATAAGGAGGTTTCGACGGTGGATTACTGCTGGGAATAAGTTCGATTGGGTGATCCACTGGTCGTTGAGGTGGTAACTGCTTTGGCAATTCCTGTGGAAAAATATCCAAGTAGGGCTGGAAAAAAGGTTGGTTGAGGTATTCAGGAGGATCCTTTGTTGGTGTCTCCTCTACTGTCATAACCAACAGAAGTGAAGTCTTTACTTGACGTTTACAAACCCACTTCTTTACTTGTAGAGCAGAGGCAACTGGGGTTGAAGGAGAGTCCCTAGAACTAGTTAGCTTAATAAGTTTTCCCTGGTGGACAAACTGGATAGTATGGCTACGAAAACTGATTGCTGGATCATAGTCGTAGAGCCACTGTTGTCCAAGTATGACATCGTACCGAGAAAGAGACACGATGTCAAAGTTCAACTTGTCCGTATAATGTTGGATGCGAAAAGACAAGTTTTTGATCCTGGTGTTGCACAAGAAGGTTGTTTTATTTGCGAGTTCAATCTGATAGTCCATGAGACTAGGACTGGTGGTCAACCGAAGTTTGTCGACCATAGAACTAGCTAGGAAGTAATGAGAGCAGCCACGGCCCACTGTCAATGAGGATAGTGACCGTTGTTCCACGAATCGATCCTTGAACACAAAGTACTTGAGTGGCCATGGAAGGTTCGGGGTTGCTGGCAAGGCTCAGGTGGATGGTATTTGCCATTCGAACAGCTTTGCCTTTCTTGTCTTGCGCTGGGGTAGCATCTTCTGTTTGGGAAGTGCTAGGTTCCATATTGGAATTTCGCTTTGGTCGCTTGGGACAATCGAACCATCTATGGTCGCCTGTACAGATGGTACAAAGTCCTTTTGTGCTAGAGTTGTTCTTCTTGTCAGTGGTTGCACCTTTATGTTGGGGATGACGGTAATGACTTTGTGAAGAAGAAGAGGCGCGAACCTTGGAGGAGTGCTTCTGTTAGAATCTAGCATATGATTTCTGAGACTTGTGGGGATCTTGAGACTGTCGCTGACCTTGATTACTCCAGTTTTTTCTAAACCTGGGGTTATCTTGAGGGCGAGCACGTTTGGCCATAGTAGAGTTCTGTGTTCGATTAGCACTCTGCTTCCCTGTGTTTTGGAAATCTGTAATGCGCTCTGCGTAAGCAATAGCGCCAACTGTGGTGGTGATGTTTGCTTTGAGGACATCAATGCGTAACGAGGGATTTAGGCCTGAGATGAAAGCATGAAGGCGATCATCCTCAGTTAAACCATCAATCTCCAGCACCAATGTGGTGAACTGAGAGATGTAGGAAGACAAGGAGCATGTTTGCTCCAACTGTCGGAGTTTTGAACGTGCTTGGAAGTCCGCATTGGCAGGTATGAACTGCTTACGGAGCACGTGTTCAAAACGTTCCCAGGTTAACACACTTTTGCCATACTTTAAGCGTCATTGCAACCATAGGAAAGCTGTATCCTTGAGGAGGGAGGCTGCCAAGGCAATCTTTTTACCTTCAGTGAGGTCAACAGTATCAAAGTACATGCGCAATTTTGCGAGCCATTGGTCAACTGTTCGGCGATTTCGTTGACCAGTGTAGGCTTCCGGAAGTTTAATGTCAAGTCTTTTAGTTTTGGAAGCTTGGAGTAAACGGTAGAGGGCACGGAGTTCGGTGTTTTCTACCTCTGGTGGGAATGAGTCCACATAGTCGTCTGGTTGCGTCACGTCATCCTCGATATGTGTGGTACTGCGAGAATCTTAGAGTAGTTGGACTTTTTGGACCAAGTCGGAGATGCTGTCCTGAAGCTGGGAAATTTGAAGCTGCAGTAGTGTTTCGCCTTGTACGTTGACTTCAAGGGCCTTTTTTGGACTTGAGTCGCTGATCTTTGGAGAGGCTGCACGCGACCGTTGCGACATATCTGAGGTCCCCGTGAGAAAAGCACGAACCTGCGCTCTAGTTTGTACCATTCCTGTAAGAAGATTCGGGCTGCTCCCTGAGGTTGCTCATGTTGGAGGGGGCAGGCGAGGCAGGATGGAACCACCCGTGGAAATCTGGTAAAGGAGGTCCTGTGTGAGGTAACAATGGTGATGCCGAAATGGGTGTTACTGCTCGTGAGAGTATAGGAGTAGGTTGCAGAGTCCACGGATCTGAGAAGGGATAGGGAGCTGCTGTCGGAAGTGGAGGATATCCAGGAGGAGTGCCTTCAGAGTGTAAATACTGTCTTGGGGAAGGTATAACCTGTATAGGAGGATATCTGGGAGCTGAAGGAGGTGGAGAGTACCCTGGAGATGCTGAAGCTGAGGGGTAAAAATCTCTCCAAAGATGGACAGCAAACTCGTGAAGAATATCGGGTTCTGGATATCTTCGTGTCTCGTGGAACACAACCTGGACTGTGCTGAGGAAGTAATGTAACTGAGGTGCCTCACGCAGAAGGTATAGGATGTGGTCCAAATCACTAGGAGGGCATGTGACACAGAAGACCCACGATGCCAAAGCTCCGAAATGGGCTGGTTGTGCAATCTGAACACGATATTGTGTGGTAGATGATCCGATGCCAAAGCTCCGAAATGGGCTGGTTGTGCAATCTGAACACGATATTGTGTGGTAGATGATGCATGAGGTGTCCTTGAAATGCCAGGTGAATTACCAGGGGTTTCCATGCTTTAAGGAAGCGTCTTTCATTTGCTGAAATTTGATAATGACAAGAGAATCCTTAGAAGTAGAATGGAAAGAATCCACCTGGCATCGATTTAATCTGCCAATTTGTTGCGTAGAAAAGGCCTGCAAATCGCTGTCCGGAGGTCCATACTGCTGTCCTTGCAAATCCACGTGGCTGTGTGAGCCAGAAATAGGTGCCGGGTAGACTTTCGAGGCAGATAGCGACGTTGGCAAAGGCTGGATGCAGAAAAGGCAGATTTCCTGCGTTGATTTCAGAGAACAAGTGCCTGTGGGGTGCGAGGAACAGAGCTTGGCCTGGTGAGGAACAGAGCTCGGCCTGGTTGGACAGGACTGGAAGGCAGCAACAGGGCGAATTTCACAGGCTGTCTTCATCGTGATAGAGGGGCTGAACCGCTGCTGATCTGGCAGGTAAGGTGGCGAAAAAGAGGGGGCAGGCTGCGTATGGCGAAACAGGCTGCGGCTACCAAGGCTGGATCGCGATAGAGGGCTGGCGAAACAGGCTGCGGGCGATCAAAGGCTGATGCGCGGCAGCAATGGCAGGTAATCTGGCACTGATCTAGCGCTGCAGGCTGGCAGGGACTGGCAGGAAACCAGGGCAGCAAACCGGCCAGGGGGGGTTGCATATGGCGTGGAAAGAGGGCTGCGTAGGGAGGCGAGCCTGCTTGACGAAATCCGTACGGGCGTCAAAATGGATCGTCCCTTCTTTTTTTTTTTCGTTTGTGGCTGCCTAGGTTGGGTGGTTGCCCAAAAAATTGAAGGGTGGGTTTATTTGACCCATGGGTAGTCTAGGGTAAGACCTAAGGTATGGGGCTGGGTTTTCCTTTTTAACCCCTATAGGTACCCTTTTTATAAGGTGCTTGGTTCCAAAAGGTGTGCCTATTCGAAGGGGTGTGACCCTTGGAATAGGTGTACCTTTTCATGAAGGGGGGTGACCCTGTTTTCAAAAGGGGTGTCCCCACACGAAGAGGTGTGGCACGGTTGGCGCTAAAAAATTTTACGCTCATTCTCTCCATCTCTTCCATGCACAATGTGCACGGATATCCTTCTAGCGGAAAGAGATGTATCAGATAGGTGCTAGAAGGTGGGGGGCATTTCCTACAGGCAGGAGCGAAATTTGCTCTGATACCACTGTAAGAAATCCTAGATTTACTATATTTAGAAATGTGCTAAGGAACAGAAAGGAGACTGAAATAGCAGAGAACAAGGAATAATTGTATTGCTTGAGTGTCTGTAGTGTAGCTGTAGTGTGTCATCCATACAATTGGGCCTCTCTTATATAGAGAGTGAAGAGTCACACATGAAAAGGTGTGTACTCCAAAGTGTATGTGCATGAAGAGGTGTGTACCCCTTGTCAAGGGTGTGACCCTTGATGAGAGGGTACATTACAATAGGAATGTCTCCTCAATAGAATGTCTCTTGTGAAGGGTTGTGCCTCATAGGAAGTGTCCCGTCGAAAGGGCATACCCTTCCACAAGTGTCCATTCATCAAACCATCCATAAGTCTAAGGTATAGAGAAAGGAATACGTCACAGATCGTGACAGATCTCTGGAGAAAACCCCGCTACAACTAGGGGGAAACCTCGGAAACAACAGGCTGCTCGAGAGCTCGGAACACACAGCTCAACAAGCAAGTGAAGGGAGCACTACGGAGTGGATGAACTGCTCCACTACCCTGCTCCTCAGGTGCACAAGAGGGCTGGCTCTGCTCCTCTCAGGCCCTCCAAGAGATGATGATCTGCTCCACAAGATGCACTGCTGAAAGAACTGCTCCAGCTCATAAGATGATGAAAAGAGGGCTTGAGGGAGGGCCTATATATATCCTTTCAGCCCCTCCCTAGTCGGGTACAGCAGGCTGGTCGACCAGCCTGCATGGAGACCGACCCACCTGCCTGGAACCAGCCGACTAGAGGCCTCTAGAGGGCCGACCCCCAGGCCTATAACTAGGGCTGCACAAGGCCCTTGTATGGGCTGCAGCCCTGCCAGAAAGGGCCGACTACCCTGCCCTCCTCCATGGCCGACCAGCTCATCAGGGAGCCGACTCCCTAGGCGCCTCAAAAGGAGCTGCCACGCGGCGGCACAGCATGCCTCAAGAAGGCCCTCGACAACCCCGCATGTGGGCAGCAACCCCTCCAGCACTGGGTGTCCTGCCAACCCTACTCTACCTAAGCCTCACAAGAGGGGCGGGCACACCCACAACATTGGCCCTCACTCATCTACCTTAGCCTCACTCACTGGGCGAGCACACCCACAAACAAGGCCCTCTCTCTGGGTGACATCGGAGATGTTGACCTCTAACACTTCCAACATAATCAAGAAAGGTTGCAGTGGTGTAGCAATGGGCATTCTTGAGTTCTTGCAACAACGCATTGAAATCTGTATTTGGTAAGTGAACGACCAACAAGCTCGCATGGAGAGCAGCTATCAACGCAACAATGGTGAGGAGACCTGAAGAGATCTGGGAAACATATTGCACAGGAGCAGCTGCTGCTGCTCATGAATCATGCACTTTGAAGCGAGAGCTGGGCCGGCTGAGCCTTGGCACAGGATGGGCAACAACGCGGAAAAGTGGTGAAGAGGGGCTCGGCAGCTTTAGTTAGAAAGGTGGGAAACTTTTTGCAAAAAAAAAACGTGGAGCTTTGCCTGGAAGGCAGTGCCAACAATAACCTCCTACTAGAGGATAGGGCTGCCCTTATCACCAGCTCCCTTCGTACCACTAGATCCCCCCCCGCCGCCCAGGATCAGTCCCCTGCAAAAGCTGGTATGAAAATAAGTGTAAGGCCTTGCACCATCAACTAAGATCCAGACAAAGCATCACCTTCCAATTGAAACGGAGACCAAATGAGAGCATCATCATCTAGTCTGTTGGAAAAAAACTTTATAGCCATCCTTGCAGGATATGGAACCATTCTCCTTCCCTGAACCTCCACTGCAAGCAACGCCTTTAATTCTCTTGACCAACGCTCTAGTGGAGATAGTACTGTCAAGATCTCAACCATTCCATGAAAGACCATACAAACCGATTCTGATGCACTGTCGCCTCTTCTTGAAGATCTCTCCCAAGTTTGGCCGTTACTCCATGGAGAGAAGCAGAGCCATCTGTAACCTCCTCCTGAAGATCTCTCCAAGGTTTGGCCCTTATGCCATGGAGGGAAGCAGAGCCATCAGATGCTTGCAACCACCCTCTTGAACGTACTTACTTCACCTAAGCATCTACTCTGCTTTCTGTTAGGGCAAGAACCTTAGTCTATGTTATGGTGTTAAAAGATGTATGTAACCCTATTGATCCAACAAAAAAGCTTCATCTAAAAGTCTCCGCGCTAGATTTACCACATTGACGAATAGAACAAGGTTGTGTTTCTGCCCCAGTTCCTGAGCTTTATTCTTCATTATCAATTACGATGACTTAAAAGCTAAGCAATATTCTATGCAAATAAACTTCTAGCGTACCTTCATTTCGTTCCTTGATCGAATTGGTTCCTTAGGTCCCTCGTCTTCATCACTGGCATCGTCTTCTGCAATTCTTAACTTTTGTCGAACTGGAGAGTCCTTCAATTCGCCCTCCTCGTAATCCCCCGACTCTTCCTCCATCTTTTGACCGTCTTTTTGGTCTTCCTCATCCTCCTCATCCGATGAGTCTTCGTCTTCTTCTTGTACTTCATCCTCATCCTCGTCAGAAGAGGAACTGTCAGATGACTCTACTACTTCATCTTCATCGTCCCGATTTTGCTTCGCATCCTCTTCAATGGAGGAACTTTGAGGTAACATAAAGTTGATGTCTGATTTCTGCATCGTAATCCTTGTTTCTTCTCCATTTTCTTCAAGGCTACTAATATTACCCTTATGGCCCGTTCTAACAGCATCCAGGTCGCTGCTTGGGAGCTGGCCGCTGTCGCTACTCCCCGACTCCATGGCCGACTCTCTTACGAGCGTCGTTACCTCTCCACCATTTTGGGGGCTGCCACCCGCGCTACCGCCCTCATATGTTCCACCGGCAATGCCACTGCTGGGAGCATGAGCGATAGAAACTCTGCACAAGTCAGTCCGGACAGAATCTACTAACGTGCGCTGCAGCACCTCGTTTTCATCCGGGGTTCTGTCGTTGGGCTTCTCCTCAATAAGGCCGAGGCGGTCGGGCTTGTCCGGCACGCCGAAGGCCTCAGAGGGATCAAAGACGTCTCCTTCAAATGGTTCGTGACGAAGCGGGAAAGCAACGTCCTCAATGGGGAGAGGAAGGGAATGGAAGGAGTCAATAGGAAAATCAGCAGAGTGAAGCTGGGGTAGAGGAGGAGGGAGATTGTCGAGAGAGGGAAGAAAGGCTACGTGGTTGACAACGGGGAAGGGAGAGTGAGAAGGGGTGTCCCCGGGAAGGGAGTCGAGGGAGGAATGGTCCGTCATAACACAGACACAGACACAGACACAGGGCTGATTATTGATTGTGCTTGCAGAGTCCAGTGAGAGGTTGAGCTGCTCAAAAACACACTAGCATCTTCAATTCAAACCTCAACACTCTCGTTTACTTGGTTCACCAGCACCCCTCCCTCCTCAACCATCATCTCCTTGCTCCTCCGTCAGTCTTCGCGCCCGGCCCTGCGTCACCCGCCCCTCCCGTTCGTTGCCAACACGGACAGTAACCACCTTTTGGAGGCCGACGCGTAACCTCCGTGCCAGTCTACACAAGGCGATGGCCATCGTCTGCCGCCGCCGCTGTCCAGCACCACCCCTCCATCCAAGCCCTGCCCAAGCACTCAAAATTCAGACGTGACGCTGTTAGGTATCGAATGAATGATCATCCTCCAGCAATATCTCTAACCTCCCCATCTGAATATCGTACGACGATGACCATCCTCCCAAAGGGGGCTTTGGCATCGCCCCCATCTGAACCTGGCCTCATTGTGTCACACATATTCCAAAGTGACCAAACTAGATCTGGGCAGGTTGACCAAACTAGATCTGGGCAGGTAGCTGTATTGAGCTAGAATATATATAAATGAATTTAGTGCTATTTAGTAAAAATTGTTAAATAATAATTTCCATCTTGACTTCATTGTTAAAGTGAATTTAGAACTTAGATTTTATTATAGTAGTATTTTTTGAAATACACTATAATATTATTATTAGAGTAATAATAGATGAAAATTTATATAGTATACCTAAAAGTGGTTATTATTGGAATTGTTATAAATGGAGTTATATATCACTAAAAACATGACGTTTTTATAAGCATTTTTTAATAACAGTTCATACATGAATTATTTTATGTGTATTGAAAAAAAGTAGTAATGCTTTGAAAACGAAAGAAATTGAGTAATATAGGTTATGAATTAAGAGTCCTTCAAGAGTATGATTTAACTATAGTTTGAAATAGGAAGTCCTTTACATGTATTAAAAATGGGCTTCTACCTAAATATACTAGATTATGTCTCTATTTTTGAGAAAGTAAAATTTTTTTGTAGATGCTGGATTTCCACTCAGGTTATTGTAGCCATATTTCGAGTCAGTTGTGTTAAGTTCTCTCATGTATTTCTCTTCGAGTGTATGTGCTATCCATTTTTCAAGATTTCTAGTTTGTCCAATATATCTTTTTTCTGTAGTAATACATAGAATAGAATATATGTAATATGGGCCTTTTGTGTCTTTTTCTTTGTCTTCTTTGCGATTTCCTATTTGAAATAGCAAAATGAAGTACGATGAGTTTTTCTTGTGTGTTAGAAGATGAAGTTTATATGTATTTTAAGATATGGAGTTAAAAATGTACCTGTAGGGGGCTAAAATATGTTGTTCTTTGGTGGAGTTGGGAAAAACTCAAAATGTTCGCCATATGCTTCTTTTGCAAAATTTAAATCAATAATGGAAGTTATACCTTCTATGGTAAATGGCAACTCTTTTGCTTTTTTTTTATCATCTGTTTGGAACATGTTGTTGAACTCCTCTAGTATGACATTTCCAGTCTTACGATCTATTTTAAGGAGTTCGGCTAAGCTTACATTGTAGCCAAAGTTTAGAAGTTCAAGGCAATAAGTTGAAATTCCTTCTCAATGCTTATCTATTATAGCTTGTGCTTCTGTTCTCAACATCATTGGAGTAATGATATCGTCCTCTTTTGTGATTTTTCGAATTATGTACTTAGTTAGACCTGCATTATGTTTGAATTGATATTATGTATATGTTATTTATTGTATTTTAAAATTTAAAATTTAATCATTTTTTATAAATAAAATTGGGTTACTAACCGTTTGCTCTCATTTCTTTGTCCCCATGTTCTGCCTTCCATTGTTGTACTTCATGTTGATTGTTATCCATGAAATTCCTAAGGTCTTGCAATGTGCTCCATCCATAAATGTATTCATTTGGTTCCTTTCCAGCCATGTTTGCGAGACGAATTTGAGCTGTATACAAGAAATAATTTTGTCCCTTTGTTCTTTTTGTTGATTTCTCTTGATCTTGTTGAGCCAATCGGACTTTACTTTTGAATTGATTAAAGATCTGCGAAATAGTAATCTATTATAAATTAGAATATAAACTAATGTGAAGAAATGCTACAATGCTTAATACTGAAAACGTACCTCGTCTGATGTTGCCATATTTTATTTTTGGTTGTTCTTCAAATAAGTTTTTTGATAGATTCTGCATATTAGTTTGTATATCAAAAGTTTCTTTTCTCTTATATTGATGAATATTTAATAAAAGGATTTTCTATTGATTACTATTTTTGTAAAGTTCATGTAAGCATTGGAATGAAGTCAGATGGATTTATTTTATTTAAGATTCTTAAGTTGTTTCGAGTGGTGACTCGTGAAAGCATGACATATGTTAGTCCTAGTGCAAATGATTTTTTAATTACTACAAGAGCCTTTCCTTTGAGTGTGCATCCTTGTGACTTGTCTCCTGTAATTGCATATGCTAGTGTGATTGGAAAAGTTGTTTTGTGATACCATATTGAGTCTAATACCTTCCGTTTATGTTTTGATCATCTTAGTGTGATTTTTTCATTTGTTAATAAGTTCTTGGCATGAATTTTTAAAATGTTTGTGTTATTATCTATTTCTAGTGATATGACACTTGCAATAGCGCCATTTGTAGCTCCGATTGTGAGATCTATATTTTCTGTGATCATCACTTTCGCTCCTATTGCTATTTGTTGTATGGAGTGGAAATCTGGATGCATTATCCATCCTTTTAATTCTAAGATTTGATCTGCATTGGATGTCACAGTGACACTTTTAATTTGATGCTCTTTGAATTTCTTATGTAGTATGAGCTCATTACAGTATCGTGTGTCTTTTTTATGGGTGCACAGTATAGTTGTGTCCTTGTCAATGAAATCGTTTACTTCACTATCACTTATGATTAAATTACCTAGGGAATACTGAATCTCTTCTACCGTTGGTTGTCTTATTCTGATTATGTTTAAGAATTCTATGTATATTGGATCTTCTAGGTGACGTATTGATGTGTGTAGGAATAAAAAGGTTGCAGTTGTCTAGAAACCCGAGTTTTCAATATAGCATTTTCTATAAAATTCATTTTCTTGCAACTTGCATTTACATACTGGAGGCAACTGGGACATATCTCCGAATAAGAGCATCTTTTTATTTTCAAAAGGCTACAAGATTGTTTGCTTGCAAGTTTCACACAGTTGTCTGATTACTGTGTTTAATGTTTGGCATGTCATCATTGAGATCTCATCAATTATTATGATTTTTGCATTTTGTAATTCTATGTATCGTTTGTCTGACACTGGTAAGGAGGCATGAAACATATCGTGTCTCTTTGGTAGAGCAAACTAATGATGGACAGTGTTGCTAATCGACTTAGTCTCATTGCAGCAGCTCTTGTTGTTGCTGCTAGAACAATTGATTTTCCTTGTTTTACATAATTATAAGTAATGTACTTGATCATAAATGTCTTTCCTGAACTAGGAGTACCACAAATGACATGAAGTCCTGTGGGTGATCCATTAATCTTTTTGTAAATTTCTTGTTGTTCAGAAAAAAGAGTTGCATTTTCGAAATCCTTGAACTCGTTCATCATTTGAAGTAATTTTGTGCGTGTTGTGTTATGTATATTGGTATCTTCATGAAGGTTGGTTCAAGCCATGAAAGAGTTTTGAATAACACGTAATGGGCTTTTTTGGAGTATCATGTTTGTTAGTTGTGGCGATTTTGATCTATTAGCAAGTGCACTTTGCAATATTGATTGATAAGAGATTCGATGTTTTCTCTTGTTTTTACGAGGTCTCGGATATGGCATTCTAAGAAGTAAAATTTCGTATGATTGTTTTCAGAAATGAGCTCATTCTCATTTCTAAAATTTACGTTCTTTAGTAGAAGGTTGTAAAAAAATCCTTCAAAATGATGAGCAGGGTGGTAATCTATGAAACGTACAATCCGTGTTGGTGGATATACAATGTACATAATTTCCAAAAGAATCTACGATAGTTATGTTATCTTTGTTTTTTTTCTTTGACTTTTGGGGCCTCCTTGACATCACCATACACACAATCTCCATGCTTCTAGAAATTCAAACAATTAGTTCCAATATCAACCCATCGTGCCTCCTCTACATCATTGTACACACAGTCTCCATGCTTCTGAAAGTTGTGATGCTTTTGGAAATCCAAACAATCAGTTCTACTAAAAAATGAGCCTACAACTTCGATTTATGCATTTTTCAACGATAACACACAATCACTGGATTGAACCTGTTCTCCCACCAGATGCATGGATCCAATAGAAACATCCTTGTTGCATGTGATTGCGGTTGTTGTTGCTCTCATTTCAACACACAGAGGAAGGAGAGGAGGATGAACATCTTTGAAGATTAATTTTATAAGACAGTGAAGGCAAGTTGAGTCGAAATCGACAGATTGTTGGTCGACAGCCTGCAAGCCCAAGTAGTGGGAAAACTCCTTCTCAGTCAGATCAAAGAACTGGGTAGGGAAAACTCCTCCTCAATCAAATCATTGGTCGGCAGCCTACAAGCCCAAGTAGTGGGAAAACTCCTTCTCGGTCAGATCTAGGAACTGGGGTAGGGAAAACTCCTCCTCGATCAAGAACTGGGCAATGCCATGGACAACAGAGGGGTCGAGGCGTCGAGTGGAAACAGGGTGGGCCTGAGAGGTAGATGAAGCATTTGAAGAGGTGAGCGGCATCGCGGAGGGAAGGGGTACCTTGATGGGGATACTGGAGAGGGAGGAAGGGGGGTGAGGGAGGGGATCAGTGACGTGAATGAAATCATCAGGGGAGGCCATGGTGGGGGATAGGAAGAGGAAAAGAAGGGGGCAAAGAAGGTGAAGAGGAAGCAAGGGAGCTATGGGAGCTAGCTTCAAGATCTTGGCTATGGCGTCCTGTGCAGAACCCCCTGATCAAGAAGGCATATGGACATGAGCAAGAAAGCTGTGAGGCAGACGACAAAGGGGGCAGTTATGTTGGAAGGGACTATAGCCCATCACAAAAGAAAAATAAAAAACTTGAGAGTTAAAATTACAACACATGGCTCAATGGGAAGCTAGAATTGCTTTTTGTCCCACAATGCTACCTGCCTAAACATCGGTTTGAAGTCCATCTATAAAATACAATTTTTGACGAAATATGTGTGTGCTATGTCTTTAGATGCACAAACCAATTAATGTGGAGAGCCTCCTTAAAAGGTAGTGCAATAGTGGAGAACAAGTAGGGGACCCGTGCATTGTTGCTTTGAATCAATCCTAGAACAAAACACAACATTGCAAACATTGTTACTGTGTATGGGTAGTAAACATCAACCATTGCAAGTCGTTAGGGGCTAGGAAAACTCCTTTTAGTGATTGAAACAAATTAGTAGGGCACCATTTTTCCTTGTAGATGGCTTTTTAATCAATCCCACAAGCAAATGGAAGCAAAAGGACAGTCAATCTCAATACCAGCATCTTCCTTGTCCAATTGCTAAATGAAATGTCTTTGAGCTATGCGAAATCTAGCATGGATGAAATGGCATGTTCCATCTTTATAATGCCAGGTTCCTCCAAAATCCTATCGTGGTTCTCATCAAATGTGTGATGTACGCTTTGCATAGTGTGTCTAACGGCTTGCAAGATGGGGTGTCTACGTGAGGGAGGGAGAGATGGAGTTGGATAATTAGCAGGGGTGGGGAGTGGAAAATGGTGCTAAACACTTAGCTTCAATTGTGACACTTCTTGGACCACAACACCTTTGTAAAAACCTCATATTAGAAGATTATGTAGGTGACACGTGTAGAGTGAGTGTGTCTAGTTCTAAATAAATAACAATATATAGTATCAATTGGATTCCCCTTTGTAAATTTCCACTTGTAATTTTTGAAAAAGTAAATTAAGCTTGGCTACTTTTATGGAGATCATTCTACAAAGCTTATACCTTCGGCTAAAGCTGCCCATTAAAAACACTCTAACATCGTTTGCTTCCTCTTTGCATCCAAAAGCACCGCTTACCGCTATATTAGGAGGTAGGGCCCACATGCACTTGTTTTGATTGATTGGGAAAAAGTTTTTCCGCTAGCACTAGACCACATATCGATTGTACTCATATATGCAAGAAGGGGGTCACATTATCTATGAAAGCCTCATTACCCAAGTTTGAAACTTCTTTTTTGGAAACAAACAAATTTGAAACTCTCTTGGAAAACCTCAAATTTGTTCTACTCGTATATGCAAGTATGTACTCTTTGAAAATAGAGCTCCTTATAAAGCCTGAATCAAAAACTTCTAGACATCATCTTAACCAAAGCTGTAATCTAGCACTCCACCTACACAAACACCTTAGAGGGTTTTGTACAATTGAAAATTTTACGAAATTCTTAAGCTACAGGTCTCATCACAAAAGAGACAAAAGGGCTATTGAAATAGCATTTTATATGGAGGCTATTATTTCCCACACACACACACATGCACACATTTTTTGTGAAATCACACATGCACATACACACACAAAAAAAAAGGCTAATCCATGGTGGTAAGAAAATATTGGCTTAGGTACCACATTTACCTACTTTGAGCAAAATTTATGCATTAAATAAATATTCATGTTATCGCTATCATTTTTACATTATTCAAGATTTTTCATTTCCATGCAACAAAGAGTCTAAGGGATGATGTGTAGAATCCACACCATCAAATCCACTAGCATGTTTTTTTGGTTTTTCATATTTTCCACCATTTTTGCACTTCTCATCCTTGACAAGGGGATAGCACAAAATCTTAATTGATGGCATGTAGGTCAATGAAGAGCCTTCCAAAAACATGGTCTTGCTTTACTGCACTTCGCAATATGCTTCCTCATTCTTTTTGGCCTGCCGTAGGTCCAGGTCTTAGTAAAGGCTTTGCAGTAGAAATGAAAAAAGGAGATTTTGTGTATTTTTCAAAATTTTGGATTATTTGGTGTCTAGTTTTAGTTAGCATCATTCCTTTCTTGTCATTCAGTCCTCCTTGTTTCTCTCTCTCCCCCTGCCCTCTTCTCCTTGCTATGCATCCCATTGTCTTGTTTTTCATTTTGGATCTCCAAGGCATGCCACTTGAACTTTGTTCAGTTTGTTTTCATCTTTTAAGGCTTCTTGTTAATTCTTCAAAATTTTGGAACCACCCACCATAATTTTGCACAATTAACATTTTCTTATTGGACTCCCTTGCTTAGCTAGCATTTTAGGCTTAGTCTCATCTTTCTTCTACCTTCATCTTGCACCTCTTCTTGGTCTTTTTTGTTTATTAGCATTCTAGTACCTCTTATCATTTGGTAAACTTGTAGTCCATCCCAATTCATTTGCTTATCGTCTTCAAATTGTGGTCTACATGTTGGTCTTCTTTTCATGCTCTCAAACCTTTAATGTAAACCCTCAATGCACCAAATGATTTACAAGTGGTAATGGTGTGAAATTAAGCGTGGTGGGTTTGCTTGTAATAAATTTTGCTATAATATTTAGGAAATATGATAGCAATAGCATGATCAAGGCGGCACTCTCTAAAATACATTTAGATGCTTTTTCAAAATTTTTAATTTCATGTTCTACAGTGAGAACCTCTAACCAAAACTCTTTTTATCAATCTATTGACAAGACCCATTTTACATGAAGACCTTGGATTTCAACACCAAGTGTACTTTGAGGTTAGAGAGAAAACTACTAGTTTTTGTGGGAGATTAAAAGCTAGAGTATACAGTGAATTTAGCTCAAGAAAACATATATTTTGGACTCAAATTGAGGCATGATTGTTCCACGTTGATACAAGACATTGAAGCCACAATGTGTTGAGCTACATCTGTCAGAGAAAGAAAATAGCCTTAGAGAAAATATGTTAAGGATCATTTACAAATACCCTATGAATAGTGGCAACCCATACTCTTTGGGTCATGTTCAATTCACATTCATGTGCATTCACTACGTAAAAACCAATATAACGCATGCGTTCAAGGGGTATTTATGAAACTACTACTTATGGGACTTTAGAACCTATATACAACCCTTTTGTAGAACTTTTGTAGAACTTGGAGATGTTAAAATTATCATTTCTATACTATCGAAATTTTTTATTTCTGAGGTTTTAATTTATGTGACTCTACAATAAAATCCTCTTCTATGGAATGCGCTACCTTAGATATTTCTTAGTGAACTCCCTAAGGTGCCAACTGAATTCGCACACTTTTGTTTCTAAGGCCTCGAAAGGCATGCATGTGTTGTCCATGTCTATCCTTAAATATTGGTGAATGTGATACTCATGTGGCCGCAGATCCATGCATGTACCTAAGCTTACCAAACATCCCTATCAACCACCTACATCTACCTTGAGGAAGGGAAAGGGCTACACAATCATCATCACATGAAACATTGAAGAGCTCAATAGCTTGACTCACATGCTCTTGAGTAGCAAGTAATTTAGATAACCTACCAATGCTCATTAAAGGATTTTCGATGCACAAAAGGAAACCTACAAAACAAGTGAAACTTACCTTTTCCTTTACAAAGCCCTATGAATCTAGCAAATAAACACTCTTGATCTTATCTTTCAACTCTTGATCTCTAATGAAAAGCATTTAAGGGAAACTCACATCACTAGCCACACAAGTGATACCATGTCTTATTTGTGTGATTACATGTACTCTATACACCAAGTGAGCACTCATGCACATATCTAGGGTACATACCCATCCATGACAAGAAAAGAGACAAAAGGGCTATTAAAAATTTTACAAAATTCTTAATCTACGGGCCTCATCACAAAAGAGACAAAAGGCCTATTGAAACAACATTTTATATGGAGGCTATTATTTCCCCCCCGGCCCACACACACACACACACACTTTTTGCGAAATCACACATGGTGGTAAGAAAATATTGGCTTAGGTACCACATTTACCTACTTTGAACAAAATTATGCATAAAATAAATATTCATGTTATCGCTATCATTCTTACATTATTCAAGATTTTTTTTATCCATGCAACAGAGAGTCTAAGGGATGACATGTAGAATCCACACTAAAAAGGAACTAGCATTTTTTTTTGGCTTTCATATTTTCCACCATCTTTGCACTTCTCGTGCTCGATGAGCGAATGTCACAAAATCTTAATTGATTGCAAGTAAGGTCAATGAAGAGATTTCAAACATCATGGTCTTACTTTATTGCATTTCGCAATATGCTTCCCAATTATTTTTTTCATCTTTTAAGGCTTCGCGTTAATTCTTCAAATTTTGGAACCTCTCACCATAATTTTGCATGATTAACATTTTCTTGTTGGACTCCCTTTCGTAGCTAGATTTTAGACTTATTCTCATCTTCTCTATCTTCATCTTTCACCTCTTCTTGGTCTTTTTTGTTTATTAGCATTCTAGTACCTCTTATCATTTTGTGAATTTGTAGTCCAGCCCAATTAATTTGCTTATCGTTGTCAAATTGTGGTCTACATGTTGGTCTTCTTTTTATGCTCTCAAACATAAAGCCTCAATGCACCAAATGATGTACAAGTGGTAATGGTGTGAAATTAAGCATGGTGGGTTTGCTTGTAATAAATTTTGCTATAATATTTAGGAAATATGATAGCAATAGCATGATCAACATAAAGTCCAAAAAGTTACAAAAAATGGAAATAGTTCCATGAATTCATGCCAATCACTCAAGGTAATGGAGGAAATCATAAGGTATTCTCTATAAGTACAAATTTGAGAACAAAAATCCAAAACTATAGCACTTAGCTTAAAGTCAACTTTTGAGTTGACTGACCAGTAGCTTGTGATTGTCTGCATAAAGAAGTTTTCCCAAATTCTTAATATGCCATCATAGGTTCTTAGATGATTTGTGGGAGAGACCATAGCTATAAAAAACATTTATGCTAATTGTGTATTTTAATCCAAAAAGTGTCAAAAAGGCATTTTTAAGACCCAAAATGTTGCCTAAGGGCTACATGTACCCAATTCAACTTCATACCCTTCAAGATATCATGGTTCTCTATATTTCTCAGTCCTTGCCTAATATTCATTAGGTAATCCTTAGGATAGACTCGAGAAAATTACATTGTGAAAAACAAGACAAACAATGCTCATAGACTATAAAAGGGAAAAAGAGACGCCAAAACCCTTCCAAACAAGTGAAAGGGGAAATAAATGGCATCCTTGCTCTTAAATGTAAAGATAACCCACACTACTAGGGGTGACCAAGTCTCCACATCATATTGTGAAGTTGAAAATAAGAATTATAAGAAAATTGCATCCTTGCTCTTAAATGTAAAGATAACCCACGCTACTAGGGGTGATCAAGTCTCCGCATCATCTTGCGAAGTTGAAAATAAGAAACATAGAGTGCGTATCTAATGGCAGAGTTTAATTAAAGAAATTTCCCTCGAATTATGTGTGTCATTGTACTGCTAATCATAAAGCCTTGTAGCTCCAAAAACCCATCACTCATACTCTTGAACTAGAATTCCAAATACCTAGAGCCTATCCAAAGCGCTATAGTCTAAGCCACTTACGGGATAAATTTGAGACCAAGTGGCTGAACATAGCCAAAGATATTTTCTTTTGAGTTGATTGAAGGTTGAAAGACCTTATCGATGCCATGTATGCAAGTGAGATCAGGAAACAATTAGAGCTCGATATACAAGTCCTTCCCACCAACAAGCAAATATGGTGGAATAAAGAAGCCTGGGGTGCCAACTCCCTTTAGTAAGAAAACCTATCAAAATCTTGAGTATGAGATGAATTTAACAATATGTCATGAGTAGAAATTATTCAAATTAACATGGCTGTGTTCTACACTAAAAGAGCTTCAAATATGTCTTTACACCTTGAAATTTGGGTATCACATGAAAAAGTAACATTAATTTTAAAGGAGATGGGTTTTCATATTTTAGAGTATTTTTTGTATTACCCCCCCTCATCCGAAAGACCCCCCCCTTGGGCCTCACATATTATGAAAAATATGTACAAATCTTAAAATCTTGCATATTTTTCAAGGTATATACCTTATATTTTGTGGGAGGGGGGACATGAAATTTTCATATTTTTCCCTTGCATATTTGAAAAATTTAAAGGAAATCCATGCATAGTATATATGGACCTTGTCCCCCCATACCCTGGATTTTGGATGAGGGTAGTAACATATTACATATTGAGTTGGCGCCCCAAGCAAAGAAGTAATAAAGCCAAAATCTACTAGGATAACACATATCATTATAAATACATCCAATATCTACACAATGATGGCAATGATAAGAATAATGAAAGAAGACATTTAGGGAAACTTTAATTCCCCAAATATACTAGGAAACCTGTTCCTAACATTCCTTTAATTTAATACAACTTGCAGAGACTAAACATATGAAAACAAAGCATTATCTTTCCCATGGCCCTAATAAATAAATAAAGATTCCAGTTAATAGCAGCCTAATAAATAAAATATTCCCATGGCCCTAATAAATAAAGATTCCAACGGATAATAGCTTAACTTGGTTGTGGAAAAAAGAGCCACGTACGATGATTTATTTGCACAATTCAAAAGGAGATTCTAGACTCCATGATGACCAAAGTATTCAATTGGGAGAAAACCAAACAAGGATGGAAGTTACAAGCCAAGACTATTTGTGAGAAATGAAAAGATTAATTGCTGATCCTCATCGCAAACTAGATGCTAAATATCTATATGTTGATTCATAGCAAGTTTATAAAGCCAATCAGAAATTAAATGCAACAAAACAACAGTTATGATAATTGAGAAGAAGGCCATGAAATGGCCATTTCTAGGGGCCAAGTCATGGCATGCATGGTTGGGAATGAGTGTGAGGAATTCACAATGAATGCACAAACATTGGTAACAAGGTGAGCAAACAGGTTCCTAGAAATGAATAACATATAAAAGAAAAGAATGTAGTCAAGTGAATGGTAGAAAGAGCTTTCCATTATAAGGCCCCTTGGGTAATGAAGGTACAACTTCCTCTTTGATTGAACTCTATGCACCCACTAGTTGCATAGGCAATAAGATGCCCCTAATTTCCTCACATCTACTCTCTTATATACAAGGCCTTTTGACAAGGTCCGTATTACCCACCTACATTTACATTTGTTAGAACCTACCCACGCTAGGTTAGTGGGTCAAGCCAATGCCAAAATGCTCTAACATCCCTTGACATAGGTGGCCCCCTTGGCTTGATTTGGCACACTATAGAGTAATGGGATTTTTGAGTTAGTGTGGACAATGTTGACTTGCACAAATGGATCGACCCTTGCTTTTCTTGACTCAATGGTTCACCCTCTTCCTTGTGCTTGTGCCTTGTGTCCCTTGGCCTTCATCCTTCATGTGGCCTAGGCCTGTGTTCTAAAATCCCATGTCTTCATTCAAAGGGCTCAGCATTAGCCCCAACTAATGTTCAAGTAATGCCCTCATGATTTGGATCTCTGTTGGTAACACTACTTTTTCTTGGTTCTCTCCATCATGGTAGTGGGGATCCCCCCACTATGAAACAATTTGTATATCTATGAACTTTGACCTAAGACATCAATTGGAAATTCAACTTTGAAAGTAGCAATTGTAGCTCCATTTGAGAAGGCACACCATTCTTGATAGTGTTTGGAAGGTGAAGGAGGTCCCCTTGTTTGTCAATGGGGAAGACACACTGAGAGCTAAGAAAGTGGGCGTTCAAGGCCAAAAGTGGATTGTAGCCTTCAATTTGAAACTCAGATTTACAAGTAGCAAATTGTAGTTCCCTTTGAGAAGGCATGAGATTTTTGATTATGTCTAGAAGGTAAGAAAGCCTCCTTGGTTGTCAACGGGGAAGACAAACTAAGAAGCACGAGAGTAGTGTCCCCAAGAAGGGACACAAGGGAGGAATGCTCCATCATAACAAAGGCATGATTGCGTACTTATGCATGCAATGAGTTTGTTGCTAACATTTGGATAGAGAGTAGCAACTTTGAGATCCAAGTGAAGATGATCCACATGGATAAATGCCAAATTCAGACCTAAACACTCCTTCAACTGGGTTGAAAACCTTGTAACTGTATTTAGGTAAAAAGTATTTCCAAACTTTTGTCACCTTTTTGTCAAGTTGCTTATTAATTTCCTTCAACGTATGCTAGCTTAAGGAAGTATGGTGAAAAGACCTCCTTAAAAGTAGGGAGAATCACCACTAAAGCAATAAGGCTATGAAAGTCTGTGGAAGTGGTGGAGGGGATGGGGTAGGTGGACAAAAAGTGGGGATGGAGGGAAAGAGCTTGATGGAAAAAGTGGTGGTGGAGGGGCTAGAGAAGGTGGAGGATGTCAAACAGAAAGTGGAGGGTGGAGGGAAAATGGGTGTAGGGGATGGAGTAGGTGGACAAAAAGTGGGGATGGAGGGAAAGAGCTTGATGGAAAAAGTGGTGGTGGAAGGGCTAGAGAAGGTGGATGGAAAGTGGAGGATGTGAAACAGAAAGTGGAGGGCGGAGCAGAGGATATGTATAGAAAAAGTGGTGGTGGAGGGGATGGATAAGGTGGATGGAAGATGGGGGATGGAGGGGAGGATCTTAAAAACGAAAATAAGGTTGGCATCATTCCCCAAACATTCAGGAGTCTTCCAGCCATTTCTTAACATCAATATTATATTCAACCTCCAACACTTAATGAATTGGACAAGTGAAGAGAATCCACGACTCAAAAAAGAAGAGTTCACCATAATGTGATACTATTTTTGAGATCATATTACTCACTCAAAGGAGTTCACCACTTACTCCAGTAGAGTTCACCATAATGTGGTACTATTTTTGAGATCATAGTACTACAAACAAGTATTAAGGACATATAAGAAGACAATCAAATTGCCAGTACTTTAAATACTAGTAAAGACAAATAGCTCTACTCAAAGAGTACTAGCATATAGCCCCTTGACCTATCTAGGTCTAGCTTTTCAATCACTGAATGCTCTTTGGAGACAAAGAGCTCATGAAAGATCGTGTATCATACTCATAAATATTATTAAAATTTATGAGAATTAGCTTAATCACATCATGCTTATTCAACATTCAATCATAAAATTCCAAAGAGCCCATGAAAGATTGTGTATCAAAGTCACTAATATTGTTAACATTTATGAGCATTGGAATCATGCTAATTCAACATTCAATCATAAAATTCCAATACAAAATAAGTTAACAAACCAAAAAATATGGAAATAAGAAAGCACACAGTGAAAAGGCTTACAAGTTCATTTGGTGAAGATTTGCAAAGAGGGAAATCTCACTTATCTTCCTCAAATCAATGGCTGTGCAAAAGTATCATCCTTTGGTCTCCTTATATTCAATCACTAACATCCAAGCCACAGTCATATGGTTTCCCTCCCACACATATAACATTTTCCTTGAAAGATAGTGCAAATTACCCCTACTTCAAATTTGATCTCAAATAAATTATCACCACGATTGCATCATGGGGATAATATAACCTCTATCTCTTATTCACTCCCAATACAAATAGAAACTATAAGAGCACCATTATTTAGCAAGTATCCCTTGTATTGGAAAGAAATTTCAAGGTTAGCCACATCATTCCTTAAAGTTGTCACCTTGCACAAATAACAAGTCAACTCAATGGGATTCTAGTACACTCATAAGAACTAAGTAGCTTGCATTTAGTTATCAAAAAAGAGTAAATTAAGGGGGGGGGGAAAACTACATTTAGATATGATATGTTGCCACCCCAATAAGATCAAGGATACCTCTTTTCTTTAGAAGACTTTACCTCTTTCCCTAGAGGGGGCATGAAGCATTTCTTTTGACTCTTCATCTTTCCTTATAAAGAGAGGAGATGGCTTTCCCCCTTTTTCATTCCTTTGCCGTTTCCTCTTTCCTTATAAGGGGAGAAGATGTGTTTTCCCCTTTTTAATTCCTGCATAAGAGTATCCATAAAGTATACACAACTTTAGCAACTTGAGTATGCTGATCTGTTTGATGAGTTGGAAGTACGGTTTTCATATGACGGGTCTCAAGATTAGTGCACCTTCCTATAGGTTTTTGGGTAAAGGTTTCTTCTCAATTGAATTGGGGTTTGAAGCCTGCTAGAATCGAGTAGTATCCAAATATATAGCTTTTAGAGCGGATGTTGTGCAGGTAGGTCAACCAATATGCTAGAAGTTGCCTGATGAGTATGTCTAAAAATCCTATCAAAAGACTCAAAGACAACCTCATTGCCTCTCTTATCTCTACAGTGGTGTTCCCCTATGGTTAACATGTGACTTGGGTCAGGTCACCATGACTTGGGTTGAGCTAGCTCGGATTGAGACTATGCAAGTGAGTGGTGAAATAATTTAGCCAACACCAATCGACAGGTAATGCAGCTCCCAACTTTACAAAAAGAGAAGGGTCAAGAGTAATCACAGGCCAATCATCAAGAGTGATCTAGTAGATTAGTGGAAACAAGCTAGGAAACGAGCAGATTAGTGGAAACGAGTTAGGAAGGTGGTTAGCTCAATCACCTTAGTCCTAGTAGAGTGTCCAGTATATAGGAATAAAATTTGAGTTGTATAATGGACTCTTTTGCCATAATAGATCTAGTCTAGTTGTAGGAGGATTGAGTTAGAGTTGGTGTGCTCATATGGTCTTGTATCTCAAGCCGAGGTGAGCAAGAGTGAGTGTGTGAGTCTTCTATTCTAGTGCTACGACTAGGAGCCGTTTGTATTGTAGACAAATTGCTTTGGATTAATACAAGTATATTTGCATGTCTAAATTGTATTTGTGCAGACTACTTATATATGGCTCAAGTGTTATTCACCCGATCCCATATCATTTGCCCACATAACACAATCCCTCACTATTAGTATTTTATTTTTGGCACCTATTTCTAAGCCGAGGCAAGTAGGAAGCCTTGCAAAGTAGCCTTAGGACTACAAGAGAAATTCACTAAGCAATATATGAAATGTGCTCGGTGAGGAGAGAAACATATGTGGCTAGGAGAAAAGAGAACCTATGCCGAGGCAGAAGAGGTTGGTAGATTCTAGATGACTAAGAGGCTGAGATGAATTATGAGACAATAAGAAATGATCATTGGGACCAAGGTGGGACCAAGGTGAGGCAGTAGAGAACCACCTGCAATGGAGAACTTGAGGTAGTAGAGAGCCACCTACAATCCAAGAGTCTCAAGACTGACACTTGAGGTGGTTCGTGCTTGCATTGCACCCACAAGGAGTCATTAGGAGGAGAGATTCCCTCGGCATTCCTTCAAGATCCCCACAACACGTGAATCCATTATGGCCATGCAAGCCTAGGGCCAATAGCAGGATCAAGAAGAATAGTAGCAAGGGGATGACTAGACTAGGGAAGAACTCTATGATGATCTCCTTAATTTTGAAGACTCAACTAGCTTGACATCTCAGCCTCAACATCCCATCCCTCACTTGTTAAGGCAGATTGCCTCTCTATCTCTCAAAGGCAAGCAGCCGATTGGAGAGGTAGTAGGACCCTATGCTACCAACTGGATTGATGTATAGGAAGCTCTAAGCCACTATGCAAGCCCGCACTCATGCATGCTGACCTTATGGAAGATCAATTCATGGACTTCTTGGCCTAGGGCATCCATATTTCTCATAACATCTACAACACATGGCAAGAAGTCAATGGGAAAGCCTCAACCACGTGGGCCTAGGATAGAGAGCAAATCCATTGGCTAACCAAAGATCCAGTTGGCAAAATGCTGTATCATGGCATCAGTGAAGACACCTTCACTTTCATTTTAACATTCTTAGGATCTCTTCCATTTAGAATCATTTAGATCTCACCAACCCCCTTCCACCTACCTACATTTTTGGCATAATCCATCGCTGCCACTTTGTACATGCACATCCCATCTTAACAATGGATTTTTTCAACAAGGACTATTGTCCCTGTTTTACCCAAATGCAGGTTCTGAGGGTGTTGATCACCTACAATCGTGTCATTTCTCATTGTAGCATTCGTGTCATTGCTCGTTGTAGCATAAGTGTTCACAAGTGTAGCATAGGTCCTTGGGTCATGTCCGGTGAGCAGTGTAGGCTAAAGCGTGGAAAGCAGATCATGCATGCGTGAATGAGAAAGAGAGCTTGATCATAACAACTGGTGGAGGCTCTCGCCTCCACAGGAGTTCAAGGGTTTAGAGGGGGGTTTCAGGGTTCAAAGGGAGATAGGGTTGAGAGAGCTAACTAGGAGTTCCAGGGTACAGAGGGGGTTGCAGGGTTTAGGAGGAGTCCAAGGTTGAGGAGTGGAGAGCTAATCTCCTTTGCAAATTCGAGGGGTAAGGGTTGAGGAGGAGGGACAAGGAAGGAGTAGGAAGGAGGAGGAGGAGCAGGGAGGAGAAGGAGGAGGGAGAAAGAGGAGGGAGGAAGGAGGAGGAAGGAGGAGGAGGGATTAAGAGGAGGAAGGAGGAGGAGGAGGGAGGAGGGGAAGGAGGAAGGGAAGGAGGGAGGAAGGAGGAGGAGGAGGAGGAGGAGGAGGAGGAAGGAGAAGGAGGAGGAGGGAGGAAGGAGGAGGAGGAGGGAGGAAGGAGGAGGAGGAGAGAGTACAAGGGTAGAGAGTGCAAGGGTAAGGGCATGCTAGAACATGATAGTGTAAGAGAGCATGGACGTAATGGAGATCAATTGCATGAACACAATAGTGAGCTTGAACATTGAACCCCAAAGAGTGGGAGCTTCATTCCATTGAGAGATATTTATACATGTTGGTCTCTACACAATCCGTAGGTACCTCCGTGGTGGGACCTCTTTTGTAGGAGACCTTTTGGACAGGAGTCCCTCCACTTTTGGGGGGGACCTTCTAGGTCTCTACACAAAGTGGGGGGACCTTTTGGGTCTCTACACAAAGTGGGGGGACCTTTTGGGTCTCTACACAAAGTGGAGGTATCTTTTGGGTCCCTACACAAAGTGGAGGGACCTTAAAAAGTGTAGGCTTTTAGTCTTTTCTCTCTAGATCCTGATTTTGCAAGTATGATTGGATCTTTTCTAGAGAGGATTTTGGCTATCCTCATCCTTTAAATTTATCATACCATCTTTCAGGCTCAATATATTACAAGCGGAGCTTTGTTGCTACTCTACATACACAATGCTCTCATAGTTGTTGTCCTAGTCTGCACTTTTGGCCATTGTTGCCACAGGGTTAACAACTCCCCTAGACCATCCTCGGGTTATGGTTGAGTCTGTAGATGATGCTATGCCGTGGTTGTCTTTACCCAATGAGTATGGTAAAGATGGCGGCGGTGATAGATGGAGCGAGCTTGTTGTCGATCTTTTCCATGTAATCCACGAACACCGTAGATTGATTGCTCAATTTTTAAGAAGCCAGTGTTGACTATTTCTTCAAACAAACACACATAATGCCCTTGAAGAGATATGGCCCTTTGAAAGAGGCGACTTGTTGTTTGAGCATCTATCTGTTGATTTGGATTGAAGCTGAGGTTGGGCAAATGGTCATCAATGGTGAGGGACACCTCCAGGATGACTGCTAAGGCTTCACTGTATCTTGCACTTTCCTTGAGTGTTTTGTCATAACTACTTTGCATAATTGATGCATGTTTGTCCAAGGCTTTGATGAGTGTTTCTTGGCGTGTCCATTTGATTTTAGAGTTTCTATTGATTAACAGCCAATTGCGAGGAGCATCTGCATTATCTGGATCATGATGATTGGCATCCCATAAGTAGCGATGAGATACCGCATCAAATGTGGGATGCATGCAAAAGGAAGATGGAGCTTGTATGTATTCAAGGAGGTACTTTTCATTGAGTAGCTTTGGTCTACACCAAGTAGGCTATGGCTCCAATTTCATGCTAATGTCTGGAGTGACTTGTGCTTGGTGGATACTCATTGAAATTCCAGAGAGGTCCCATCCTCCTCTTGATTGCATGTTTGGATATTGCCTCCAAAAATCACCAATGGGATTACCGGGCATGGGAATCCTATTTGTATCTTGTTGCAACTCCCTTGTGGGTGTGCGAATTGGATTATCCAATTCTTGAAGTTCATTGATGGAATCATTAATGGTGTCTTCCATTGAAAACTCAAGGGAGATTGGAGGAACATGTGATCTTGGGGGAGAGGAAGGGGTTATAGGGGAAAAGCTTGAGGTCGAAGCAAGTAGTGAATTTGAGAAGGTAGAAGTAGGGATGTTGGTGGAAAGTGGAGGGAGAGCAAGGCAAATTGATTTAGCAACTTGATAATCCTCAAGGGATGCATTATCAAGTGTTGGAAAAAAGCTAGGTGTAACTGGATGATAGGAGTTAGATTCTTGGATTAGGCAATAGTGTTGAGAGGCATGGCAAGGAATATGGATTAGCTTGGATTTCTGAAAAGGTATGGAGGATAGTACTGGAGTTAGGGAGGGATATGAGTAGACTGAAATAGAGAGTGGCAAGATAGGGGAGATTAGATTATAGGTAGACCACATATTCCTCTGGCAGATCCTTGTGGCTTCTAGTAGGCATTGACAGCTTTAATTTTGGATTTTTTTGGGAGTTATATCCCATGGAAGTTGCTGGTGATTGTTATAGTAAAGGTAGGAGTCTGGCTACTACTCGAAGAGGGGCATTTCCCATGAAGCATTCATATTGCAGTATTGCATTAGCCTTTAACTGTATGAGATTTGCATGCACTGAGAGACAGAACACATTCTTCTCGCCTTCATCCATATGCTAGCATAGATCTTAGAGAGTCTTGGTGCTTACTGGTCTGGTCCAATCAAGACTAGATACTGCATGTAACATTTTGATTTACAAGTGTTTCTAGAGTATGCATATTCTTCCTTCAACCTCTTGCTGGAGGATTGCAACAAGTTCTTGGTATAATGTAGTGATGCCTTGTAGTAGCAGAAGATCTTGTGTTGACCCCCCTGCATCGTCATCGGCTTGACCTAGTAGTTGAATTTCCAACTTGGAAATTATTGCCTTTTGATTTTGCCATTCCATGCACTTGGCTTTATACTTACCCAATGTGGAGGTGTATGCAAGCTTTAGACTATTGAATTGTTGAGCTACTTTTGGATGCCCTGGAAATTGATCATAGCAGGTGATGTGGCAAGAAGGATTTTAGCTTCTAAAAAAGACTACCTAGTCCCTTTGACTGCAAAAAGTTGTAAGCATCGGGTGACATGGCGAATGTTGAGACTGTGAAGAGAGTGGGAGAGAAGTAAGGAGTCTCACTTGTAGCTTTCTCACATACACAATGGGGGAATACACACAAAGGTGGAGGTTGAAAACAGTTTTCCTCTTCTTAGTTGTGAAAGCCAAAAGAACTCTCTCTAAGTACAAAAGGAATAGGTGAACCCTATATGTGGGTCTCAAACCAAACTCAGCTAACCTAGGTGGCAAACCTGTCATCTAGCGATTATTCATGGGCAGTGTACCAACTGCATCTGCAGCTAACAAGTTGGTGACATAAATGCACAACGGTCACCCTGGCATATCATGAGTGGAGCTCGATATCTCAACACTCCCCCTTGAGCTCAATCCCAATTCTTGCACACCAAGTAGGTCTCTGAACTTGCACAGCTTCTCTGTGCCCAATGCCTTCGTGAATATGTCAGCTACCTGATCCTCTGTGTTAACATAAACTAGATCAATAAAACCTACTAGAACCTTCTCCCGCACATAGTGATAATGCACCTCAATGTGCTTTGTTCTAGCATGATAGACTGGGTTATTTGCCAAGTGTATACTGCTCATGTTGTCACAATAAATGACAACTGGCCCATCTGTAGACTGATGCATATCGTAAAGTAGCTTACGCAACCAAGCTACCTCACATGCAACCATTGCTGCACCCCTGTACTCAGCCTCTGTGCTCGACGAGGCAACTGTAGGCTGTTTCTTGCTGCTCTAAGTGATTGCAGCACTCCCAAAAGAGAACACATCTGTATCTGAACCCCAGTCTCATAAAATAGTCCATACTACAATGTGGACTTCACATACCTCACTGTGTCTAGCCGCATCCAAATGCGGTTTCCTTGGAGCCTGCATAAAGTGACTTACCAACCCAACAGCATAGCTCAAATTTGGCCTGGTAATAGTCATATAAATCAAACTTCCTACTATGCATCTGTACATAGTAGGGTCTTCCAGAAGCTCACCTGCATCTATGCTCAACTTCACATTTTGCTCCAAAGGAACTGAAATAGGCTTACAGCATGTCATCCCATATTTGGACAGCATGTCCAATCCATACTGCCTCTACAAGAGCCATATCCCACTTGTGGATCTAATCACCTCAATGCCCAAGAAGTAACGCAGCTCTCCCAAATCCTTCATCTCAAACTTCTGCTTCAATAGCATTTTCATATCTTCATCACTATCACCTATGATGATCAAATCATCAACATAAATGACAAGCAGCATGATGCCTTTCTCTCTTTTTCTCACATAAAGTGAGAAATCTGCCTTGGAAATCTGAAAGCCAATAGTGACAAGATATTGTCCTATCTTGTCAGACCATGCTCTGGATGCTTGCTTCAAGCCATACAAGGCTTTCTTCAACCTGCAAACAAACTCAGGATGAATAGCATGCACATAACCTGGTGGTTGCTCCATATAGACCTCTTCTTGCAAATCACCATGCAAGAAGGCATTCTTTACATCCATCTGATGTAAAGACCATCCCTTTGATGTAGGCATAGCAATGACTGCTCTTACGGTTGCCATCCTTGCAACCGGACTGAATGTTTCTTCATAATCAATGCCATATGTCTGTGCATACCCCTTGACAACTAATCTTGCCTTGTATCTGTTCACAGACCATCTGCATTGTGCTTCACCTTATAAACCCACTTGCAGCCAATTGCATTCTTGTCTTTAGGCAAAGGCACAAATTCCCATGTAGCATTTGCTTCCAAGGTATCCATTTCTTCATCCGTGGCTTTCTCCCATTTTTCTTTTCCCATGGCTTGCTCAAAAGAAGTGGGTTCTGGTTCTTGTATCACTTTGACCATATAGGCATAGTGAATGACTGTAAATCCATCATATTTCAGTCTATCCACATGATACTTAACTCTGGTAGACCTACACAAAATAGGCTCACTACCAGGTGCTCTCAAAACATCCCTTGTCTTCCTTACTCCAGGTGTAACAATAGAAGGAATACCCAACTCATCATCAAGGCTCTGTTCTGAGCCACTGGATTCACCATCCACATAAGAGTGACCTGCATTCACATCAAACATGGGCTGATCTACTTTCTCTTTTCCTTTTTGTGATACTTGCATACCACTATTTGCATTGCTTTGAGGAGATCCTCTTGATCTCAATCTGCCTGTCCATGGCAAAGTATGTGAACCACTGCTAGAGGACACTATAGGTCCACTAATATTTTGTGATTGCTGCTGTGAATTCTGTGCAGCATTACCATTTTGTGCATCTACATCATCAATCACATTTACTGGTTTATACCAGCTGCTCATCTCATAAAAACCAACATCTCTGCTTATTGTAAACTTACGAGTAGAAGGGTTATAGCATCTATACCCTTTCTGCTGTAGAGAATAACCAATAACGATGCACTTCTCAGCTTTTGGATCCAACTTGGCCCTCAACTCATCTGGCACATGAACATAGGCAATGCAACCAAAAACTTTCAAATGAGAAATATCTAGTTTCCTACCAGTATACCTCTCCTCTGGTGTCATGCCATGTATTGCTGTAGTGGGAGTCATGTTCATTATATAAACTATTGTAGCAACTGCTTCAGCCCAATAATAATCTGGCAGGTCTTTTTCGTTGAGCATGGCATGAGATACCTCTCCAATATGCCTGTTTTTCCTTTCTGCAAGTCCATTTTGCTATGGGGTATGACTGCATGAATATTGCTGCTTTATGCCATGCTCCTATAGAAACCTTGCAAACTCATTTGAGAGGTACTCTCCCCCTCCATCTAACCTTAGGCATTTTATTTGCAAGCCTGTTTCTTTCTCAACCATAGCTTTAAAAGCTTTAAAATGCCCAAACACTTCACTTTTCTTTTTCATAAAATATACCCAAACTTTTTTGCTGTAGTCATCAATAAAAGTGACAAAATAATGACAGCCTCCAATAGATGAAGCTTTAGTAGTCCACACATCAGAGTGGATTAATTTCAATGGCCTCTTACTCTCTTGAACATGTCTAGGAAATGGTTTCCTTGCCTATTTTCCAAATTGACAGGCTTCACATACCTTATGCATTTCTACAACCTTACTTAGGCAATCCTGTAATAATATTTTGGGCCTGCATTAATTTAAGTCGTTGTACATTAACATGACCAATGCGTTTATGCCAGATATCAATATCTGCAACTACATTGGTCCCATGTGCAAACATTGCTGCACTCAATTCAGGCATGTCTGCATACAACGTAAACATCCTGCCCTTCTTCTTCCCTTTTGCTATCAAGCGACCTTTATTTTTCATATCCTTAACAAAGCATCCATGAGGATTAAATCTGACATGCAAGCCCTGCTCAACCATTTGACCAATGGAAACCAGGTTCTTGGTGATATTCGGGACATGAAATACATCAGACAGGTATTTCTTTTTCCCATCCTGCGTAGACAAAGGAATTTTACCAATCTGCACAATAGGATGTGCAGTATCATCACCAGTCTCCACCTGGCTTCCGTATTTGTGCTATACATTTTTGTCAAAGTATCCCATGCCTCCTTTGGCGTGCTTGCATCCTGAATATGCACAATCATAGAATCTGAAATACTGATAGATAGCCAGCCTATAAATGCCTGCAACTCTTGTTGATTGGGAACATTAGGAATAATTGGTTCTTGTTCAGCTCCAGTAATGAACTCCCAATAGCATTTTCCCTTAAGGAAATTCGTCATTCTAAACTTCCATACTTGGAAGTTGTTCTTGTCAAGCTTTTCAGTGACTATCTGTGAAAGACCATCAGATGCCATTACAGAACACTGCAAAAATATTCTGTCACTGCAAAAAAAACTTCTTCTGCCTCATAAGGGCAAATCTGCAAAATTGACGAAAGTGGTATTTGACCACATAGTCACTTCCTAGTGATAATTTTGCATCAATAGCAATAATAATGATTCTATCACTCCCAATATCTCTGTGCACAGGCATACGATGCAATTTTTGCGGTAACTTTTCACCGACCTGTGGAAGAGTGGTCGCATAGCAAAAAACAGGGCACTTTTCTAAGTGCCTACAGAAAAATTCTGCCACCAAAACGGGCCCTGAAATGGCCTCTAATAAAAAAAATAACATCACTTACTCGCAGCATATACTACCCTCTTGCCACACTGCAAAGGGCATCCCAATCAGTGCACTCTTTCACTTTTCGGTTGTGCTATCCGCAGAGATTTGCTCCCAAACTCGAAAAAGGAAAGCAACACTGATCCTCTTACCAAGACACCGCAAACTTGGTTTGCTTTCTTGAGCTCCTTACCATGAACCAAGCTCTGATACCATGTGAAGAGAGTGGGAAAGAAGTAAGGAGTCTCACTTGCAACTTTCTCACATACACGATGGGGGAATACACACAAAGGTGGAGGCTAAAAACAGTTTTCATCTTCTTAGTTGTGAAAGCCAAAAGAACTCTCTCTAAGCACAAAAGGAACAGGTGAACCCTATATGTGGGTCTCAAAGCAAACTCAGCTAACCTAGGTGGCATACTAACTGAGCCACTAACTAGAGTACATAAAGATAGCTGTCATCCAGCTATTATTCATGGGCGGTGTACCAACCGCATCTGCAGCTAACATGTCAGTGACATAAATGCACAATGGTCACCCTGGCATATCATGAGTTCCTCTATTCCTTCTGGTTCTTCTCCTGTTTGCAATCGTGACATGTGATCGGCAATGAAATGTTGAGCTCCTTTTTTCACCACGATTTTGAAATTGAATTCTTGTAGCAGTAGAAGCCATTGAGTGATCAAGGCCAGTTCACAAGATATAATAAGGCTTGATGATCTATGTAGAAGATAAAGTCAGTAGCCAATACATAGTGTTGAAATTTCATCACGCTGTAGATCATTGCCAAGGCTTCTCTTTCTGTTGTGGTGTAATTCACCTCCGCATCATTTAGCTGTCTACTTGCAAAGTATACTAGGTAGTCTTTGTTGTGTTTGCTAGGTTGAGATAATACACTCCCTACTGCATAATTGGCACCGTCAGTATGTACATGAAATTCTATGTCCCAATTTGGTGCCATTAGAACAGGGGTTGTGATCAATCTCCACTTGAGGGTTCGAATGCTTGTTTGCATTCATATGTCCAGATGAAGTTGGCTAAGAGCTTACCTCAGTATGAATCTTCTATAGTATCCAGCATGTCCCATGAAGACTTGGATTCCCTTGGCATTTAGTGGGGAGGGAAGTTCCATATGATGATCTTTCTTTTGTCCATGTCAGTTGCAATCCCATGTTGAGAGACTATGTGTCCCAAGATAGTACCGTGTGTCACCAAGAATTGGAATTTTAGAGGATTTAATGAGATTCCATACTCCCTGCATTTTTTCAGGACTTCTTCAAGGCATTTCAAGTGATCCTTTTTTCTTGAGTGTACGCACAAGTCGTTGAGGAAGACTTGTAGGAACTTGTTGAGAAATTCCTTGAAGGCGGTGTACATTACCCTTTGAAAAGTAGATGGGGCATTGCATAAGCCAAATGGCATGACTCTGTATGCAAAAATGCCCCATTCTATGGCAAACACTTTCTTTGCCTAATCTTGAGGTGCAATTTGTACTTGGTTGTACCTGCTGAACCCATCCAAGAAGCTATACACTTCAGATCCTGCTACCCTTTCTAAAACTGTTTCAGTCATTGGTAGGGGATAATGATCTTTGATTGTTGCTACATTGACGTTCTTGAGATTCACACATATTCTGAGCTTCTTGCTTTTCTTAGGAACAATCACAATTGGTGACACCCAATCGGTATGCTCGATCTCATAAATGAAACCAACATCCAGTAATTTTTCTAGTTCTCCATAGACATGGGTGCCATACTTGTGGGATTTGTCCTGTAAGGTCCACATACCTTTGGTTTGGATCCTTCCCTTATTGGTATGGTATGTACTACAAATTCTGGGGAAATCCCTTTCATTTTTTTGTAGGACCAAGCCATGCAATCTCTATATTCCATTAGCAATGCTTTCAATTCTTTTTCTTCTTCTAGAGTGAGCTGTTCACTGATGTATACAGGCTTTTCTTCTTCTTCGTCCAAGGCAAGATTCAGTTTCCTTGTCTTGGCTGGTCCTTCATAAACTGGGGTATCCTCGATATTCTCTATTTCTTTGAGGTCTAATTCCCTGGCCTAGGCATTGCTATTGTTGCTTTTCCTCTAGTGTAGTTTTTGAAGTAATTGGGAACTTCCCTTAGGCCTTCATGGCACTTTGAGGTGCTTGCTTGGCTGCTAGCTCCACTAGAAGATATTTGGTCCACATCACTTGTGTTCCCTTGTTCTTCTTTTTTGTTACTATTCACCATTTCACTCTTCATTCTCACATTGGGTTTGAGCTTTCTAAGCTTTTTGCTTTGTGAGACCAGTGATGGATTTTCAATAGGAGTCGCACTCCCAAGAAGTGGTTCTTCAGCCATACAAACACCTTCAAGCCCTTTAGGATCCCATTTAAAATTTGGGGACTCAGGTGCTTTTGTGGGCTTAGTTAAGTACAATTCAAACACTCTGGCTTGCATTCTTTTGAATTGGTTGAAGTGCTCTATCTTGGTCTTTTGGTGCTACTATTGGATTGTGCTGGAGGGTCGATCTTGGGGCATTCAATGGCCATGAGTGCGTGAAGGATCGCCAAGTCATTGTCAAATACTTGGCCTTCCAAGGTTACATTATCAGCTTCTGTTTCCATATCCCACTCTATGTCGGCACCGTAGCCTTCTATTATGGACTCTTTAGGGTCACTATCCCATTCGATGCCTGGCATGAAGACTGGCATTTCCACTACTTCTGATTCATCATCCCAGATTGGTGCTTCGGGCATCCACATCTGGCAACATTAGATGTGTTGTTTTACAATTATCTTTTGTAGCCAACGTTTGTATCCAATTATTGATGTCACTTTGTGTATCCCCTTTTATGGGCTTTAGTACATTGGTGGGTATAGGGGATGCATGACTGGTGGCTATAGTGGAAGAAGTGTCTTTAACATTTCTAGGAATAGTGGGTTTGATTTCCCCTATTCCTAGATTTATCTTGACAATGGTTTCTCTATTTTGGATAATGATCCTATCGGTGCCCCAATCATGGAGTACCGATGCTTCCCAAAGCCATGGTCTTCCCAATAATATCTGGTATGTTGTGGCACCCTTGGGAAGATCCAAGATAGAGTAAACTGGAGCGTGAATCTCACTCCAACAATTTTTGTTGACACATTGTCAACGATACCCAATGGCTTCATTTTTGTGTGGTCAGCTAGGCAGATGTTAAATGTGGCCTTCTGCATTGGAGGTAGACCCCATTCTTCATATAGCTCTTTTGCCAGAATGTTTACTCCGGCTCCACCGTCTACTATTGCTGGGTATTGAACAAAGGCTTTATGCTCCAGCAGGATGGTTACATTTTTTATGTCATCCCGAGCACCAAATTTTACTAAAATTACCTTTTCCTCTTCTTCAGGTAGGGGAAGTATTGTGAATATTCGATCCATCCCTTGAAACTCTCCCACATTGTAGGGCAATTTCTTAGTAAGGTCCTAATTGGCATTGTGATGGGGCAGCTTATCAAGCTTGCTAGTGTGGTGCCATCCAATTGGGGATGTTTTGCATGTTGCTCTATTACTTGTTGGAAGTTGTTGGGATCAATCACCGTGTCAATGCTGGGTACTGATGGTGCTCTGACCTCTGCTACTGTTGCCATCCTGTCTGCCTCAAATTTTTCCTATTCTTGTTGAACCCATTGCTTCAAGGCTTGGTAATGCATCTTTTTAGTTTCAGCATTGGGGTATGCTTCCTTGGCTCTTGGTTGGCACTTTCCATGGACGTGCTAGGCATGGTCTCACTATGTTGTGGGATTGGCATGGCTTGTCTTGCCATAGGGCACTTTGATTTTTGAGTGAAAAGGAGTTTTTACCATGCCACTTCTTTTTGTTGTCTTGTTATGATCAAGACTGGCTATGATGCCACACTTCATGTTGCCACACTGTGATTTTCCACACTTATCATCCCCAGGGGTAGATCAGGTTTTACTTCCGTGGTTGGTTGAGGCTTTGTTCTGAGTGGGCAATTCATGCAAGCATACCCAACTCTGCATTCCTTGCATACAGTTTGGAAAGAAATGGGGTTACCCTTGTGTGGGCATTCTACTATGCGGTGGTTTTCTCCACAACCAAAACACTTGATGGGTGTTCAATATGTGGTGGGCTTTACTTAATTAGCATACACTGGGATCAGTCCTTCAGCACCATCCATGTAGTACATAGGGTATTTTGTTTCATACTCATAGTGAGGTTCCAACTCTTCAGGTTGGAGTTGTTGCACTGAAACTACTAGAGCAAGATTGGGAGCCCATGGGTATTGTGAAGGATTGGGATTCCTCATTAGTTGCGGCACTTGTGTTCTCATCAGGAGTGGGTTGAGACGTGGCACTTGTGCATTAGGTGCCAATGCCGGTTGTCTATACACTGGGATTGGTGGCTATTGGTATTGTTGGGACCGGGGTTGTGCTACCCTCATATTGTAGAAACAAGTATTTACATCATGCCTTGCAACATTGCAAATGGGACACCATAACCATGGAGGCTGAGCCACTTTTGGTGGGTTTAGTCTGTTCCTCAAGATTGGGCATTCATTGGCTGTATGGTTGGCCATACAATGTGGGCACCAAACATTTTTTCTCTGTGGGTACTTTGGTGGCTGAGAGACATACAACTTTTGCTCAATGGCTTGCATCATTTCATCTTTTACTCTTAGGGCCATGGCTTCCACTCTGTCCTTGGTGGTGCAATCTTTGTGGGAAGTGCTTCCCTTCTTTGAAGATTTCTTGTTGCATTGACTTGATTTATAGCCATCACTATCACTGTTAGAATCGGTCATGCCATCCTCAATGTCAATTGCAGTTTCATCAGCATCATTGAAATGTGCATAGCTGCTGACTTTTTTCATGTCCTTGCGAATGGATTTTTTTAGGCTAGAGATGAACCATGCTATGAGGTATTTGTCATCCGGACGGGGGTCACACTTTGCTATTAATCTTTTCATTCTTCCCAAGTATGTTCTGACCTTTTCTTTCTTGTGCATATCTATATTGCCTAGTTTTAATGCAGGGTCATCTTGCAGCCTTTCTGTTTGGAATCTTCTTCTAAACTGGTCAGATAGCAGTACCCATGTGGCTCTTTCCTCTACGAGAAGTTCGAGGTTCCATTCCGAAGCCTCATCGGTTAGGGCCATTGGGAACCAGGCGGCTTTGGTTTCATTTTGACTGGTCGCCTCCAGCACAACATGTTGCATCGAAGAGTTGAAGGAACCTAGCAGGGTCCCCTAGTCCATTGTACTTTGGCATTTCCAATTTACCAAAGTGTCATCTGCCATTGTTGTTGTTGCAGTTGGGTTGTTCTTTAAGGTGTTCTGAAGGATTTTGATCGTCGCTACTTATTTCTTCTTCAATTGTTAGGTCCTCCATGCTGCTTGTCGATGGTGAGAGGTTGAATTCTTGAAGAGCATCGAGGGCTGAAGAAAGCTCGCGAAAGTATGCAGGGGCTAGTCTTGATTAAGATTTGAGGTGCATACACAATGCTTAAGTGTATCCTTTCCGTGAGTGCTTTTGACTTTGAAATTTGCAATTGATTTCGACCTTCATAGCCCGATAATGGCCCAAAATATGCAATCGATGAGTCAAAAGAAGTGCCTACATAATGGTGACTACCAAGATTAAAAATGATGGTAAAAAGACTTGAAAATTATCGTTTGAGATTGGATGTTGCGTGAGTGAAATTTGGCATCAATTGGGTGCGATTTAGTCTTCAAACGGCCATGATACGGGCTCCTAAAGGAGTAAAAATTGTTAGGGAGGTTAGTGATGCGTTAGTGTCCTAGGGACCGTCATGTTAAAAATGTGCCTAGGATTGTTCCATGTGAGTGGGAAAATGTGCCGGTGCAGAAGGATTGTTAATCGGAGGTCATGGTGGAATCGTATGAGCAAAATAGTGCAAAAAAGGGGCCCACTTGAGGGTGCAAATTGACATGTGTTATGGATGCCTAAATGGTGTTGGATTGGTCGAAAAAAGTTCTCGTAGCTCAATGGTTCCCTGTGTGAATTTGTGGTTCAATCTAGGTCTAATTTGGGTCCCAAACGGGCAAGATATGGAGGGTTAAATTGGGGTGAATTGTGGCCCTTGGGGGGTCCTAAGCTTTTGGTGTGAAGGGTCCCTAGACTTAAAGAAGCCCTTAGTTAGAAGAGAACCAATCCTCAGTTAGTTTAACTAACTGTCAATCAAGTCAGTTACTCTACTAGGTCAATTTAGTTACCCTAACTAACCTAACTACTGTGCGAACTAGCTCTACTACTAACTACATTTAGTCTAACTATGCTAACTAACTACAGCTAGTCTAACTATGCTAAATAATCACAATTAGACTAACCTAGTATCTTACTAACCTAACCTAGGTTAGAAATAACCTTATGCGAGTTAAATTAACCTAGCTAAAGTTAGTTTAGTTTAGGTTTTTTTTTAAAATAAAAAAAATAAAAAATAAGGAAATAACAAGGGGGTGTTGAACGACAGAGGCTTTTTTTTTGGGGGGGGGGGGTTGTGTGAAGATGCAGGAAGGGAGGGGGGCTACGAAAGGAACAGGGGGGGGGGGGAGACCTACGTAATGGAGGGCCTTAAGGCCCTAGTGGAGGGTAGGTCAGGTTGGTGAGCACCGTCGCGTGGTGCATGGCTCCTTGCCTGGATGGCACGCGGGCAGCCAAGCCCTTAGCCAAGGCAAGGCCCCTAACGGCCTTGTAGATAGAGAGAGGGGGGAGAGGGAGAGAGGGGGGGGGAAAGGGAGAAGAGAGAGAAGAAAAGGGGGGAAAGAGAGAAGAGAAGAGAGAGAAAGAGAGAGAGAAGAGGGAGGTAGGGGGTGGAGGAAAGAGAGAGGGGGTGGGGGGAGAGGGAGAAGGGGGGGGAGAATGGAGGGGGGGGGTGCAGGGGGTGAAAAGGGGGGGGGTTGGAGGGGATGGAGGGAGGGGGTGTGGATGGAGGGGATGGAGGGGGGGGGTGGAGGTGGAGGGGGTGAGAGGGAAGGGGTGTGGTGGAGATGGGGGGGGCGGAGGTGGAGGTGGAGGGGGGGAGGAAATGGGGGGTGGAGGAGGAAAAGGGGAGATGGGGTGTAGAGAGAGATAGAGAGATGGTGAAGTGAAGGGTGATGGGGGTGTAGAGAGAGGTAGAAAGATGGTGGAGTGGAGGGTGATGGAGATGGGGGGGGTGGAGGTGGAGGGGGAAAAGGGGAGAAGGGGTGTAGAGAGAGGTACAGAGATGGTGGAGGAGAAAAGGATGGGTACCTTGAGTGGGGGAGATGGGGGATGGACGAAAAAAGTGGAGGTGATGGGGAGGAAGATGATGGGAGGTGGAGATGGAGATGGAGATGGAAGGGGGGGTGACGAAAAAAGTGGTGGTGGAGGGGGTTTTGACGAAAAAAGTGGTGGTGGTGGTGGTGGATGAAAGTTGGAGCACGGAAAATAGAGATAGACAGAAAATATGGAGGCTTAACAGAAGAAGGAAGTGGCTAGCAAAAGTGTGGGGAAAGAAATGAGGGGGGTTGGTGTTGCTTTTATAGGATGTGGGGGGATTAAGGGTTAATTTTTGGTGTTTAGCGTATTAATGTGATTTTGTAAGTCAACATTATCCTTTTGCATAATTTGGAAGAATTTTTTCACTCCTTTGCCTTGAGGGATGTATCTTGAATGTTTTTTCCAAGGGGGTTCTTTTTCACACATTCAAACACATGTTTCGCTTTTGCTTTAGGCGCTTACCTCCCCAGCAGCAGCGGTGCCAAATGTTGTCTTTGTTTTACCCAAATGCAAGTTCCGAGGGTGTTGGTCACCTATAGTCGTGTCATTGCTCGTTGTAGCATAGGTGTTCACAAGTGTAGCATAGGTCCTCGGGTCCTATTTCGGTGAGAGGCATAGGCTAAAGTGTGGAAAGAAGATCTCATGCACGTGTGAATGAGAAAGAGAGCTTGATCATAGTGATTGGTGGAGGCTCTTGCCTCCACAAGAGTTCAAGGGTTAGAAGGGGGTTTCAAGGTTCAAAGGGGGACAGGGTTGAGAGAGCTAACTAAGAGTTCCAGGGTTCATAGGGGGTTGTAGGGTTTAGGAGGAGTCCAAGGTTGAGGAGTGGAGAGCTCGTCTCCTTTGCAGATTCGAGGGGTAAGGGTTGAGGAGGAGGGACAAGAAAGGAGTAGGAAGGAGGAGGAGGAGGAGGAGGGAGAAAGAGGAGGGAGGAAGGAGGAGGAGGGAGGAAGGAGGAGGAGGAGGGAGGAGGAGGAGGGAGGAAGAGGAGGAAGGAGGAGGAGGAGGGAGGAAGGAGGAGGGAGGAGGAGGAGGAGGGAGTGAGGAGGAGGGAGTACAAGGATAGAGAAGGCAAGGGTAAGGGCATGCTAGAACACGATATTATAAGAGAGCATGGATGCAATGGAGATCAATCGCATGAACACAATAGTGAGCTTGAACATTAAACCCCAAAGAGTGGGAGCTTCATTCCATTGAGAGATATTTATACATGTTGGTCTCTACACAATCCGTAAGTACCTCCATGGTGGGACCTCTTTTGTAGGAGACCTTATGGACAAGAGTCCCTCCACTTTTGGGGGGGACCTTTTCGGTCTCTAGACAAAGTGGGGGGACCTATTGGGTCTCTACACAAAGTGGAGGGATCTTTTGGATCTCCACACAAAGTGGAGGGACCTTAGAAAGTGTAGGCTTTAGTTCTTTCTCTCTCTAGATTTAGTATTTCTCTCTCTAGATCCTGATTTTGCAAGTATGATTGGATCTTTTCTAGAGAGGATTTTGGCTATCCTCATCCTTTAAGATTTATCATACCATCTTTCAGGCTCAAGATATTACAAGCGGAGCTTTGCCGCTACTCTACATACACAATGCTCTCATAGTTGTCCTAGACTACACTTCTGGCCATTGTTGCCAGAGGGTTAACAAGGACCTTAAGCTTAAAGAGGACCATGACATCTGCCACCTCCCTCTCCACCATTCTCCTATACTTTCATAGCTAGTGCAAATGCTTGCCAGAGTCCTCACTTTTTCTTAGTGACTTGGAAATTCTAGAATTATCTAAGCCTAATGACCTCCCTACTTGAGTGTGCATTCCACATTCCAAGGCTGGAGGCCTTGGGTGGTTGTGCGAACATGGTAGAGAGAAAGCATAGAAAATGTATCACTATCTTTTGGCTCATGGGGTGGTACAATATCCTCCTGTGGGAATAATCCAACTATACAATAAAGTCTTAGACCCTATGCAGTGCATGCTTGATGAAGGTTTTAACCATTTTGAAACCAAGCATGTCGCTTATCCCCACTCCCTAACTAAAGAGGAAAATAATATTATCATTGCCATCTTTAACTCCACTACCCACCCCAGCACGGCTCAACTCCCCCATCCATAAACTAATCCCAATCGCCTCGCTGCTTCCCCCCTTAACACCTATCTTATCTTTCCTAACCCCACCACTTCCACCCCCTCTACACAACCTTCTTCCACCTAGCCCTCCTCTTCTCATTCCTCCACCACCACACACATAGGGTCAACAGATGCTTCCATCAAGACAACATAGGACCCTCCCAATGACTTGACACCAGAGTAGGTACAACACATCTAGTGGCCCACCTTTGTGCCTACGGAAGATCTTCCATAGCAACTGCCTTCCATTATCCATAGACTTGGACCACTTCCTAGACGATGGCAAGGATCACGTTGAGAACATCCCAGAACAAGATTTGAGGTGTTACCGAGTCTTGTACAAATGCTGCCCCTTCGAGGACCTCACTAATCTTAGCTTGTGGAAGGGCAAATTATAGAGCTTTGACCTCAAGGCCTTGGACATCATAGAAGTATGATCACTTACTGCATTCATTGAGAGGATGTTCCGCCCCAACATGGTTCTTGCCTATTGATGTAGCACCAACATGCACTTGGAGTGTACCCTTTTTGAAGAAGTAGGAATTTTGGTGACAATACTATAATGCCTGCCGCTTCTTCTGGCGTATTCATCCAACATATATGCCGGTGCCCCACAGATGGAAATGGTCTATTTTTCAAGCAATGCAAGAGAATGACTCTAACGCCATCTACAATTTTCCCTGCTTTAACTTTCCCTACCATTGGCACAGCATACGAGCTTACCACACAGATGAAGGACTACATCGATCAGTGTGAAGAAGTCCCCGATCTAGCAATGGTCGCTTCAATCCACTACTTCTACCTCCTACTTATTATGTTACACAATGTTTTGGAGAAACACCCCATGCTTAAAGAATGGAATCTCCAAATCCGCCATGAGATAGTACATGGATGAAGGGCCTACTTTCAAAGAGGTCATCCACTTGTACCTTAGAGTTCACAATCTCCATGCCCACCACATACAAACATTCAAGGACATTCATGACACACACTTTTGGGAGATCTGATTCCCTTTTTTTGACATCTCACAAAGGCTTTTCGACTGCCACTCTCTTGTATATTCAATGCTAACCATCGGCCTTCTTCGCATGACTTGATCCAAGGGTGCACCAACGATAGGAAGGGGGGCATGTTACACCCCAAGAGCAAGAGTAGAAGAAGGATTAGAATAGGAATGGATTCTCGGCTTGGCATGGACAAATGGTCATAACATGAGAAATAGGGAGAGTGGTGAGAAGGAGTAGGGTTGGCCCTCCTTCAAAAGGTGCTATGTATATAAGCTAGAAAGTTGACTTTTGGTCTTCAATTGTAAGTATGCAAGTTTGAGGAATAGAAAACTTCCTTCTTTTCAAGTGGTGTTGTCTATGTTTCTCATGCTCTTGCCCTTATGAATGCCTCTCACCCCCTTTCCCCTTCTTTCTCCATGCATTCCCTTCCCTTCCCTCTCCCTCTCCTCCCTTCTTCATCTCTCTCCCTCTCTCCATTCCCCCTTTGAGTATTCACATTGTTATAACTCTAGAAGCCATTGAAGTGACACCTTGGATTGCATGGGCATGCATTGCTACCACAAGGAGAAGTAGAGGTGTGGAGTTCCTTTGGCATTCCTCCAAGATCCCCTTTCCACATGAGTCACCACCGAAGACCACACAATGATCACAGCCTTGAAGTATCAGAGACTTGTGTTCAAAAGATGCCGTCTCTACTGGTGGATCCCCCTCAATCCCTTGAAATGCCAATTTTGGGTGAAACACGGGGTTATATTTGGTCATGTCCATATTGATGCATCAAAATTTGCAATAGGGTCTGTGTTGGCACAGCCAGGTGAGTTCAATTTAGACTACCTGATATACTTTGCAAGCCGCCAACTGAATGATGCAGAGATGAAATATACTATGACTGAGCGGGAGGGCTTGCCATGGTGTATGCAGTTAAAAATCTTAGGCATTACTTATTGGCAAACAAGTTCATCTTCTTTGTAGATCACTGAGCTTTTCTCTATCTAATTAATAAGCCATGCATGACTAGATGCATCACGTAGTGGATGCTCACTCTTTTCGAATTCAATTTCACTATCACTGAATAAGAAAGGATGTATGCATTTTATGGTTGATCACATGTCCCATATTCCCAATGGTGAGCCAGCAATAGCAGTAGAGGATGATCTCCAAGATGCCCCACTATTCTTGGTTGATTTAGTTCTGGAATGGGCACAAGATATTAGACACTTCTTAGGCAATGAATTCCCCCAGGACAAGGCCCTTAATAAGGATAGGGCCAGGAAACTTATCAAGGATGCAGCCCCATATCCATCGATAGCAAGAAAACTCTACAAGATGGGGAAAGATGGCATAATGCACTGCTCTGTCTGAGAGGATGAATTTGAAGATTCTAGATAAAGCTCACTCGGGCATTGCAGGTGGACACTTCATTGGAGAGCTTATGGACCGTAAGGTATTTCAAGATAAATTATGGTGGCCTATGCTCTTTGCAAATGCTGTCAAGTTTGTTAAGCACTATGATCCCTGCCAAAAAGTTTCCATTCCCCATAGCCAAGATTACTTGCCCCTAATCGGAGTCCTTATAGATCAACCCTTCAAAAAGTGGGGTATTGACTTTGTGGGACCGATTAATCCAGCCACAAAAGGGACCTAGGCCGGCTATATTATAGTGGCTACATATTATTTTACCAAGTGGGCAGAGGCCAAGGACAAAAGGAAAGCCGATGCAAGGATAGCCACTTCCTCCCACTAGAAATTGTAAGTGATCGGGGAACACACTTCATTAACAACTCGATTTGCATATTGATGAGTGAGTTCCTCATTGTTCGCCAAAAATACAAATCCTATTACCCTCAAGCTAATGGACAAGTCAAGAGCTCAAACGAGACTTTATGCCACACAATGATGTGCACGGTTGAGGCTAGTCATAATGATTGGGAACATAAACTCACCGTAGCACTTTAGGTATACTGAACAGCATATAAGTTTGCCTACCAACTACACACCTTTAGCCTAGCATTTGGGGTGGAAGTAGTCATGCCTATGGAATTCATCGTTCCAAGACTCAGAGTGGTAGTTAGAGATCGAATACCAGAAGAGGCGATTCCAAAAAGTTTAGTAGAGCTTGAATGAACAAGATTAAGGGTGGCCTATGGCATAAAGATTGACAAAAAATGCCTTAAAAAATGGTTTGACTGCAACCTCCAAAGCAAGGACCTAAAATAAGGTGACCTCGTGCTAATGTTTAGTGTAAGGAACACAAAGCGTAAACTAAAATATTGAGGAATGGTCCATACCATGTTGTGGAAATCACACCCCAAGGGTCATACAAAATCACAACCCTTGATGGTATTAAAATAGATGGTTATATAAATGGTAGTAAACTTAAACGCTACTATGGCTCATTAAGGCTTCAAATGCTACAAGCCATCCATTGGAAAAGGGAGATAAGGAAAGAAGTCTCTTGAATAAAGTGACACGCGATAGAGGAGGCTAGGGCATGGCAAGTGAAAGCAAACATACTAAGGTTGATAACAATTTGCAAGGCATCCATGGAAGGGTTAAACCCCATGGAGGATCTCACCATTGCCCCTGCTAGGGTACAAGCAGACCTTCCATTGTGTAGAAATACTATTTGATCTATTGAAGCCTTCATCAACCCTAGCACAAGCCATAACCTAATTTCATATGAGATGTGCATCATGCTTCTAACATTTAAGGTAACCCTTGAACCTACACCTGTCATGGTACGTGTAGTAAATGGAAAAATCTCACCCGCCATAGGTTGTATTGAATTACCTATATCAACTAATAACCATAGCATGGCTAGTAGATGCTATGTTATGTCGATAGGTGCTAACAACGAACAAGTTATCTTGGGGAGGACTTGGTGTTGGGTGGTGAACATCCAAATTGATTGGCGGGAACACACTACAACCTTGACTAAAGAAGGCTGCACCTCAATCATCTCAATTGACAATAAGACCATAGGTCTAGTACTTCCTATGATCTAGGAGCCCACCAAGAAGTCTAGGAGTCCCATTGCCTCAATGGAAGCTTCCTCATCCACTTTGATTGACATTCCAATGGTAGTAACATTTGTGCAACAATATGATCCCCTGGCAGCTCTAGATACAAAGAACAATGGCTCAACAAACATCCCACCAATCCCTACAATGGCTCATACATCCAAAGGAAAGAGCTCCTATTGGCATCCAATGGATACCAAAATCATCGTGGCAGCTTCGTCTCTCCCTTGACTCTCTACAGCAACAACAGTTCAAGTTGCTCAATTGAGGAGATTTCCATCAAGAAGACGTAGGACAATAAAGCAAAAACAAAAGTACCACCCCAAATGGATACCCAAGCGGTTGCAATAGGCTAAAGGTTTCTATGAGGGCAACAACTTCATATGGATGCCTAAAGCTCTGTTTTCATCAACACCTCTCCCTCGTAAGCCTTCTGTTAATACCAAGTAGCTTGTAACATCATTCACAACTAGGACCGTAGTAGTGCCACAAGAACCCACCTCTAAAAGGAGGCATACATAAAAGAGCCTACTGTTGAGACCTCAGACCAAAATATTTATGAGAGGAAACAATCGAGTACTCCATTCTATCCCTGAGTGATTATGCTACAAGAATCGCTACAGAAGCACTTGCATTAGTCACAGAATAACCTATCCCTAGAAATGGGCCACAACACAAGAAGAGCACAAGAACCTACTGCACCAAAAGAAAAATGTGAGGCTCCTTTGGTTCCAAAGTGTCACCCACCAAGGATATCCTATACTCCCATCTCAGCACTGGCAGGTGCGAGCACCAACCTTCTCACAGGTACCATAGAGACTCGAGGGATTACTCAAGTCTATGCCAAACTTCAAGACGTCCTACTACCAATCTAGGAGGGTGCTTGACCCAAGCAATTTGACACTAACAAGCTGATAGCACTATTCATGCATACGTCATGGATGTAGCTCTCCATGCTCTTTATAGGTGCTCTAAGTAGAATCATGAACAATGCCTGAAGTCTCCCTTGAAGTCTGACATCATGAACCAGACAAATCCAGGGATGGATTGTGAATAGGAAGGGGGACATGTTAACCGCAATGGTTAACATTTCACATGTTGTAATGACAAAATGGACAAGTAGGAGAGGGTGTGAGGATTAGAATATGCTATCTAACTTGGAGCCATATAGGCCCAAGTGGTCGCAATACGAGAATGAGAGAGGTACAAGAGAGTACATAGGTTAGTCCCCCCTTCAAAAGTTGGAATGTATTTAAGGTCAAAAGTTTGACATTGGTCTTCATTGTGTACTTGCAACATTGGAAATAGAAGCTCTCTGTTTCTTTGCATTCTCTTGCACTTGAGTCTTCTTGTCTCCATTGAAGATTGCCTTATGATTGCTCCTCCTCTTACATACCCATTCCCTTCTCTCATTCCCCTTCTTCTCTTCCCTCCCTCTCTCCAATCTCGTGGAATCACTTGAACACAATCTGGTAGACACTTGGTGACACGAGTGCGAGGCTTGTGCATGCAAAGCTCCCATAAGGAGTTGTTCGGTAGTGGAGACTTTGAAGCATTCTTCTAAGATATCCATGACACATGAGTCATTGCCAAAATACACAAAATATATATTGAACCCTAATGTGGGTTTCCCTAAGTCCATAAGGACTATTCATGTAAGGAATTAGGATCCCTTTTAGAGTCCTCTATCCTCCAATCCATCTACCCATATACACAACATATGAACATATGTGACAATATATGTACATGGATGTTCACCAACCTAATGACCCATACTTCAATAGGCTTGATATAGGATTCATATGATGCATTCTTTCCCCTTGGGCACCTCTCCCAAAACTAATGTAAGCCTTTATCCTTGAATATTACTTAAACACATGATCTCTTGCACATTGAGCCATTGGCAAAAGATCTCGATAGCCTATTGGCAACAATGCAATCCCTCACTGTCTTTCTTCTATAGTGCAATTTACCCTTCTATGGGCATCGAATTTGGTGATTTTGGATGCACTTTGCACTGCATCATAGGTATTCTTGCATGAAAAATAAAAATTGTAATGGTTTTGCATGACGAACTAGCATATCTTGCCCATCGCATAGGTAGCCATCCACATAATCCTTGACGTTAGGAGCCCATGTAAGAACAAATGGTAGTGGCAAGGATGATGTAGGTTTTTTAAATCTATCCATCAAATGAGGCAAACCCATGCAAGAAGAAATGATAGTGGTAAGGAAGATGTAGATTTTTTAAATGTATCCATCAAACGAGTCAAAGTACATGTATTCCCCACTCTTAATATCTTAGAGAACTTGTTGAAAGGGAGAGAGACTAGCATGCTTGAAGTCCTCCCAACGTAGTTAATATGTGAACTTCCATCATGTCTATTGTGTTATACTTCTGCAAAACAAACAGTGACAAGAGTGAGCTTACAAAATGCTGACACATGTTTGTGTTAAAGACAAATGCAGTAAAGAGGCTCTAGACAATGCCATGGCAACTTAGACAGCAGCAGTAGGGACACCAAATAAGCTTGTAGAAAAAATGTTCTCACTAGCCTCAATAAGATGTGCATAGCCCTCATTGAAAAGATCGATAATTTGGAAGACACTAATGTGGCCTTGCTAGCTGAGAAACCACTTGTAGACAAGGTATTAATTGAAACAAAGAAATAGGGTGGGAAGATGCAGGAAGAGTGGAGGAAAGAGAAAGCAAGGAGAGAGGAATGGGGGAAAGACAAAACCATCCTACAAGATAAAGTACACACATTGAAAGTGGAAGTACATCAAATCAAAGAAATGAAAGGGGCCCTACAAGAGGAGACATGCAAGGCAATAGAAGAGCTCAAAGCAAAAAATGCCAATCTCAAGAAAGATATTGTAGCTATGCAAGCCACAATACAAGGGAAACACACTGAACTCAAACAACAAATTAGCATGGGAGAGGCCAAGATTTTGGAATGGAAGGATGTGGTTAAGAAAACCACATGTGACCCTAAAAAGGAGATGTAACAGTGTTTGTGACCCATGTTTCATGTTGGTGTTGTTCAATAGGTGCAACCATCATGACACATGAAATGAGTTGCACATGAAAAGTGTATTACATCCAAAAATGTCTTGGAATAACCCCCGAGCAAGAATTCATGTGAAGGTGCATATCTTTGAAATTGAAACACAAAATCAAAACGTTGGCCGACCATAGTCAGAGAACCTCTTAAGGAGGATGCATCCTTTTGTTATTTTTGGATGTCTATTACAGCCAGTAGGTTTAAGAGCTAAAAGAAACTTCATAATAAATTGGATTAAAATTGGGACAAAAAATGATTTATCGATAGGTCTTGTAGTAAGCCAAGGCAGCCATTAGAGTCCTACCAAAGAAATACCAAGGGGGAGGCAAACAAAGCAACCATCTCCTATGTGCTTATAAGGATATCGGTAAAAGAAAGTGTAGTTGTAGTGATCTTGAGTGAAGGATTGTTGGAATATGAGCTCATCAATAGAGCATTGTGTGAATAGAATTTGATATGGAGACTTTTGAAATAGACACCATAGTTTTGACCAAAACCACTTCTAGCCAGATACTTTGTGTAATTTTAATCGAATAGTTAATCATAAGATTAGTCCAATTGTAAGGGTTAAAGGTCACTGTGCCTTTACCCCGGTTATGTACAATACTCAAATGCATATATAAATGAATGAAAAAGAAGATTAGGGTGTTCTGCACCCACCAAAACTTGTGTGGCTCTTTGTCTCTCTCTCTCCCTCTTTCGTTCTTGCTTCCGTTGAGAGCACTCTCAACTGGTATCAGAGCCCGGGTGATCTAGCTGAGCTTGCATGAATGATTGGAAGCTCAGCAGCTTTGTGGGAGGAAGGAGAAGCTCTGTGGGAAGCTTTGTGGGTGACTTTACTTGCATCCGAGTGTGCAAAGACCTTGGAGGAACTTTGGAAAAGTCAGTTTGGTTTTGCAAAGTGGTTTTTTGAGAGCCTATTAAGTGTTTTCAAAGAAAAAGTCGTTTTTTGAGCTTTTCCCTATTCCGTTCGATGACAGAGACTCCGTATTGACTTGTAGGGGCAACTATTGCTTGCTTTTGATGTCCACTTCACTTCAGGAGCTTGGAAACACCTTCATTCTTGAATCTAGGATCATTTCATTGGATTTCCACAAACACTCTCTTCTTTCTTCCATCCTAGTGCTTCTCATTAACTTGTATTCTTCCATCCTAGTCCTTCCATAAACACTCTCTTCTTTCTTCCATCCTGGTCCATCTCTCTTCTTTACATCTCCCCACCCATGGATGTCCTTGGCATCATTGAAGACGTGGAGTCCGGAATTAATAGTCTCAAAGAATGGATTGCTAACCAAGAAGTATAGAGAGAGGTCATAATTCAACAAGGCTCTCCATTGACATGGATGGAGAGAGAGGAATTTGATGCATAGAGGCGTACAGAGAGGGAGGATACTCTCAAGATAGTAGAGAGTGAAAGACTTTTAAGACATATTATAAAAGCACGACAAGATCTCTTAGAGACTTCTTAAGTAACCTTTGTTATCGTAGCTCTCATCATGGGCGATTTGATGCAGATGCTGAGAGAACAATAAGAGCCTCACAGAGAAATGATAAAGAAACAATCTGTGACTGCTTAAATTTCTTCCTTACATGTAATTATGTTGAGGATACAGATGTGGAGGCAGTGGAAGATTGGGTTATTGAGAAGATAAGAGAGTTCAATGATGAGATCTTCTAGACTTTGGGTAGTGGAAGATTGGGTTATTGAAAAGATAAGAGAGACCAATGATAAGATCTTCTAGACTTTGGGTTATTGAGAAGATAAGAGAGACCAAGATGAGATCTTCTAGGGCTGAGCTAATGTAAGGTGTTTTTTGACACCATATGGCTTTGAGTTATATGATCTACTTCTTGTACAAATGTGATGTGCTCTTTTTTAAATGTACTCTAGTTTTAATAACATGTCACATCATTTTTTCTAATTTGATTTTTTAAAATCTTACTTTTTGTCCCTTTTAACAATGTGATGTCCTCTTTTTTTAATATACTCTAGTTTTAATAACATGTCACGTCATTTTTTCTAATTTGATTTTTTGAAATCATCCTTTTTGACAATGTTTTATTTTTAAAAGCCTCTTTTTAAAAAATGTTTTATCCAAAATTATCTCACAAAACCAATTTGGATAGTGCACCAACCCAAAATTAATGAAATAGGTGTTCTTCATTGTTTCATCTTCTATCCCTCTAGACCATTTCTTTCTCCCTTGCAATCGGATTGCAAACTCAAGCCTTCACTATTCCATTTCCTTCACTGTTTCATCTTCTATCCCTCTAGACCATTTCTATCTCCCTTGCACTCTTCTTACAACTTCTATCCCCTCTCGTAATGGACCCTGCACAGTCTGGGAGCTTCTTACACAATCTTTCCTCCCCCTCTTCAACATAATGTGAGAGCCCCTCCTCCCCTGATCTTGAAATCATGACATATGGGAGATCCTTTCTTGCTCTTCACAAGCCCAATTTGGATGCTCTCCAAAATTTCATTAGGTTGGTATAGGAGGTGAACATGAAGGAGGGGCAACTCATATGTCAAGGTCAGAAGATTACCATCAATGAAAGTTTGGAGCAACCATTTGCAAACTGTCAGTTCCAGTGGACTCAAGAGGTCCTAAAACTTCTATGTTGCTCATCATTCACACTCCGGTGGAGTTTACAAACAGCTCTGTTTCCAAAAATGTTTTTCAGTCCGTGTGTTGGACCCAGTGATTGAGACCACAGTTTCTAAAACCGTCTGTCCCATTGCGTTTCGGACGCCCAAAAACCCCTGCTTGTTAATTCTTGCATGATTCGGTGGAGTATTTTTAGAGTTATAGATCTCTATGTATTCGATTTCGTCTCTCTGTTATGCATTTTTCATTCTAAGGTGTTGAAAACTTAGATTTATGCCACATGGCAGTGGATAAGTGTTGACTCCCAACACTCACTCATCGGTTGGGATTTTGGAGTTCCGGTAGAAGAGAGATATTTGCAGATTTTCTTGCTAAGTCCGATTATGCAATGGCGCCCATGTTTTGAGGCATCTCAGGTTTTATTTTCAGTAGCGGTCTTTTCCGTGGGACCATGATTTCTTGAGCATACCTTATGCAGATCACTTTGTTGCAATTTGATCCATGTGCGCTCATTTATGGTGTGCATTGGGTTGCAGTGGATGATTTATAGGCCATTTAGATGCTTGGCGATCCTTATTAGATGCATTGATAGGTCCAGATTGCCTTGTGGGATGCTATTTTTATGGACACTTTGCACATGGATGCTATTTTATGCTGAGGGACAGCTTTGACACATTGCAGATGATGCACTGATAGTGTTATGCTCTCTTGGATGAGATATTATTGATGTATATGCCCATGGACGGTGTTTATGCTTGAGCCATTTGGCACTTATTGGTATTTTGGATTGCCATTGCAGTTGGCATTTTCTTTTGGGCCAGATTTGCTCATATGGATGCATAGTACATGCACATGAGTCAGCTGCATCTTTTGATGCTTTGAGGTTTGAGTTTTGGTGATATTTCAGTCTATTGTGGCATACACATTTGGGTGCACCTGGTATTTGGTGTGATTCTCTCTTACAAGCACTAGCATTTGGGATTTTGCTTTATTTGCATCATGGCATCCTCTTCCATGTCTGGAAAGGAGTTTTTCAACATTAAAAAGTTTGATGGGACAAAATTTTCTTTGTGGAAAGAACAAGTAAGGAATGTGCTTATTCAAAAGAAGCAGATTAAACCCTTGGCAGGGATTGAAGCTAAGCCTGCAAATATGTTTGAGGATGATTGGAATGAGTTGGATGCATTAGCAAAGTCTACTATTAGACTTCATCTTGCAGAGTCAGTTTATTTCACAGTAGTAAATGAGCAGACTACAGAAGATTTGTGGAAGAAACTGTGTGCCACTTATGAGAAGGAAACTACCTCTAATAAAGTTTACCTCATGAAGAAGTTGTTTGAGCTGTAGATGAAGGAAGGGGCCTCCATTGCTTCTCACTTGAATGAATTCAATATTATTTTCAGCTAGCTTCAGGCTCAGAAGATGAATTTTGATGCAGAGACTAAGGCAATATTTCTCTTATGTTCATTGCTATCCTCATGGGATACCTTCCGTATAGCTGTCAGTAACTCTACACCTGGTGAAGTACTAAAATTTGATGATGTTATGGGTAGCTTGTTGGCCAAGGAGATTAGACGGAAGTTTATGGACGGCAACAAGCAGGATGCAGCCTTAAATGTGCAAAGGGGCAAATCACAGTTCAGGGGGAAGTCCCAAGAAAGAGGGAAGTCTCGTAGCAAATCCAGGGCACAGAACATTGAGTGTTACCACTGTGGCAAGAAGGGCCATATGAAAAAGGATTGCTGCAAGCTAAAAAGAGAGTAAAAGGATAAGAAAAAGAATGCAAATTGGGGTGCAAATCAGAAGGAAGAGAGTCCAAGGGAGGACAAAGGAAAAGTGAAGATTGAGGAGATCAATGCAGTCACACATGATAGTGACAATGACATTCTCTTCATGTCTAGTTTATCTGCAGAGTTGCTTACCACTTCAGATGATGCATATTCCCAGGATTGGATTTTGGATTCTGATGCTTCATTCCATGTTACTCCCCATAGGGAATGGTTCTCCACTTATGACAGTGGAAAGACATGTTGTGTGCATCTTGGAAATGACTATGCATGTGACATAGTGGGAGTAGGTGACATGAAGTTTTCTTTTGCAAATGGGTCTGCATTTATTTTGAAAGATGAGACATGTGCCTAAGTTGACCAAGAGTCTTATTTCAGTGGGTCAGCTAGATGATGCTGGTTTTCACACCACTTTTGGCTTTCAAAGTTGGAAAATTCAGAAGGGCTCCATGCTTTTGGCCAGGGGTGCCAAGTGTGGGACTTTGTATCCCTGACATGTATCAGGGGTATTCGATGATGTTGTTGCAATAACCGAGTAGCCGAGCACTTCTTTGTGGCATTGCAGGTTGGGACACATGAGCCAGAATGGAATGAAACTCTTATGCCGTTTGGGTTATGTACTGCATTTGAGTTTCTCTGATTTTGAATTTTGTGAGCACTGTCTCTATGGAAAGTAGACTAAATCAGCCCATAAAATAAGGGGAAAGAAATAGTTTGAAAAGCTTGATTTGGTGCATTCAAACGTATGTGGTCCCATGCCTACAAGGTCATTAGGCAGGGCTGAATACTATGTGACATTCATTGATGATGCAACTAGGAAAGTGTGGGCTTATGCTATAGCTTGGAAGAGTGATGTGTTCTAGGTAATTCAGAAATGGCTGGCCTTGGTTGAGAATCAGTCAGGTAGAATGCTTAAATGCCTACGGACTGACAATGGTGGAGAGTATCTCTCTCATGACTTTCAGCATTTCTGTGATACATGTGGGATTAAGAGGGAGCTCACATCCCCTCGTACTCCAGAGCAAAATCTAGTTGCAGAAAAGATGAATCGTACCATTCAAGAAAGGTTGCAATGCATGCTTTCCAATGCAATTCTTTCTGGTGGTTTTTGGGCTGAGGCAATGAAGTTTGCAGTGCATGTGATCAATAGATCACCTAGTAAGAGTTTGGATGGTGGTATTCTTGAAGAGGCATGGAGTGGCAAGAAGCCCTCTTACTATCATTTGCATATATTTGGGTGTGAGGCATATGCACATGTGCCAAAAGAGCTTCGAAAGAAGCTAGATCCTAAGTCTAGGAAATGCATCTTTCTGGGTTATGGTGAAAGTGGAGAGATGGGCTATCGTCTCTGGGATCCAGAAGCAAAGAAGATCATATGCAGCCATGATGTAGTCTTCAATGAGAAGAAGATGCATAAGGCACCCATGAGGGATGTTGAAATGAGGAGAATCATTTTCCAGGATGTGAATCCACCTGCATATGTTGATAGATAATAGCAAGCTGTCCATGCACCAAATGTGCAAGAAATGGTACCACCAAATACTCCCACAGGTATACAATCAAGGGTAGATGATGGATCATCTATTGGTGGAAATGATGAGCCAAATGTGGTTGATATGCAAGTGGGACAGCAAGCTGAAATGCCCTTGAGAAGATCATCTAGAGTGTCTAGACCACCTGATAGGTTTGTTCCAGGGGTAGACTATGTGATGCTTATTGATTGCAGGGAGCCTTCTTGTTATAGAGAGGCTATGATGTGCGAGGATCAACGCAAGTGGGAGTATGCTATGCAATCAGAGATGAGTTCACTTAAGACTTGGGACTTGGTTTCTTTGCCACATGGAAAGAAAGCATTACCATGTAAATGGGTCTACAAGATGAAGGTCACAGGTGATGATGTGCCTAGGTACAAGGCCCGTTTGGTCACCTAAGGGTTCAAGTAAGAGAAGGGTGTGGACTTTGATGAGATATTCTCTCCGGTTGTGAAGATGACCACACTTAGATGCATGCTTGGACTAGTGGCATTAGAGGATATGGAGCTTATGCAGATGGATGTCAAGACAGCTTTCTTGCATGGGGATTTGCATGAGGAAATTTACATGGTGCAGCTGGAAGGCTTTGAAGAAAAGGGTAAAGAACATTTAGTTTGCAAGCTGAAGAAGAGTCTCTATGGTCTTAAGTAAGCGCCTAGAGAATGGTATCATAAGTTTGATGCTTTCATTCGGTCCTAGGGTTTTAGAAGGAGTGAAATTGATCACTGCCTCTACACTAAAAGGGCTAAGGATAATAGCCTGATAATCCTGGCACTATATGTGGATGATATGCTATTGGCTAGCAAGAATACTTATGAGCTAGATACATTAAAGGCCAAGTTGCATGAGGCCTTTGATATGAAGGATTTGGGACTTGCAAGTCATATTCTTGGTATGCGCATCACGCATGATCGGAGTAGGAAACTCCTTTGGCTTTCACAGAAGGAGTATGTTAGAAAAGTATTGTAGTGTTTCAATATGGAGGGGGGGAAGGCAGTGAGTACTCCATTGCCTCCATATGTGAAACTGAGTCATACAGATAGTCCTAAATTAGATGAGGAAAGGGCCATGATGGCCAAGGTTCCTTATGCATCAGTAGTTGGGAGTCTTATGTATGCTATGATAGCTACTAGACCAGACATTGCATTTGCAGTGGGAGTTGTTAGCCGGTATATGGCTAATCCAAGAAAGAGGCATTGGGAGGCAGTTCAGTGCATCATGAGGTACATGAAGGGTACCAAGAATATGTGCATCCACTTTGGTAGAGGATACATGCATGTACTTGGGTACATAGATTCAGACTATGCAGGGCATGTGGATAGTAGGAGATCCACTTCTAGTTATGTGTTCATCTTTGCAGGTGGTGCAGTGTTGTGGATGTCTCGTGCATAGAAGTGCATTGCTTTGTCTACCACAGAGGCTGAGTATGTTGCAGCCACAGAGGGTTGCAAGGAGGCTATATGGCTTGATCGGCTAGTGGGAGATTTGGGGATTCATACAGGTGTACCGACATTACATAGTGATTCCATGAGTGCTATTCAGCTAGCACGAAATCCGGTCTTTCATGCAAAGACCAAACACATTGAGGTCAGGTACCATTTCATCAGGGAGGTACTTGAGGACAAGCGCATAGAGCTTGTCAAGGTTGATATAGATGATAACCCTGCAGATATGCTAACGAAGAGTCTACCTAGTCAGAGGTTTGAGTATTGTCGTGTATTGATGGGCATTGGATGGTATGCTCACTGGTTGTTCTCCCTTAAAGGCACATTGTCCTTTAAGTGGGAGGTTGTGGGGGTTAAAGGTCACTGTGCCTTTACCCCGGTTATGTACAATACTCAAATGCATATATAAATGAATGAAAAAGAAGATTAGGGTGTTTTGCACCCACCAAAACTTGTGTGGCTCTCTGTCTCTGTCTCTCCCTCTTCCATTCTTGCTTTTGTTGAGAGCACTCTCACCAATGTAATTAGATACTCTATCTAATTTTAATCAAATGTTTAATGATAAGATTAGTCCAATGCAATCATATTTATAAGATTAATATATAATTGCTTTGGATTAATAGAGAATTAAGAAGTGTATTATTAATTTTGCAATCATAAATGGCAACAATAAAACTCATAATGTTTGCCATTCTAGCTTGTCTACTACATCTTCGAAGTACACTGGGACAAAATTAGAACAAATAACATCTTGGAAAGACAACAGAGCATAAAAACATATATGTATTCTCATTCTCTTTTTACAATGTGAAGTTAAAATTGTCCCCAACTTCACGTTAAAATTGTTCCCAACTTCACGTAAATCCAAGAGAAGGGGAAAAGTACAAGGCTATCTATGTCCAATCATAGTAACATCTCCTTTCACCTAATTCTTGATACCACCTCATAACATACATTGTCTTTGTATCTAACTGTGTGTTGATGATAGTGTTATACAGTAGCTTGAGGTGACTTGCAGCATACTACCACCTCCATATCCAATCAATAATGGTTATTTTTAGAAAGTTTTGAAATTGCAGAGGTTTTTGGCTTGTCATCTTTGAAAAGATGAGGTATGAGCTTGGCTTGTTCCACATGAGCTTGTATGGAGTGTCGTTAAATATGTTTGGGTTGAAATCAAGCGGCAAAATATTGGTTTAGGGCCAATGAAAATGGATGCTTTTCCACACAATTGGCCTATGACACATTGCAACCATTGAGTAGGCAATTCCCCTTCACCAATTAGCAAAACAGCTCCAAATTTGTACTTGAAACCATTTGAAGCAAAAGTCAAGAAAACCTCAATGTCCATGTGTACTAGGTGGTTTAGTGTAGGGTTCTTCTTCACAATCCACATATACTTAGCATAATCCAACATCACCTTTCCAAAATTTTAATTGACTGATCTCAGAAGTAGACCGTTCATCTTTAGAATCAATACTTTCCTTTCTTGCCTAAGCGATGCTAGTGGTGGTTGTGGTCATAATCACAACCATCCAATTTCTTGATGCCAAGTTAGCAAAACATTTGGGAAGAGCACTGAGTAATCCATTTTATATTTATTTGTTGGGAGATGTTTGGTTCCTACATTAAGTCTACTCTGTACCATCTTGAACAATTCCCTTGCCAAAGTCTAAAAGAGAAACACATGAGAATTATTTAATGATAAAACAAAAAGTTGTCCATAAACCCCAAAAATGTAGACATTGCATAACCAGGATAGAATGAACATTTGAACTTGATGATTGACTTGATCAATTGATAGAAGGCAACACAATGCAGCATATTTGCATTGGTCTTCCAACAAGAAACCAAATTGCAACAAAGGATCTGAATTGCATGGTGGTTGAAAGGGACCCTAAATTGGTTTTATACCTACTATATTACATGTATTATATTGTACTGCATGTATTGTATTGGTATTATACTAGTGTTAGACTGAAAGATGGATGCAACACATGCCTGTTGATAGAAGTATTAACAATAAATATAATGCAAACATACTACAAGATGTTTGTTCCACTAGTTGTGTTATACTAAGATTAAAATGTAATCAATAGCCTCATTAACTTGCATGCATTCTAGTCTTGTTACAAATATACATGCCACTTGCATTTACAAACATAGAGTAAAGTAAAAATGATGGAATATAGTTGGATAGTTTAATAAGGAGGTTTACAACATTTTGGAAGTTGTCATAATTATGACTACATGCATTTGCAAGATTTGGGTTTATGGAAGCATTTCCATCTACTACTACTTTAGGATTAGGGTTAGGGTCATTCATGCTTCAAGTCATTGCTTCACTAGCAAAGGGTATCTTTTTCTTCAACCATTCTTTGCCATTTTCCCTCTTCTTCTTGGCGATCTGAATGAGTGTCTCTGGTGATGTAGTGTTTCTCTTCTTCATCCATGAAATGTGTTCCAATGTCTCATGGTGCCCACCATTAGGTGATCCAAGCCCCTCATCTTGAATTTCAATTGTCATTGATCGCATGGAATGAGTTAAAGGCTTCTCCCCTTTCTTCTTGAAATTAGTTCATTGGTATCACTATCATTATGGGTTCATGAATTTATTTTCTAGGAACATCGATATAGGCTCATGGATTGGAATTACGGTGCTCTAGATTGGCAAATATATTTGTGTGCCTTGAGCTAGTTTGTTCTCAAGAGTAGCACATGTTTGTGTGTTTTGAGAATTTTTTAAAACTTTTCAATGACACATGTTTGTGCGCCTTAAGCGTGTTTGTGCTCTAGAGTGGCACTTCTTTCTATGCCTTGAGTTATTGGATTACATAATAGCTTATTCAAAGAGTTGCAAAACAAGCCTGGATTACTACTTTTTGCCATGAGTTATGTGAGTGTTTATTACGTGCTTATGTGTGTCTTGTGTATTGCTTCCATGTATTGTGAATCTATTGTTCACAGGGTTGCAAAACGAGCTACTAAATCTGGTTCATAGCAATCCATGGGAATATGAGCATTTCGAAGGGAGGGAGGTGATTAATTTAAAAACCCAAGTTTTTCTATCAAGTCAAGATGTGTAATGTGTGCGACAATGTTTACTCTCTGTGTGTTTTGTGTTTGCATTGTTTATGTGATGTTTTGGTATGTTAATGTGGTGCACATGTGTAGCATTATTGTGTATGCTATGTGTTTGTGCTTGGAGTTTGGTGTGTAGGTCGTATGATATGCATGAGCTTGTGAGGTTGATGGCATCTTTAAACAAGCCTTTTTCTATGGTAGTTCAATTCCCACTTGCATAGCTATGCTTTGACATGATTTAAAGCTCTTAGATTCTTGAGTTTCATATAATTTCAATACAATTAAGGTAACCTTGAAGTTTGATGCATCTAGTTCTTCACAAAAGAAGTTGTCATCTAATGAATGCATGAGTTGCCCCATCCATACCAATATGCATATGTCTAAGGAAGATTTTCCTCGGAGATTTGAACATTGGGGAAAATAATGGCAAGAAGATTTTCTTGGAAATTGGATGCTAATAGCCATCACTTTTTGAAAGAAGGTAGACCAAGGTCACTTGTAGCTAGGTATAAGCATGGAGCAAGATTTAAGAGCCACACTCCAACCCCAAAGAAAGGTATAGGTTAGTTGTTCTTGATCTATATTTAATGCAAAGTTTGGCTCTATAGTTGTGACTCTAATTTGATATTTTCTTCATGCATTGATTAGAAAAACTAGCCTAGGAAAGTACTATATAGAAAAAGGTTGGGAGAATCCCCATGACTCATTCCATGCATCTGATGACAGTGGAAGTTGAAGAAAGGAGATTTGGATTAATGGATGGTGACATTAACCCATAGCTAGAAGGGTTGGGCAAGAAGAGAACAAGACAAAATTTCCAAGGGGACACCCAAAAAGGTAGACAGATGAGTTTTAGAACCACGTATGGTCCGTTTGTAATTGTTGCAACTACTCTTTAAGTCTTCATTATTTCCAATTGATATTATAGGAATTTGAATACCATACTTCCATAAGGAAGCCTATTTGCCCATGGAGAAGATGCATAATAAAAAAAAAGTCCATCTATCCATGAAATAGATCCATAAATAAGACTCAAGTTTCTCCAAACTATAAGCCAAATCAAAAGCCACACTAAGAATAGCCAATGTCATGATGATGCATTAAAATAAATAGGCCAGACAAATAAAGTCTCATAAATGAAATCGGAGGCATAATTAAGAATAGCCAATATCATAATCATGTCCCAAAGTAAATATGTGAGACAATTAAGTCTCATAAATTGAAATACCTTGTACTTGACACTGGCACAAGATGCAACCATATCACCAACATAACATGCTGATCCATAGATTGTACAAAGTTCTTCCTCTATCACAAGACTTCGTTTCCTTAAGGAATAGGCAACATGGTATCCCTTGCCATTTGGCCTTACAAGACTTGCTCTTATCTTGTCCTGACAGCCAATGGTCAATTCATTGAGGGTCAACTAATACACCTAGACTATGATAATCATACTACTTGAGTCTACAAGTGTCAAAACACTTTGTGTGAACTCACCATGGGTCTTCTGATCATAAGACTACTAAAAACTTAGACCATCATTGCATGTCTAGTATCACACAAGGTACTAGTCTTAAAAGAATCCTAGATCTAGACCCACATTGGCATGATCAATGGAATCCTCATCCTTCACTGATGAGCAGGTAATGTTGAGCTCATGTTGAGTAGATCAAGATTGTTGCAAAGGCATAGAGATCCATGAAAGCAAAATTCATTGCATACTGCTTGAGTCCATTAATACACCTAGACTCTGGTAATGCCTACTTGCTAATATAGCTAGACTCTGGTAATCATATTGCTGGAATCCACTAGTGTTAAAACATTTCATGTGAACTCCCCAACAACATGAGTCTTCTAATCAAAAGACTACTAAAAAACTCAAACCATCATCATGAATGTCCCATACCACACGAGGTATTAGGCTTAAAATCCAAGAATCCTAGATCTAGAAATGTTAAGAACCACTATGCTTGTTTGAATCAATGGTCAAACAATTGGTCAACCACTTTGGAAACATTAAGAATCACTATGCTTGTTTGAGACTCAATGGTCAACCACTATGTTTCTTTAGGTCAACTCCCATGCTTGTTTGCAACCATCGTACAGCATCGAGAAATACCATGCAACCATTGAGAAACTACCATAGAGCCATAGGCACTCAAGATGTGTTTGAAGTTCCATTGGCAGGTGAAGACACTTCAGACCTAGCTAGTGGAAAATCAAAATATTCAACTTGCACATGATGATGCACAACAACTTTTGGATGCCTATATAGCTATCTATCAAACTCAATAATGGAATGATCTAAGTTTTATGAAAAACTCACATCTCTACTGATAACAATCCTTCTTATCCTTAGATTGTAGAGATGGTAAGCCTTGCTCTCAAAGTTGCAACCAATAAAAATGCATTTAATTGGCTTATCATCTAGCTTGCTTCTCAACCAACTACGCATATGTGCATAGGCTGCACTACCAAACACCTTGAGGTAGACCACCTTGGATTTTTTATTGTGCCAAGCCTCAAAGGGAGTCATAGTTTTCAAGGCATTGCTTGGGCATTTGTTCAAAACATGTGCTGCACACATTTTTTCCTCCAACCAAAATCTATGTGGTGGTAACCTCGTTCATCATGCATCTTGCCATTTGCATTAGAGATCTGTTCTTCCTTTCAGTAACACAATTTTGCTGAGGTATATAAGGAGTTGCACACTGATGCAAAATCTCCCTTTCCTTTGGGAATTCTTTGAACGCATCTGATATCAATGCTCCACTCTCATGTAACTACGTGGGAACCAGCTAACTCTACTTCTAAGCCCCCCATATGAGGAGAAGGCATTTGAGTAGCTCGGTTATCTGGTAGGTCCTGGTTTAGACACCAGATGGGGGCCATGTGTGGCCTGATGGCTGGACGGCTTCAAATAGAGTTGGCACACCGCCAACTAGGCTACATGCAAGTGCGGGAAGGCATCCCTTGACTGACCACACTGAGGGTAGACGGAGCATTTCTCGGGGCAGCCCACTCTCGGGTTGCGGGGCCCGTTTGGAGCCTTAGATGATCTCGGATGGTTGTGGGCCAAACGGAGACCATAGGTTAGTTGCTCTGTTTTGCACACCGGTTCTATCGTATGGTCGATGGCCTATTTCGGACAATCGATCGTTTTGGGCGGACTGGGTCGGCCACCCAATTAAGCCTAACCGACTATGACTGGTGAAGCCCATTTCATCACTGGCTATAGCAACCCTGATTCCTTAGCATCCAACCTCCGTCTTCTACTATTTCCAGCATGCCATCGAAGCTTCTTTCACAGGAGCGCACAGTTGGGAGGCAACGCCATCTATTGTATCAGTTCTATAGTAATCAAATTTTTGATTCTCCATACTATCTTGTTTTCTCTCTTGCATACGAGATCCTGTTATCTATTGAGCATAGACGTTGTATTATTTTCTTACAATTTGCCCCCCTCTATCCGTTCTCAAAGTTTGCACATTACACCTAGACTCATTCTCAACCATAGCAACAAACTTCTTGAATTACTGAAAGACATCATATTTTCCTTTCAAAGGGTACACCCATGAAAATCATCTTTGAAAGTAACAAAATATAGATTTTGTCCCAAAGATGGTATGCTCAAGGGACCATACACATCATTGTGTATGAGCAACAATTTTCACTCCATCTCTAGGAAAGGCATTCTTGTGCATTTTTCCCAATATGCACCCTTCACTGAACGTGTCTAGGAGAAGTCTCCAAAGAAGGCTATCATTTACCATCACTTGCTGTAATAACTACAAACTACCGTAGTTCACATGGCCAAGTCTAGCATGCCATAATTCTACATTTTTCATTCCTACAGCTAGTTTTACCACACATGCATTAGATGTGTTATTATCATGTTTGTCCAACTGGTACAAACACTGACTATCTGGTAGTGATTCTTCTCTATCCATGACAATGCACTCATCATCTTCAAAAATAACAGCCAAGCCTCATTAACCCAAATGAGAACACATAATGTAAATTCTTCTTTATCCTTAGCACATAGAGGACATCTAGAAGGCATAAAGTAGTCCCATCAATTGATGACAACAATGTCCCCCCAACTCCTTTCACGTGATGTGAAGAATTGTTTGCACAAGGCACTCTTTTGACAACAATAGTAGGGTATAAATTTGCAAATAAGTTCTTCTTGGAAGTAATGTGCCTGGAAGCACCACTATCAAAGTATTATACAACATTTGAGGCATCACTCACACTAAGTGAAGCAACTTCATGGTTGGCATCACACCCAGCATCATAACTGCAAAGTTTGAAACTATCATTCCAGTTTTTTTCTTTTTCTTTCATTCTCTAATATTTTCTTGCATTCATTTATGTTGTGTCCAAGCTTCTTGCAATAATGGCATGTACCCTCTGACATACTTTTTTTGAAATTTCCATTGATGGCCTAAGTCCTATATTGTGAGCCACCAAAGTGAGGCTTATTTTTTCTTTAGCCAACAAGTCTTCATCATCATCTTGCACCTTAACAAACATATTTTTTCTTGTACTTTCTTCCTACAATAGCCCCACAAGCTCTTGAAAAGTGAGCGGAGTTGTACTACCCATAATGGAAAAATCCAAAGGAGTATGAAAACTCAAATACGGCTTTGGTAAATAATTCAAAATAAGAACTTAGAGAATAGCTATTACTGAACATGGACAAAGTCATACTTGATAGTTGACTTATATCTACAATGGTGTAACATTGAGTCACCCTTTAGCATCTTAACATTGACATGTTCTCCTTTCAAGAAAAAGACGTTGTCCTCATTCCTTGCATGTTCCATATTCTCCAAGGTGTACCAACCTTGCTAGGAAGTCCTGATGGAGTAGATATGACATATGAGGAAGCTTTTTATAATGGTCTCCTCTAATCTCGTGTAGGGACAGCAAGTGCAACTGGCACAACTTCCCTCAGCTGAGCTCGTTGTCTAGAGGGATTACCTCCTTGCTGCATCTCCTAGTCAGACATCTTCACTAGTCACAAAATCCCATAGACTCTTTATAACCAAAAGATTCTTAACCATAAAGCTCCATAGAGAATAACTGGTACCATCCAATTTATCCTCCTAGGTCAAAACTTCAAAAACATCTAGATTTTGATTTTGATTTCTTGCCATTTTCAAAGATGAATGCACAAACAATGCCAAAAATTCACTTGATATGGTTATACTATGATAACAACAGAACGATGTTCCACAAGCCAATACTTGGGTAGGCAAACGTAGCTTAAAATGGATTGTTTGAATAATTCAAAAAAGAATCAAATCTACCCCAAACAAGTCAATGCTTGGCTCAAACAATCCACTAAATTCTAATTGTACCTGAAAAGAGAATTCCCAAGACATGAAGGCCTATAAATGCGAGCAAAGTAGATGAAAAGGAAACTCCAAATGCGAGCAAGGGATGATTGAATTCTTACCCGAAGTAAACATCAAGAATGGGTAGCAAGTGTCTCCAAAGACAATCCAAAGAATGACTAAACATCGCTCCCAATGAAGCACGACTATTCTCCTTAGTCAAAGCTTGACTAATAAAAAAACTTTGTTTTGGTCATGCACAAGGATGCACAAGAGAGTGCCAAGTCTGAGCAAAATACTGACTAAAATAGGTCAAAATCATTTATTAGATAGCTCTAAATGCCTCAAAACAATCCCCAAATCAGTCGTCCAGCAAGTAGTCAGCAAACACATTTTTAAATGAGCTAAAAAATCATGCTATTGAGTCAAAATAGGGACGACTTGTCTAGAAACGTGTGATGCAATAGAAACCTCACCAAAATGTTGGTCGACATAAATAAGCTCCGATTGAAGCGGCTAGCAAACAAGCTCCCTCCATGAGAGGGGCGACTACTGAAGGATAACAAAAACATTAAAATAGTGGTGGCTAGCTCTAGAAACACCACCAAGATAGGCAAAGGTTAGGCATCTCATTGTAGCAAGGCTCCAAGAGCACTCCAGTGTGCCAAAAATTAGGGCAACATGCTATGTTGAGGTGATTGCTCGTGACAAGCTAAATTTATTTGCGACCAAAGTGTGCAAAAGTGAGCTCCCATGCTTACAATGGACTAGAGAGCAAGGGGCAACCTATTCTGACACTAAGTGTGAGAAATCTATGAAATGTGGCACTCAACTAAATTGAGATTGCAAGAATGAGATACAAAAGGGCTATCAACATAATAAATCCCCTAAAATCCTAAGCTGAGCCCAAGGTGAGTGAAATTGTTTGTATTACTAACTAAACCACTAACTATGGTTGAGGGAAAACCTTAGAAGGAAAAAGTGCCCCTAACCCTCCTAATCAACTGATACATTGCCCTTTGACTTAAATATTATTCCAACAAGGCATACCTACTACCATAACAATGATGATGAAAATGATTGATGTCCTATTGATTGATGCCATAAACAAAACCCTTCCTTTAGAGGAAAATGGTTAAATTTGGCAATGGCAAAATTTCTACATCTTACAGAAAGAAAGTGTTCATTGTTTTATATTGCACAAGAGCTTTAACTTTTATGCAGAGAAGAAATTTTGTTCAAAGAAATCCAATCATTTTGTTCTACAAAGAATTCTATGAGAAATGTAGAGGAATTGCATTATTGTAAATAAATAGCATTGTTCCCCAAGCCAAAGCTTGTCGCTAATAGAAAATATTTTAGATGGACATTAATATTACTTTTCTAAAAAGATACAATTGCTGAAGAGGATTGGGTCTTGCAGCCAAAAGGTGTTGCATCTTTATGTGAAAACTGAACCAATTTGCTAAACTTGTACAAGAAAGTATTATATTTCAAAGATGCGGATATTCCTGTGGTGTCATGACTAAAATATTCCCGTGATGAAGACAATTCTCCTTTGGTAGATTCTAATTGAAACAGGAGTACAATTGAAACGTTGACCATCTGTATCAAGCTCTTTATAATTATTTCCCAAAATGAGGGATTTCTTGAGTAAACAACATCAATAGCTCTAGGTCTACCACCTAGGTATTGCTATTCTCTTGGCTGTTCAGACATTTGCAAAGCACAATAACGACTTGATAATATTGCTCATCCATAGGACTCAATCCATAGTTCTATTGCACTTGCTAATAATCATGCATTTTATGCTTAATAATAGAATGATGTACAATTATTCTATTGCACTCTATAACTCATGCTTTTCATGCTTAAAAACAAAACATGTATTGAATTTGATCATCAATTTATCTGATCAGTATCAAACAATCCAACTTCATCGCCACTAGCAATAGTACAAAATGCATCTTTACCAAGCCTAGGGTGCATGGGACGTGCCATAAATTTAGTCAACTAGTCTTCATCCTTGCAAAATTCTCATGAGGAGGGAGGATATAATACCCAAGGTCAAACAAAACTCAATCAAATTTAAGTATGGTCGGTAATGTTGTACAGAATGGTTTGTTATTGTAATACAAGTGCTAAAATGTAAGTGGAGATCGAAGCATGCCTAAGAGCATTCCAAAAGAAGAGAACACAACAACAAAATTACTAAAAGACAACCAACAAATGAAGATAAGAGTTGAAGTTAGTATAATGTGTTACACCACCCCTTTACATCCCCTCCATTCCATCATATGAACACTCCATCATGGAGATTCTAATTTTGGCAATACATCGTTTGTCATGAGGGCATGATTTCTAGCGCATGCATGTGGGCTTGTATGTGGGTAGGACCATAGGAAAACAAGGAGTCGTTTGTTACGAGGGCATGATTTCTAGTGCATGCATGTGAGCTTGTATGTGGGTAGGACCCTACAATTCAAATAACTAAATGCCATAAGCAAATCACTTTGTGCTTAAGCCATTCGACTTGCTTCTTTCTATAACATTTACGTAAATCAAAAAATCAAAATAAAACATGCTCTTCATAGTCTCAATCATCAATACAGCTACCTGCCTGGATCTAGTTTTCACGTACCCCCATTTCTACCCGTGCCACCTGATCCAAGGCCAAGGCCTTCCTTCCCAAAACCATACTGCATGGGCATGCCACATGGTAGCCCACGACTTATTTGCTTAATTTTGCCCCCCGGCCCTATGTGGTCAACTCCAATGACCAACTTGAGGCTCATTTTCCCCTTGTCCCCTCTAGTGGGACCAAACCAATGACAAACTTCAAATTTCTAAGGTACTTTGGACCCCTCTTGGCCCTAGACCTCTCAAAATTCATCCCCAAGGCACAAATGCTAGGGGTTCCGACACATCAAGCAACCCATGCCCTCACTCCTTGTTTTCCATATAACATTTTTCAATTTGCATTCAACACAAGTTATTTGAATTTAGCAAATACCAATTTAAATTTAACACATAGCACTTTGCTTTTAGAAATTCCAATTTAGCATATAGCAAATTGGATTTGGTTAATAACTCTTTGCATTTTACTTATAACAATTTGCATTTAATCTTTGCACATAGCACTTTGCACTTTGCATTTAGCAAATAACCACATGTATAGTGTGGGGGGCACAGCTGTCTGATTACTGTATTTAATGTTTGGCGTGTCATCATTGAGATCTCATCAATTATTATGGTTTCTGCATTTTGCAATTCTATGTATCATTTGTCTGACACTGCTAAGGAGGCATGAAACATATCGTATCTCTTTGATAGAGCAAATCGATGATAGTAGTTGCTAATTGACTTAGTCTCATTGCAGTAGCTCCTGTTGTTGCTGCTAGAACAATGGATTTTCCTTGTTTTACATAATTATAAGTAACGTACTTGATCATAAATGTCTTTCCTAAACCAAGAGTACCACAAATGACTTGAAGTCCTTTGGGTGATCCATTAATCTTTTTGTAAATTTCTTGTTGTTCAGAAGAAAGAGTTGCATTTTCGAAGTCCTTGAACTCGTTCATCATTTGAAGTAATTTTGTGCATGCTATGTTATGTATATTGGTATCTTCATGAAGGTTGGTTGAAGCCATGAAAGAGTTTTGAATAAAACATAATGGGCTTTTTTGGAGTATCATGTTTGTTAGTTGGTGGCAATTTTGATCAATTAGCAAGTGCACTTTGCAATATTGATTGATCAAAGATTCGATGTCTTCTTTTGTTTTTACGAGGTCTCGGATATGGCATTCTAAGAATTAAGATTTCGTATGATTGTTTTAAAAAATAAGGTTATTCTCATTTCTAAAATTTATGTTCTTTAGTAGAAGGTTGTGAAGAAATCCTTCAAAATGATGAGCAGGGTGGTAATCTATGAAACGTACAATCCATGTTGATGGATGTACAGAATTTTCGAAAGAATCTATGATAGTTATGTTATCTTTGTTTTTTTTCTTTGACTCTTGGACATTGTATTGTTTCCAGAATTCATAGATGGTCAAGTTCTCCATGACACCTGGACGACCGCAATATGTATCTATAGGATGCATTATAGAAACACAATGTTCACGAAGGTATTTATGGCGCATAGATGGGGGAGAGGAGTCAAGGAAATGCACAGATTCGCTTCTTTGAATGGTAAATATTTGTAAGCATGACAATGCTGCCTCTGTTGGCTTTGAAAGAATGTATGCAGATATCATTTTTAATTTAATTGGATCTAGATTATCTAGTCCTAGAAGTTCCGCATCACCAGGATTCAAGTTCATGTGTCCTATGGGTTCGGTTTTTATAACATATCTTAGAAGATAATATGATAGGCTTGTGTTGGTTATTTTTTGAATATTCATATGTGCTTGCCACAAGAGTAATATTTCTGCATGGTATGGAACGACATTATGATGTTATAGGGATGGATGGAAGTAGATCCATCTTTGTGTGAGAGGATCTAAAGTAGGTTTAGTCTCTAAATGTATAGGATATGGAAATCCGCATTTGCATTTGTGGTTTGTGCTTGAGTCAAATAGATTGCATGTTGGCCTACATGTGTGGATTTGTTTTCTCTTTACCATATGACAAAATATGAAGAGGGGAGAGGAGAAGAGTGGAGATGAGGAGAGAGGGCACAGCTAGAGAGCACACCGCAAATGACTAACTGTACACTAGAATTAGTTGAAAAAATAGAATATATACAAACCCTTTTAGGGTTAGGGTTAGGGGATCTAACCCTTTCCTTTATAGCACTCTATAAGGTTAGTGCTATGCACATATGATCACGTGATGGTGCTATGCACACATGATCACATGATGTTGAGCGTGAACTCTCAACACCTTCCCTCAAGATCAACATCATGAAGTAGGCCTTCCCTCAAGATGATGATTCTGGGGAATCGAAGAAGGACTGAGCATTACATTCCATCACACCCCTTTAATGGGAATGTCCTTCCTCTGCATCAAACCAAGAGCTAGTCGGTGTTTCTGGAATAGCTCTTTACCGAGTGGTTTGGTAAAGATGTCTGCAACATTTTCTTTGCTATCACAATGCTGCAGTGTGATGTCACCAAGTAACACTCTTTCTCTGATGAAGTGCTCTCTGACATCAATGTGCTTTGTTCTGGAGTGATATACTGGATTTTTGGCCAATGCTTGAGCTGATTGATTATCACAGTATATTGTTGTTGGCTTTGACTCATCAAAGTAATTTGTTTCTGACAATAGTCTTCTGAGCCATATAGCCTCACATGCACCTGTAGTGAGTGCTCTATATTCTGCTTCAGTCGAAGACAAAGAAACAGTTGGCTGTTTGTTTGACAACCATGATATAGCACCTTGACCAAGGAAAAATGCATATCCCTGTGTCGATCTCCTGGTCTCATGATCTCCAGCATAGTCACTGTCACAGTATCCATGCAACCGTGGATGACTTCCTCTGTATTCTATCCCAAATTGTCTTGTACCTCTGATGTATCTCAAGACTCTTTTGGCTGCATTCCAATGAGACTGTTTTGGATTTGCCATAAACTGTGCTAGTGAGCTTACTGCATAACAAATATCTGGCCGTGTGATTGTCAGATATATAAGAGATCCAATGAGTTGCCTGTAGTATCTGTCATTGACTGTAGGCTTTTCTGAATCTTTAGTAAGTTTCAAACTTTGTTCCATGGGAGTGGCTGCAATCTTGCAATCTGCCATATGAAACTTCTTCAGGAGACTGTCAACATACTTGAGCTGACTCATGAATGTGCTATCTGAATCTCTCCAGAACTCAATTCCAAGACAATAGTGCATAAGTCCAAGATCTTTCATGTCGAACTCTGCAGATAAGTCTTGTTTTAATTTTCTGATGAAGCTATCCTTGCTTCTTGTCACAATCAGATCATCTACGTACAAAAGTGCAATAGTAATATCTTCCCCTTGAACTTTGTAGTAGAGAGTATGATCTGCATTGGATTTCATGTATCCCAGATCAGCAAAATACTTGCCAATTCTGCTGTACCAACTTCTGGGTGCTTGCTTTAAGCCATAGAGACTTTTCTTGAGATGGCAAACCTTGTTCTCCTGTCCTGGTTCAACATAACCGGCTGGTTGTTGCATGTAGACTTCCTCGTCTAGATAACCATTGAGAAATGCATTCTTGACATCGAGCTGATACACATTCCATTTACTGAGTGTCGCTAGTGATATCAAGAACCGTATGGAATCCATCTTTGCTACTGGAGCATAAGTCTCATCATAATCTTGACCATATTGTTGTGCAAATCCTTTTGCAACTAATCTGGCTTTGTATCTCTGAATACTGCCATCTGGATTGTACTTTACTTTGTATACCCATTTGTTGGCTATGGCCTTCTTTCCTGGTGGAAGGTCGCATAATTCCCAAGTGTTATTTTTATACAAAGCATCCATTTCTTCATTCATTGCAGTTTGCCATTCTGGCTTATCTACTGCGTCTTCGAAGTACACTGGCTCTTCTGTAGCCATGATGGTAGTCATAAGAGCATAGTTGGTGGTTTCCACCTGAATTGCTTTGCCTTTCTGAGCATATGTCAATCTGGCTGGTGGTCTGCTTTCCCTAGTAGACCGTCTGAGCTGCTGTGACGCTGATTGGGGTGTTGCTGGCAATTCTTGCTCTTCTTCATCAACCTGTTCTATAGATGACTGTGAAGTCGATGCTTCTATCTCCTGTGTAGGTGAGGTTTTCCATTCTGATTCCTCATCGAAGATTACATCTCTGGAGATAATGACTTTGCGGTTGATGGGATCATACAATTTGTATGCTTTACTTGCTTCACTGTAGCCAACCATGATGCATTTGCGTGACTTCGCATCCAATTTCCTGCGATGATCATCATGTATGTGGGCATATGCTATGCAACCAAATATGCGGAGATGCCCAATGCGTGGCTTGTGTCCAGTGAATGCTTCATAAGGAGTCATACCTTGTATCGGTTCGGTAGGAAGCCGATTAAGCAAGTAGTTAGCTGTAGCTATTGCTTCTGCCCAATACTGATTCGGAAGATGCTTTTCACTAAGCATTGCTCTAGCACTGTCTGCTAAAGTCCCATTCTTCCTTTCAGCTATTGCATTTTGCTGAGGAGTATCTGCACATGTGAATTGTCTTCGAATGCCGTGAGTTTTGCAAAAATTCATGAAGGCTGAAGACATGTATTCACCTCCTCTGTCTGATCTCATGACCTTGATCTTTCTGCCTGTTTGGTTTTCTACCATGGCTTTGAATTCTTGAAATCTGGCAAACACTTCAGATTTCTCTTTCAGAAAGTAGACCCAACAATATCTGCTGTAGTCGTCGATGAAGGTCAAGTAATAAAGTGAACCATTGATGCTGCGGGTCTGGGCATAACCCCATACATCTGTATGAATTAAATCAAGAATACCTCGTGCACGAGAGGTACTTCTGACAAAGTTGGTTCGCTTTTGTTTGCCGAAGCAGCATGCTTCACAAACTTTTCCAAGAAACTGTAGCTTCGGAATCCCAATTGCCATATTTTGATTCCTGAGATCTAACAAGTACTTGAAGTTGACATGACCATATCTCTTGTGCCATTTTGCAGATAGTGGCATCTGTTGCATTTGAGCTGACATGGCATGCTTATCTGGTACTGTAGCTAGCATCCTGTACAAGCGTCCTTCCTTGACACCTTTTGCTACTAGCTGACCTCTTTTGGATTTGTCTCTGATAGTGCATTCATCACCGTCGAAGATGACTTTGTAGTTGTGTTCCGTCATTTGACCTACTGACAAAAGGTTCTTGCTGAGCTTCGGAACATAGAGCACATCTTTGACTAATCCTTTTGTACCAGTGAAATTGTTCATAGGGATAACACCTGTCCCTTGAACCGGATTCGGTGTATTGTCTGCTGTATAGATGACATTCCTTTGACCTTCTAATGGCTTCATTTCTGTGAACCATTCCTGATGATTTGTCATATGAGATGATGCACCGCTGTCGATGTACCAAGGATTCTGTTCCACTTGGTCGACTTGATAGCTGAAATCCTCTTTGGGATTGAAATCAGTGTCTGGGTGCATTATTGTATCAGTCTGATGCAATTCCTCACTTGCAAGAAACATATTCCCATGTTCATTTGCAAAATGACTGTGACTAGAATGTCCACCACGATGATTTCCTCTTCCTCTGGAATTCCCTCGATTACTGCTGGATTGACCGCCTTGGTCATACTGCTTCTTGCGGCAATCTCTTTCATAGTGTCCGAACTTGTGACAATAGTTGCATTGAATGTTTGACACATTGGTGGATGCATTCCCTCGTCCTTGGAATCTTCCTCTGTTGGAATGATTTCCTCTTTGCTGATTTTGATGTTGCTGAGGATGCTGCTGATGCTGATGCTGATTCTAACTTTGATTTTGACCACTTTTCTGATATGATCTACCTCTGTTTCTGCCTTTGCCTCTGCTTATGTCTGAAGCGGTGAATGCTTGATCATTAGAATGACCTTTACGTGCTTGAATGGCCTGAGTCCTGAGTTCTTCACCAAGTAGAACTGACTGAAGTTCTTCCAGTGTTGGAATTTGCCGTTGGATGGCAATACTCTGGACTAGATTCTCATATCCTTCTCCTAGTCCATTCAGGATTACTTGAACCATTTCTGTGGGATTCATAGTCTCTCCTGTTGCTGCAAGTTGATTGTTGTAGTCTTTGATGCGGAGTACATAAGCATGACCGGTTTCATTGCTATTGCGGAAACTCTGGTTGATTTGGTTTCTCAAGGTGAGAATCCTGGATGTGTTCTTGGACTCGTAGAGAGCTGCGAACATATCCCATGCTTCTTTTGATGTCTTGACTGTGTTGAGCTGTCCTAGCATGACATCTTGCACATTCTGCTTGATCAGGTGATAGGCATACTTGTCTTTCTTATCCCATTCTGCTTGAGCTCGGGCAATGGCAGGATCTGCTACTGGTGCGGAAACTGTTTGTGTAGATGTAGATCCCGATGTAGATCCCGTTGCTGGTGCTGTGACAACAGATGGAGTAGAGCTACTGGTGGCTGGATCAGCCAATGGTCTAGGTATGGATCCATCAACATACTCCCATTTGTCCTGAAGCACAAGAATGGTCTCCATTCGGTATTTCCATGTACCGTAATTGGAGTTGTCTAACTTAGCAGATGCCTCCAGATTGAGGTTGCTAGTCGACATGGTGCAAACAATGTACTCAAAAATGTCCTGAAAAACTCTGTATGAATCAACTGCAAATACACTGAAGATGCCAAGTGAAATCTCTGTACCGTCGGTGAAGATAGAACTGCAGTAAATAAGATCTGACCTGTGTTACAAGGCTTGTGGCAATGATGCCGGGAATAGCCAAGAGGCTTTACAAGGCTGAAAAATGATGTGCACGATGCCGTGAGATAGCCAAATAGGCTTTACAATGGTGGCATGTGTGTGTGAAATCAAGTGCTATCTGCCCACTGAATCAATCTGCAATGCCTCTGAACTCTGAAGTCTGCTCACTGAACTGATGAACGTAAGGTTTCAGGTAATGTAATGATGTGAAATCGGATGTGAGCGTATGGACTGACTCCGAGTAGGTACTAGTCGGGAATTTCGGGCATGGCTTAGATTGGCAACTTGGGGAATTCAAAGCGTCCCCTCTATGGCGATCTAGTCTACTCTGATCTAGATCTAAACCAACCGTTGATCGATGAAAGAGCAGCAAATAATTCCTTTTCCTTTGTTCTTTTTAAGTGCTGGGTCAGATGCGTCGATGTAGAGGCAAATGTGCGTGAAGGAAGTGGTTTTGTCGGCGAGGCTCAAATGTGAGTGTAACTTGCGCCGAAATGTGCGCGTGATGTAACGAGCGCGTAGAGCACGAAAAATCGAGCGACTTTCCTTTTTGGAGCACCCTCAAATTCTTCCTGGATCAAGAGATATGACTTGATCTAGGTGGAGGGGCAAAAGGAGTGCAAATGGTGTTCAATGATGATGTGTCACTGTGAGTCACATGCAGTGATGATGTGGCACTGTGCTTAGCAAGAGGTGTGCCAGTGAAGCTCTGTGCTGAGGTGGCAGTGCTGAGGTGTCACTGATGATGTGGCACTGACGACGTGGCACTGATGACGTGGCACAGATGACGTGGCACAAGTGACGTGGCAGATGACGTGGCACAGATGACGTGGCCAGATGACGTGTCACTGATGACGTGGCAAGTGACATGGCTGATGACGTGTCACTGATGACGTGGCAGGTGACGTGGCTGATGACGTGTCAGTCGGTGATGACATGGCAGTCGGTGCTGATGTGGCAGCTGACGTGGAGTGATGACGTGGCAGCTGACGTGGCAAAGGTGACGTGTCAGCTGACGTGGATTGCTTACGTGGCGCTGATGACGTGGCTCCGATGGTGACGTGGCAGATAAGGTCTGCTGACGTGGCAAGATAAGATGCCACGTGGATCAACCCTATCCTTTCCTAACTGCACCTGGGTTAATCTGAACCCAAGGTGGGTGTGGTTTGAAGAGTGCCACGTGGCCTTATCTGCCACGTGGCAGTTTCTCTCTCAGAGAGGAGCTTCGACGACACAGGCATGCAGCCAGTGCCTGCGCGATGGAAGGGAATTTGCGAGACGACTAACGATTTCGGTCCCGCGCTCTGCAACAAGAAGCTGATAGGAGCTCGTTCCTATCAGCTGGACCGATTAACGAGACTGTGGAGTACAGGTCTCCGAGAGACAGCGATGGCCATGGCACTCATACGTCCTCCACAGCAGCTGGGAACTACGTCGCCAAGGCGAGCTTGCTGGGATGTGCCTCAGGAACAGCAAGAGGAATCGCTACTCTTGCTCGGATTGCTATGTACAAGGTCTGCTGGAAAGGAGGCTGCTACAATTCCGACATGCTTGCTGGATTCGATCAAGCTGTGACAGATGGAGTGAACATCATCTCAGTGTCATCTCAGTGTCGATTGGAGGTGGAGTAGTGCCTTACTTCATCGACCCCATAGCCATAGGCAGCTTCGGAGCTATGGAGAACGGGGTGCTTGTGTCTACCTCGGCTAGTAATGGAGGCCCTTCGCCGCAGTTCGCAGAGCTAACCGATAAGATCGTGCCTGTGGCGGTGTGGTAGATGCTGTAGCCGTTGCAGCCCGTGGCTGTTGGAGACGAAGAGGAGCGCTAAGGCATCTAAGTGCTTGGAGGAGAGGCTCGTAAGGAGCTACGATGGCGTTGGCGTAGGAGCTATTCGTTGATGCGCTTCTGCCGCTCCTGGCTTGCTTGTTGAAGGCCCATTAGCCGTCGTTGCTTTGAGTCGCAAGAGAGATTGGAGTCCTTCATATGGCTGTCATTTGGTTCTGCTGGGCAAAGAGAGCCGTTGGCGTTGGAGCTTTGCTTTGGCTCATTGGAGAAGCTCAGCCGCCCTGGATAAGAGAGACTGAGAGGTCTCTGCCAAGGAGTAGGCTCGTATCTTTTCTCTCTCTCTCTTTCAACTCAAGAAACACTCAAAGGAAGGAACTAAAATCTCTCAAGAATGAACTCAAAGAAAGAAGAATGGACGGAAATTTCTTCTCAATGACGGAAATTTCTCTCAACGGAAGTGAAGGGAAAGATCTCACAATCACTCAAGAGAACTCTCAATCTCACAATCTCTCTCACACTCTCAAGAAACTCAATGTCTCAACGGAAGACAAGGGAGCTCTGATACCATGACAAAATATGAAGAGGGGAGAGGAGAAGAGTGGAGATGAGGAGAGAGGGCACAGCTAGAGAGCACACCACAAATGACTAACTGTACACTAGAATTAGTTGAAAAAATAGAATATATACAAACCCTTTTAGGGTTAGGGTTAGGGGATCTAACCCTTTCCTTTATAGCACTCTATAAGGTTAGTGCTATGCACATATGATCACGTGATGGTGCTATGCACACATGATCACATGATGTTGAGCGTGAACTCTCAACACCTTCCCTCAAGATCAACATCATGAAGTAGGCCTTCCCTCAAGATGATGATTCTGGGGAATCGAAGAAGGACTGAGCATTACATTCCATCACCATATAGTTAAGCTTTCTTTGAATTGAATTCTTTGGCCAGTTATTAAAATCATTTATGTAAGGGATATATGCATCTATCTGGTTTGATACGATGTCTATGTCTTGTTCATCTACCCATGGGATTATGTGCATGCATAGATCCTCGATTTTGTACCTCATATCTTATGATGTGATGGTTGACTCTACCTAGTAGTCCTTTATCACACAGAATATATCTTGCTAAGAATTGTTGCTATCTAAAATGGAAGAGCACTGGGCATTCCACTGGACAATCTCTCCATGTGAAGTTTTTATTGAATTGTTTAGCAATGGTTTCTATTTGATCGATTTCACACCATCTCATGGTTGATACCTCACCTACAGTAAGTGTAAGGAATATATTGGGAAGGCCCCATGTGTCAACCATTGCCATTAGATCTTTTAAGTTCCTACGGTGCCATGAAGGAGATCTAGGAATAGGTTTGGAAGGGGAGGGGTACCATCCCAAGCAACAAAGGATTAACTGATGTGGAGGACCTGGTGATAAGCCAAGCTTCATCTATATGGGCCTTGCTGCATGTTATGTATGTCTTATATTTAATATCCACTATTGCTCGGGATCTCAGTTTTTATTGCTACTAGCTAAGAAGGATTTCAATATCCAAAAGAATTGGTGTGGAGTTGTCATGGTCACCTAGCATCAGCATGGACAGTGGCTGATATCAGCAATACAAGTCTTCATCAATAGTGCAGGTTGGCAGCCAACTCGAAGTTGCCATAGGGCTTACACAATAGATGCAGTACATAGCAGACATCTGACTACCACGTGGCAAGTTGGGCTGCTCTAGATCAGTTAAGAATCACCAAGGATCCTACACTTACCATACATAATGATGGTCAGCACTCTAGACCATTTATATTGTGGCAGGTTTCTACAAAAGCTGAAAATTTGAATGTACAAGGTTTTATCACATCCTATGTTTTGAGTATATAATCTTACAAGCCTATCGAAGCATACGATAACTTTTCAAGGGAGACACAGAGAGCTGCACAACATTATGGGAAAATATGAAAGCCAAAAAGAGTAGGATGCAGCCCAAAATGGCTCCCTTTTCACTGTCGTGCTGCTTTAATCTTATTAGATATAAATACAATCTCTTTATGGACACCCCATAAGAAACATTAATATGGACATATGTCTAGGGACACCTCCGAGCGAGTTCATAGTAGACACTGCTTCATACTTGTGACTTGTCCCTATTTGGGCTTGTCTCAGAATGCTATGGGAGACACATCAGCATATCGTGCACACTTCCACCATTGAAAAACAAAGTGATGACCAAGAGATCTTGGGTGTGTGAGTACCCCAATACTCAACAGACAGCTCTATGGACAACTATCATTGCTAGCTCATATTTTAGTGCCAGATGAGCATGGGCATCGTCTCTATTACTCCTCTTGCCAGCATACCACGATGTTGGCCTAAGACCTGGGACACCCACAACCTATATCCTAAATACCTTCCCTTCTCCTCCCTTGCCCACTAGTTCATGCAAGGTCAACGCTTGCAGTGAAAAGTCTACTATGTGGGAGCACATGTCGGCAAATGCAGTACATACTTCTATCTGTGCTCTCCCTTCACCTTAGCCTAGGTTGGCATTTGCTTCTGGAGCACTAGCCATATTGGTCATATGGACCAGGGCACTAGCTGTTCCCTTTCCAACGGACCCTTTCTCCTTTTGGTTTTTTCTACAATTAGATATTTGCGATGCCTTCCATTCAGTCATATAGAGTGCAAGCTTTTCCTCTCCATTGATAGGCAAGGCTACATTGTTCACCTTCCTATATAATTCCCATCGTCCTACTAAATCTCCAAACACTCGAGGGATAAACTGATCAAGTATCACTTTAACATCCGACTGTGTCATTCTCAACCGCAACCGGGCCAGCTCATGTAGATAAGATCAATTATTCGAGATACCATTTGATCGCGTAGAAATTTTGAGCTTGCATGGGCTCGGATTTCTTCTTCACTCAATCCTATCAACAACTGCTCAATCAATCATTTTCTTACAGACAAGCATTTGGATCTTAGTCTTCAACTGCTCTTGCATTGCCATCAAAGATGGGTGTGTAGACAGCACTTGTAGTGATCTAGTGCATGCAACGATTGTTTTGTAAGCGCTCAAACTTCAAAATAAAGAACATCCAAAATACACATGCAAAATTGCAATGTTGGTGTAAAATAAATTCCACTCAAAAGCAATGTGCAACTAGCAACATCATTAACCTTTCTAAATAACTTCTGATCCAACTACTAACTTTTCAAGGTAATGGTATATTACGTCAAGTAATTCGTGATCTCGCAACATAATTTACTACTATAGCAATCTACTATTATAGAGTGAATTCCATAAAGTCCCTATCGAGTGCCCAATCTATCAGCTAGTGGAGGCAAGAACAGAAAACATATAACAACATCACATAACCAAGATGATCTAGATCAGCTTTGCCAATCACACATCCAGTTGGGAAGAGTTTTATCATCAGGAACCCCGACCGACAAAAGCGGGCCATCATCCGAAAAAAACTCAACTCTACTGTCTCCTATGTACATAGATAAATATGATATATAAGAAGATGGAAGTGGGGCGAACTAACTAGGAGATGCGGGCCATCACCCAGCTTCGATCTTTACTATTCCACACATCAATCAAGGCGAGGCAAATCCGATTGGCCAAAGCGGATCATCTCTTGGCCTGACTAATACATAAACAGGCATCTCTCCCTCTCTTTCTTTTACTCTCCCTCTCTCTATTTTCCTCTCTCTCTTTTACTCTCCGTCTCTTTCCTCTCTCTCTTTTACTCTCCCTCCCTCCCTTTCCTCTCTCTCTCTCTCTCTCTCTCTCTCTCTCTCTCTCTCTCTCTCTCTCTCTCTCTCTCTCTCTCTCTCTTACTCCCTCTATCTCTCTTTCACTCCCTCTCTCAAACAACCTACTAACAGTCAGCCACACGAGGCTAATCCAACCGGTCGAGGCGGGTCATCACCTCCGACTGATCGACACTAAAAGCTCTAGAATCTTACCAAAAGGATTGGGAGACAATTGCGGAAAGAATCGACAGAAACCGACAGGTTTTGGTAGGGCAGTAGTGTTGGAATCAGGGTCTTTTTATAGGATTTCTCATAGACACTGCGCGGTACTCTCTTACACCATGTGGAATGCTAGCATTTAGGATTGTGTATCCTTCCCAATCAGACGATCTAAGGTCTCACACATACTAATATGGCATGTACGGCATGGTATAGGTAGGGTGGTGTCTTGCGGCACCCTAAAAAAAACTGCACGGTGTAGATGTGAGACCGTGTGGGGTAAATGATATTGCTTGGTATGGATAGATACCACATGGTAGTCAAGTCATGATGATGTGCGATAAGAGTATAAACCGTGCGGCATGCTCCCGGTTGACAACCGGTGTAAAGAACCACATTTTTTTGCATTTAGGGTGTTAGGCCATGATCTTTAATCGAAAAGTATGTATTTTAATTTTTAAAAACGTATTTTTTAAATCCCTGAATCATGTGTGGCATAGTCTCTTCAGCTAATGTGCATGTCCAGTTTGTTGATGCTTGCAAAGCCTACATTTCTTTGGCTGTGGCAATGCAACTATTGAGATAAGTTTAGATATGATGACATTGCATCACATACTTGGCATGGCTATCAAAAGTTTCTTAACATAGATATTGTAAGAATACATCACATACTAGCCACAAATTCCTTGTCCAGTTTGTTGATGCTTGTAAATCCCACATTTCTTTGGATGTGGCAATGTAGCTATTGGTATTGTTTTAGATATGATGGCATTGCATCACATACAAGCCACAAATTCCTTGACATAACTATCTTCAAGCCATCAAAAACACACTCAAAACATAGAGATGGGTTTGTAAGTCCACAAACAAGGGTAACGAGATTTGGCAAGCTACATTACTTAACATTTCTTTGTGTTCTTGTAAGAGTAATTTCACAAGGAAATACATGACCATAGGACTCAAAGCCTTAAGTATTTGACTTTTAAATTGGTTTGTATCAGATAGAGCTTATGGGTCTACAGAGTGCATTGTGCTTCCTCAAACGTCCATGGCATGATCCAAACACCTATATAGTACTTGCACTCCGCAGCTCTCCTCATAACCACTCTTGTGGACCAACTACCTTGTATTCACTAGTGAGACAAACTAGATATAGAAAGCACCCAACAACAACTAGGAAATCTAGCACAATAGGTTAGTTACATGCCAATTGTTGATCATCATCATGCTCATAGAGGCTCAATATCTTAGTTACATGCCAATTGATCATCATGATCATAGAGGTTTAATGTTGAAGTCTCGTGTGGTTTGGTGATGACTTATGTATCATGGGGTTCTTGAAGAAATGCTGAGGGAACCTCTCCTCCTACTCCTTGTCGGAACAATGCAAACACCATCCTCCAGTGTCACTCTTGAGACTCCTATATTGTTGTAACGTGTTTCCATGAGAGGGAAAAAGGGAGGGGGAGAGGGAAGAAGAGAAGGGAGGAGGACACTAGAGAAGAGGGTAATGAAGGGGGGTGGAGTGGCAAACACAAAGGCACTACAAAGGAAACAAGAGAACACTCAAACGCTCTTGGAGTGAAAAAGAGCTATATTTTAAACTTGTGCATACAACAATGAAGACCAAAGTCAAACCTTTGGCTATTTATATATTCCCCCTTTTGAAGGGAGGGCCAATCCTCTTCTTTCTTACCACTCTCTCTCTCTCTCTCTCTCTCTCTCTCTCTCTCTCTCTCGTTCTCTCATTTTAGCAAGGCACTTGGGCCCATACGGCTCCAAGGTGTATTTCTATCATCTTCCTCTCCTCCTCTCTTCCTTCCATTGCACACTATTTTGCAAAAATATTATGTTGCTTGCATCAATTGCTAAACCATGGCAGTTAGAATGTCCCCCATCCTACTCACGATCCATCCGTGGATCAGACTCTGTGCATGACATCGTACTTGAGGGCATTGTTCATGATGCAGTAGTAGCCTAAGAGCCTTTGGGAGATGCGGCAAAATGGATGGAGAGTCTTTCGAACATATCTTTGAAGGTCTAAATGTGATGACCATGAAGATTGTGGACATGTCATAAGTAGAGGCGCATAACTTATGGAAATTTGAGGGTTTTGGTTGAGGTCAAAGATGATTTTTGAAGTGGAGCCATTGAGTGTTTTCTTCATTGTGGGATTTTGTGTACGAATGTCCCATAAAAGAATTATGAGCACGAAGAAAAAATGCATGGTAGGCACAACTACTAGATCTGAGATTATCGCAAAAGTGTTGTTGAATTCCTCCATCTGAGCCGCAAGTGCATAGGAGGTACCCATTGTAGTATATTCTAACCATGGAAAGTTGTACACATATCGGAGTCAGAGGCCGTCATGGCTTCAAAATCTTTCCATGACCGGAATCTTCGAAGAGGCATATATGTGGGTCGACTCATCGTTCCACGCCTACCCAGTAATAAGTATGCCAAAATGCCTCATGTTTTCAAAAATGGGAGCTGCCATTGTGGGTGTAGCCCTACTTCTTTGTCTTTCTTGGGCACTTTATTTGGATCTGGGAAGATGTAGCCTCCACGGGTCTGTATGGGATGGTCTCTTCGCCACGTGTGAAAACTTCTTTGTAATAGCTTAGTGGGGGTGCAGACTTCCATGACGTCTTTACAACTTAGTTGAAAAGTGTGAAGTTTTGCCCCGCCAATAGTTTATATTTAAAATATCATCAATCACTCTAAATGGTGTGATCACCTAGTACCATGTGTTGTTGTCAGCGGGGATTCCTGTGGCATGGGACTTGAGGATTTTATACCATGTGGATGTGCCCAAATCCTCTGGACCCTTGGGGCCAATAGGCTCCTATTGCATCGCACATGTGTGTGTGTGTGTGTGTGTGTGTGTGTGCATGCATGCGTGAGTGTGTTTGTGAGCATGTGTGCATGCATGCATGAGTGTGTGTGTGCGTGAGTGTGTGCATGTGCATGTGTGTGCAGATGCACACATGCATGTGTATGTGTGTGTGTGTGTGTGACTGCCAAATTGTGAGCTAAATTTGTTACCAGTCACAGCATCATTCTGCATCACTATAGATCTCTGTGTTTGTGGGGATTTTGTGTTTGTGTTTCAATAGAATGTCTATCTGGATGCTACTGAGAATAAATGCATGGTTGCTTGTTCTAAACGAAGCTCCCTAGCATTGAAGAGTGGTTTAGCTTGATGATTGATATTTCTTGAGAACATGAGATTTCCCCTTCTTAGCAAATAGCATCTTGATGAGGATGAAGACATGAAGTTTATTTTTAGGCCCCCCCCCCCCCCACAAAAAGACATGAAATTTTCCCTTCTTAGCCCATGGAATCTTAGCCATGAAACATGAGGCACATTTCCTATATTGTTTTTGAGACATAGGCACTCAAACTTGGAATACTTGATTATAGCCCTTGTAAGCTTGTTTATCACTACCCAAACTTAGTAAACTTGAGTAGATCTTAGTCTTTTAATCGAAGCAAAGACCCGTCCTCCTTTATAGGCCATTGGAATACTCTTTACATGAGCACAAGAGTCAATATTCCCTTCTAACCAATTCGGAGAAAATTTGAATTAAATTATGGCGGTGAGGACGTTCTTTCCAAAAGAGGTTCCACCCCTCTCTAAATTTCATTTATCTTCTTCATAGGATATGGAGGTTGGATGTTAGCATGAGGAAAATTCTCATCTAGTCTTTTTTTTTTTTGCTCCTTTTGTGCTGGCATGATCAATCACAACAAGACAACTATAGACACGCCTGATAGACGCGCAAAATAGCAGGCACCTCTATAGGCACAGATAGAATTAATCAAAATATGTGCATGTCTATTAGTGCAGTTATTAATGCATCTATTAGTGCGATGCATCACTGCCGTCCAAACATTGCCCATGATTACCAAAGGACATAATTTCTAAAAAAATTAATGCTACGCACGTGTCACACATGATAATATGCTTTTTGGCAAACGCACATATACAAAAATTAAGTGAGGTGAGGAGAATGAGACAATATATAAAATAGTTTTGCCAATATGTAAGAAATTTGGATAAGACAGTGATGGGCTACAGTTTGATTCAATGAGATTAACCCTTGCTAAACTATCTACTTTAATATCCAAACCAATGTGGAGATCTACAAATACATTCAGCCCACTACTACTTGTCCTATTGTGCTCATCAAAATCAGCATCACCAATGGCATCGTCCTCATGGGTAATGGCCTAAATATATGTATCTCCTATCTCATAATCATCCTCCTCTCTCGTATCACGATCATCATCACCTCCATGGCCATGATCATCCTCCATACGCTCTATATTAGAAAATGTACTATACATCACTTTGGAATGTGGCATTATAGGTATGATGTGCCACCACCTATTATTATCCACCATTGGTTGATAAACAACCTATTCAAACACAAGTATAAACATGTTATTTTCCTTGCATCAAAAGGTATCAAATATAAAAGGTGAGTATGTTTATATACATGTACAGTACCTGTTCACATTGTTGCGGTAGTACTAGTGTGTCCTTCTTGCTTTGCCAAAACTAGGTGAAGTCAATGGTTACAAAGCCACTTGCATGGCATTTGATTGTCGCATTAGGACCTCTTTCCACCACGTCGTTAAACCACTTGACATCCAAAACACAAAGAAGCGCCAAAATACAAGCTTAATTATATCTTGGATTGTGCCACAATAATCATCCATAGCAGTGGCTCCCTCAAAGCTACCAATGAAGTCGCAATCTTGTGTGTTTCTCTTATCATCAATCCGTTGTTTCCAAAAATGCTTGCCCTCACATCATATAGCATTGAACAAAGTACACTACACAAAGACAAAATCAATCGAATAAGCAATCTAAATTGTTGAAAGCTCCTAACTTATGCATAACATTCTATATACCGACCTTTTGCATGCATTCTCTAGCATACTCCCATTCTTCCATAGTGATATGCATCCCCTCATCTCTCTCTACTTTGGAAATGTTATGGCACACAAGATCCATGGTGGTTACGAAGGAGGGCCATTTCTCCTTGTCTTCTTGCCTTTGCATCCTCGTATCTTGTCACCCATCTTTTCATCACATCACTATTAAGCATGTAATAGAGATTTAAATTATTAAACAACTCCCTGTCCATTACTTTGCTCCGTCCTATCCCTTGAGGCATAATAGACGTCATTCTTAGGTCTTCTTCATCTCTCCATAGTCATGGAAGAGAGCTATCCACATCAACAAGAAACTCAGAAATATATACAAGTGACTCTTGTACCAACCAACCCTCGGCCATGCTACCTTCGGTCCTTGCAATTGTATTTTGCCTCACCAAAAACCTTCAAGGTCTTCATAAAGCACTCGAGGAAGAACAACTACTATGCATGTACAGTGCTGCATATAGCAATCTCATCCACCAAATGTACTATGAGATGTAGTTGGCTTGTGAGAGTAGAACGTGGAAAGGTCTCCTCCACTAAACAAACCACCTCCGTTAACATAAATTAAGCATCCTCAAATTCACCATATTTGCAAAATAGAAAGCTTACTTGAGTAATGCATTCAAACTTGCATTGCTCCATCAATAAATGGTCTGCAAGTTTGGTAACTCAAGGGAGGCATGTAGAATAGAGAATGTGCACCCCTCAAATACTAGTACTGATGTTGTAGTAAAGAGATTGTTCTGCTCCATGCTATCATCCCTAGCTGTTTATGATGGGTAGATAATTCTCACACCATATCATCAAACACCTCCTCTTCCACGTCCTCGTGAGGTAATGGTGGAGGGCTACTATCATCGTCACTTCATGCATCCATAATGGTTCCTCCTAAAGATCCCATCTCATATCGTCGACGCTTTGCCTCCTCATGACGAGCATAGGGCAACATATACGGGTGTGGCACTGCATCCTATATCAAACTAGAAAAGGATCATATATCAATCAACCTCAATACTTTAACACTTACCATGGATATAGTCTCATCCCATTCTCCATACTTTGAGATGTGACTGAGTGTAATTCCACGTGCACGATACAGGTCTCCTCGACATTGATCACACATACAATTGAATTTTTGCTCCAACCACATTTCTTGATGGTGGATATGGAGGGATTCATCCTCACTAGAGGTGCTCTAAAATGGAGGAGATTTGAAAATGTCAATGTTGAAGGATCCGATAAAAAGAGATGGCTACTGTCATATAAGAGCAATCAGCCAAGGGAGCTCACATGATTCAATCCATCCCAAAATATGTGCTTCACTATTTCCATGGCCAGCTGGTAGGATAAGCAGTGCCTTGCCAGTTTTCCCCATGACACTATTGTCTCTGTCATATATAGACTTTACTCAAAGTTATTCATTTCAAGAATAAAATGAGATACAAAGTGCTCACTAGTACAACAAGCACATAACAATTTGTGTGCATAGCACATACAATCATTTCCTTAATTCTTCCATGCCTGATGCCAATCTACTTGCTGACTCATAGGAGTCCAGGTCAAGTTCAATGCACATACCATTTCTACATTTCAAATGATAGGGAACATGAGAGGATTACCAAAATTCGAGCGACTACATTCGAGCGAGGTGATGGTTCAAGCGACGAATTTCATAACTTTTGACATTCTAGTGTGATGTTTTATGTTCAAAAAGTAGCATTCATTGCTTACTTTTACAGTTGTCTCACCCATGATATTGTGAGTAATCAATTGTCTAATAGACAAACAACAATTTGTGAAAATGTTTGGCAATGTTTTTCAAGGGTCAACGAAGGAGGGGTGGAAGAAAGGGGTCAAAGTATGTGTTTTTCTTGTGCAATTTCCATTTTCAAGGCAAAAAAATAATGGGAGGAGGAGCCTCCCTAGAGGCCGCGATATCGCGGCCTCTTGGGAGGCTCCTCTTGCCAATTTTATTTGGGCCATAACTTGGTCAATTGGACTCCAAATATGGTCATGTTTGTAGTCAAAACGATCGGAATGATATGAATGAATACATTTATCATGTTGAAGTGTCAAAATCCTAGATCTTTAGAAAGTTTATACTGATCTTTGTTTCATGAGAGTCGGACCTTATCAAACTCTATATTTAATTATGACCATGGATTTTTCTCATATAGAGTTTGGGTCCTTGGTTTCCTCCCTCCATCCTAGAGGTGTATACATGGTCAAGGACATATGAAGGTGATCCATATTTAGTTAGCATCATCATGGTCATAAGGTGATCAATAATTTATTAGTTCCATAGTTTAAACATTTTATTCATGTGATCATTTTATGTACAAAATGGATCAAATCATGTCGGTAGCATAAAAATCAATGAGCTACAAATAGTTGTTTGTGAGAGATTTTGCTAGGAGGAGCTTCTATATCATCAGTGGAACTATTGTTGCCATGTATGTAACTCCATAAAATAAAGAAACCTGTTCAACTCACCTGCTACCTTACATGATTTTGAGTGATCGCCTCGAGGTGTAGACATTGCAACATTTTTCCTTTTGTATCTATTGAATGATTGCTAACTTGCATGTATTTATGATTTATCGAAGAATAGGTTTTCTCTTTGTATGTTGCCAAGAATTTTCCCTTTGGTATTCATTGAATGATTGCTGACTTGCATGGATTTATGAGTTATCCAGTAGTAAGTTTAATCTTTGTAAGTTGCCAAGAATCATACAAAAATAATTTAAAACAATCTGTAATAGTGTCATGTAGATTCAACCATTTTTACTAAAAATTTATTGCTCCTACAGGTTTAGACAAAGTTCCTCATAAGTGTCGCTCGAACTTTGGGCTCGCTCGAACGAGGTCGCTCGATGTTTTGACTTACCCAAGGTTGGGTTAAGTATATGTCTGAAGATACCGCTCAAAGTTTGGGATTTCATTCTTTTCTTTGAGCTCCTGTTCGAAATTTCGAGGGTTTGCTCGCCATCTTCGCATTTGAGCCGTTTTGCCTCGATTCGTCATGGTAACATCTCCTTTCCGACCTCCGATTCTTGCTTCGTCTTCTTCATGTCTCGATTTCATGCTGTTTTCGTTTATCCGTCCGTCTTTTTCTCTGTGTTTCGCGATTTGTGCTTGATCGGATTATTTGTAGCGCTTTTAGCGTTCCTAATTTTCTTGGGGACTTTTTCTCCTTGTAGGGGGACTCTCCAAAGCGTGGCAGGTTAGCCTAGGCCATCGGGACTCTCCTTTCGCTGAAATGTTTGTCCGGTGTCTGTTTTCGAAATGCTCATCAGATTTGTCGTTTCCTTTTTGTGCTAGGCAATCGGAGTCTCCGTCACCAAGGCCCAGATATTCGAGATCAAAAAGCCCTGTGAGAATGTACCGGTCAAGAAGTCCCGCCAGAAGGTAAGAGACCTTCATTTCTTCTTCTTTCTATTCAGTCTCGCATCTTGTTCTTGGACAGGGTTGTTTAGTGTTATGGATGAGTATTTTGTGTGGGGATAACATCAGCAAGGAGAAGGCCAGTAATCCTGGCAACAATCTTTATGTCACGGGTCTGTCGACGCGTGTAACGGAGAAGGATCTAGAGGAACATCTGTCTAGAAAGGGGAAGGTGCCAATGCTTTCTTCACTTGACTAGGATTGCTTTTTCTTTCCTGTAAAGTTTTGAGTGTGCTTTTGAGGATTGGTACCATTATTCAAAGATAATTCTCTGTTTATGACAGGTGACTGAATGTAGGCTGGTGGTAGATCCCCGAACTCGGGAATCCAGGGGTTTTGGATTTGTGACGATGGACTCTCTTGAAGATGCCGAGCGATGCATCGAGTACTTGAACCGTTCTACGTTGGAGGGTCGGATCATCACAGTAGAAAAGGTGATTCTTTATTGCAAAATTTTTAGTCTTGTCGCTATATCTAGTACAGGATTTAGAAGCAGGTCCTCGAGCTACCTCGTCTAGTTAGATAGACATGAGATTAAGCGTATAACTTGTTTCTTGCAGTTCCTAATTCGATTGCATTCGGTTTTGGAACGGTTGATCGTTCAGAGAATAAGGTGTCAGGGCCCTCCCCTGCAGCATCTGTGCCCATTATTTTAATTTCTGCATCGGCTCATAAGGAACCAACAAGAATTTCTATTGCTCAATGAGCCATGGGAGCTTTTCATGGCGAATTTAATGGATTGTGCCTCTCCTCACTAAATACAACTCGAATTATTGATGTCAACAGTGCTCTTCTTCAGCATTTTTATTGTCAACAACAGCATCAGTTGACTTGTAGTGCTTAAAGTCTTTTTTTATCTCAAGCTCTGTCAAAAGCAATGCTGAACATTACAAACCAATAGCTGGTACCAACTCCATAGTTGCCGCTTCCGACTCAATCTACAGCAGCCTTTGCGGCTGAAGTCGAGTCCTCCCTCCCCTTTAAACAGTGCCCTTGCCGAGTGTGAGTTTCTCAGTGCGAATGATAAATGGTCGGTAAGGTTGCTACAGTACACACGTGTCAGCTGTGTAATAAGTTAGAAGTGATGACCCTCTGCCTGCTTATTTTTTTTAGTAGCACCATGGCTAATTCTCGGCATGGATCCTGAGAGAGGCTGTAAAATGCTAGTATGACAGCTTTCATTCGAATCAAAAAGGTTTTTACAGTGGGTGGTTTGAAAATCCAGGTGGAATTTCCTAGTATGTTGGTCAGTTTGGAGGCCTACTTATTATCAATGTATTCCACTTTTGGTAAAGTGTTGGTTGTTTTGCTTGTACAGGCTAAGCGCAAGAGAGCGAGGACACCTACTCCTGGTTCATATCTTGGTGTGCGAGGTAGGCTACTGAATGTGTTCAAGTGTTTTTGTAGTAGTACTCATTATTGGGTGATGTGATTGGGACTTGATCTGGTGGAGTCTCGTTTAGACTGCCATGTAATCGGTTATGCTCTGAACGGGCTTTGCAGCTGCCATACATGGCAACTCTCGAAGCTACAACCGTGATAATGATAGAGATCGTTATAGTTCAAGGCGATCTCCTCGATATTCTCCTTATCGAGGCAGTCGTGAACGTGATGATCAGGAGCGCTCTCCCTGGTATTCACGCAAAGGAAGCGAACGGTCTCGCTCTCCACAGTATTCACCTTACCGACGGTGACTGCAGTAGATCAGACTAAGATTCTGTGTTATGTGCCGAACTTGCACTGACTTTAGATGGGGATTTTAACTTTTAAAAATGTTGTATGTTCAGAGGCAAAATCTTGCCAAGAAAGTGTGAAAAATGGCACCTCTCCTACATCCATGGAGGTAGCTCCTAAATCATAGGAACTCCACAATCATAGGCACCACCCCATGTTGGCCTGTGTTTTTTTTTTTTTTCTTGGGTTTAATGGCATGGTTTTGTAAATCAACTGCTGAATGTACCTAAGGGATGGTTAAATTATGTTTAGGAAAAGGGTGGGAGAGGAAGATCATGAGCTGGATCTTCAACAGGGACTTGTGAGGGGCTGCACAAGGACAGAAGGAAGTCAATCCTTTTTAGAATTCAGCTGAGTATTGAACTCTTGCTGTATATTCTATTTCAGAAATGAAGTACAAGTCATGAATGAATATGCCAAGTACAACTAGAGCCCTTATATAGGTATGGCTTAGGGAAGTACCACAATATTGCTTATGGGATTACCTCCTAGGATGCCACGTGGCAACTTATGGTATCCCTTAAAGAAAGGGAAAAAACACTTACAAGCCAATAAAGGCCTTTCCACTAACTTTAGCCTAAGTAAAAGGTAACCCTTTGTTATAATCCTCCCTCCTCAATTAGAAATTTGTCCTCAAATTTGAAAAGGCTGTAACTTGGACAGACAATGCTCCTTGTAAATCTGAATAGCTCAATTCTGGTCATATTAGTTGAACAATGAAGTTTCTCAGTCAAATACCTCCCTGCAGGCATGTTGATCTGTAAATGGCTCACATAATATTCCCAAGAAACCAAGCAACAAGAGCTAAGCTGTCCAATATAACAGATCTGATCATATAATCCAGTGAGAGAGATGCTGATCTGAGAAAGGATAGTGAATGCTGGTTGCAGCATGTTCATATATGCCATAGAGCAAGAGAAAATTAGATTTGCTCATAAAGATGAATTCTGCTAAGCAATTGAGGGTATTGCTCCACAATCGTAGATGGTTGCCAAGAAGACTCCTCATCAGGTAGACCTCTCCATTTGATAAGATATTCCATGTAGGACTTGTTCCTCAACACATGATCTCTAAATTTAAGGATCTTCTTAGGTATATACTCAATCTGGCCCTCTTCATCCATAGGAGGTAGCTCTTCCATAACTTGCTCCTTAGGCCCCAAATACTTCTTGAGAAGTGATACATGGAATACTTTGTGTATTCTAGGGGATGATGGAAGCTCCAACTCATTAGCCACTCCCTCAACTTTCCTCAGAACCTTGTAAGGTCCATAATACCTATGAGCAAGTTCAACATTGGTATTACCTTTCAAAGAAGCATGCCTGGACTTATGTACTCTGAGAAACACACAATCCCCTTCTTCAAAATGAAGATCTCTATGGAGGCTGTGGCTCTATGGAGGTGTCCCAATTAAGTTTTTGTAGTGGGACCCTGGGGAATGGGAATGGATAGATGAAGGGCACCGAGAGAAGGGCATCCCCTTCTTTCGTTACACGGTCAGTAATGCTAGGAAAATCCAGCTCAGCTCTAGGGGTTGGAAGCCTACCAGAGCTCCTCATTGGGAGAACTTTTAGATTTCTGCTGACTTGCAGAGAATTTTTTGGCAGAGGCTCTGGAAATCCCACCGGAATAGAAAAATCACTCTCTTCTTTTGGCTTTTTATTCATGGTGGGATAGCAGTGAACCGTTGGAGATTCAAGTTCGGAGCTGATCCTTCTTGCCCTCGCTGCCTTTCTGCTTTGGAGACAATACAGCACTGCCTATGGGATTGCAGACAGGCGAGAATCATATGGAAGGGGATTGCAAGACTTTTTGGCACTTTTGTTCGCTACCTTTCTATATGACCTGGGGATCAGTGGCTTGGCTTACTCTTTCAGGGCCCCATGTATTTTTTGAGAGACTTGACTCCTCTTGGGCTCTTCACATCCGATGACACCTTGTGGAGTCGTGCTCTCTAGATGATGTTCCGGCCACTCTTTTCAGGGCTGCTCACTCCTTGGTCGACTCTCCATGGGAGATCCTAGCTAGCATTGCAGCATGGCACATTTAGAGAGCCAGGTGCACTGAGGCTTTAGAGGGTTCTCAAGTTCACCCTTCTCAGATCTTGGCCAGTACTTGGACAGATACGATACACACTCTGATGGCCATTTGGGCGACCATGCAAGGATCATCTCGAGCAGCCTCCTCCATGAGAGTTACTTTTCTCAGAGATTGGAGAGACTCTCCCTTCTTTGCAGAGACTTCTACAGGGTTGAGATCGCATTTTCAGCCTCAGCCTTGGTTTCTTTCTACCTCATTCCTCTGAGGTGTTTTTATTACATGCTTAGCATGGTGTATTTCCGCACAGAGCTTGCTCTAGCGGGTTTCTTTCTTACTTAATAGAAGTCTCTTTTTTGAAAAAAAAAAATGAAGATCTCTTCTATGCTCATCAGCATACTCCATCCTTGCTTGGGTCCTTATCATATTATCTTTACATTGTTGTAACAAACATGGCTTCAAAAGGGCTCATACCAATTGAAATAGATGTAACCATTGGTCCCACGATGCTTGGGTCTCAAAGCAATAATGCCTTAAGTACTCTTCCAACTAGCCGTGTGTGGATAAAAATGTAAAAATGTTTTTCACTTGTTGCATGCTGATGGGTAGGTGCATAGCTATGTACATAGCTAGTTGGTGGTAGAAACTAGCTATGTACACTGATGATATATTTTCTTGAGATGGTAGAAACTTCTACGGGGACTTTTGGGAAATGATGACTGCACTAGTTCACTCCAGAGTTTTGTGGTATCCATATCACTTATGTTGGTTTCAGGATGACATGTGTCCCTCATTGCCATCCATTGTCATCTGAGGATGTTTTCTCGCATGGGTTGTTTTATGTGTGGTTATATGTGGGCATTTATGCATTGAATGCCTTGTATAAAGTTTGTATGAAGAGGTGGTGCCTAAGATCTAGAATTTGGAGATTACTTATCTAGGCCTAAGTTTTGTGAAGAGGTGGAAGAGTGGTGAAAAATAAGGTGATGACGTGGCTATAATAAAAAAAGGCATGCATGAATTGTGGCTACGTGAGGATGAAAGGAAGAGCTTCTGAATAGAAGGTGGTGGCTGGAAGCTCTTGGACGGTGGAGGCGTCACTACTACACAAGCTGAAGGACCTTGGAAGGAACGAGGAGCTTGGTGAGCTCTGAGAACAACAGAGATCGGCTGTGCTAGTGAAAAGCTTCAGAATTCGATTGTGGGAGCTAGACGGGAGAATTGCTTGGAGGTTTCAAAGGCTTGGGAGCGACAGGGAGCTTTGGGATTTCGTTGGCGTGGCTACTGTGCAGCTGTGACAAACGGGGAGTTTAGATCCTGCTGGAAGGCGAAGGGATGCTTGTGAGAGAGCTGATCGACCTGATTGTGGTCGTAATGATGCGAGCTCAGAGGGAGCGGTGTGGGTCGTTTGTTCTACGAGCTGGGGGTCACTAAGAGAGGGGAGAAGAGAGCCTTGGGAGAAGGCATGTGCTCCATGAGGAGAAGGGAAGTTGTGAGGCTATGATCACTGTGTGAAGGAGGAGATCGTGGGCTAGAATGCAGGCAGAACGTGAGCTCGTGGTGGAAGGATGGCTAGTGATAGAGAGCTGAGTTGGGAGGGGATCGATGAGCGGTTGGAAGAATGATGCAAAGAGAAAGCCTGTGAGCTTCTTGTAAAGGAGGTTGGTAACTATGACGATGTGTAAGCTTTGTGAGCTACAGAGAGGCACGTTGTGCTGTCGTTTTTTATTTACCCAAAGGCTCCTAGATGGTAGATGGTAGAGACATTGATATTGTGCAGGCTGAAAGGTTTTGGAAGGAGATACGTGAGCTTTGTGCGCTTTGTGGAAGAAGGAAACTGCAGTGCTCTAATCTCTTGAAGGTGACGTGCAACGAGAGTCTTGCTCAAAGGTTTAGTGATTGTAGTTGCAAGGAGTTTGGGCTAGGCGTGAGCTTTTGAAGTGTGGCATCTTTAATGGCTGCGGGTCTCTACTATGCAGGTCCAAAGTTCATGAGACGAAGGAAATGTGTACTCCGTGAGCATGGGAGTAGCCACTACGCTATGACCAGCATGTGAAGAATAGATAGGTTCCATCAATCCAAGTGAGTCGTGAAATCCGATGCGCTTGAGAACCCATGCACTACTACAAGGAGTATCTTTTGTAGAAGATCTCCAAGGGTCGAGATTATCAAAGGGCCAAAGCATTCTCAAAAGGCCACGAAATGCACGTAGAAGAAGAATATTACTTATTGACATGTTGATGAATGGGGCTAGCAAATCAGAGGTGATCATGATGTTGGTTTTCTTGGCCTAACACAAAGGGAGATTGAGGTTGCTTGTTTGCTGAGCTGCAATGTGAATTGCATGGAGTTGACGGGGCTATCTCTCTGTCAATATGCAATTATCAAGATGATGTTTTGTTGCTGATTTAGTGCTGGAACTGATTTGCTGATTTAAATTCTACATGGATGGAGATGTCTTGTCTTGAGCACCATGTTTCCTAATGAGAAGCCTAATGAGAAGACAGTTCTTTAAATGTGGATGAGGGTGGCTGTGAAGGCGGTTTAGGCTCTACTGCTTATGTCCATCCAGCGGTCAATCCTCTCTGTTTGTCCATCAGTTTGAGGGTGATCTGGGGTAAGAAGTGTTCCCATAGAACTAAAAAGCTCCACTTGGCATGAGCCGATAAGGGTTTGTAACTATTGTGTGCTATATTGACTGGAAATAAAGATTGCCCGCTAACACCAACTGTTTTTTAGATACTCCATCTTTTATCGTTTACCATATTGGTCCCACCTCAAGATCAATCACCTGCTTGATCTCATGCATATCTTCAAGAATGTGGCATCTACCATTTGGGAGCATTTGAATGGGACATGAGCTTCCGTAGGCATAAGGGAGGATGCGTGAAGCTTGGCCACAAGAGAGACCAAATGGGTGTGTTTTTTTACCTCGTGTACCGTGGATGTTATTAAAGCTAGAGATGGTGACGGTGAAGCACGCTATTACTACAATTCATACTCCCACTGGATGCATGAGGTGTTTGAAGGGAGCCTTTACAAAGAGCAAGAAAAGAAGTGTAGAGCAATTATATGGCTTGAAATCTCATGATTGGCACAAGATGCTCCAAGCAAGTATTTTATGTCATAATATCTTTTTCCTTTCAAATTTGTGAGTGAATAATTATAAGCAACTAATCAACCACCTCCTCGTGGGTTCAGTTCATACTACTTACTAGCATTTCACGTAGTGCATCGAAGGACATGAAAGATTGTATTTACAAGATGGACGAGCTTGTGAGGTACTTTACATGATATAAAATATGATGCGTATCAATGCTCCATGCAAGTTTGAATGCATATTGCTAATATGCTGTACTTTTTTATTTCTAGGTATGTGAGCTCAAAGGAAATAGATCCCACCACGCTTGAGAATGCTCGAGTTATGTCAGTGGAGGTGGTTTGTTTAGTGTAGGAGACATTTCCACGTTCTATTCTCACAAGTCAACTACATCTTATAGTGCATTTGGTGGATGAGATTGCTATATGCGGTGCTATACATGCACGATGGTTGTTCTTCCTCGTGCGCTTCATGAAGACCTTGAAGGGCTTCGTGAGACAAAATACAAGATCCGAATGTAGCATGGCGGAGGGTTGGTTGGTATAAGAGTCACTTGTATATATTTTTGAGTTTCTTGTTGATGTGGATAGCTCTCTCCCACGACTATGGAGAGATAATGAAGACCTAAGGATGACCTCTATTGTGCCTCAAGGGAAAGGATGCAACAAAGTAATAGACACGGAGCTGCATAATAGTATCAACCTCTATTGCGTGCTTAATAGTGATGTGATGAAAAGATGGGTGACAAGATACGAGGATGCAAAGGCAAGAAGACTAGAAGAAAGGGTCCTCTTTCGTACACACCACGGATCTCGTGTGCCATACCCTGAGTATCTAAGAGCACTTTCAAAGGATATTCATGTGGATTGGCTACTTGATGAAATGGAGAAAGCAGAGAAAGACGAGGGGATGCATATCACAATGGAAGAATGGGAGTATACTAGGGGATGCATAAGCAAGGTCGGTATATAGAATGTTATGCATAAGTTAGGAGCTTTCAATAATTTAGATTGCTCATTTAATTGATTTTTTCTTGGTGTAGTGCACTATGTTCAATCCTATATGGTGTGAGGGCAAGAATTTTCGAACACAACGGATTGATGATAAGAGACACACAAGATTGCGGCATCATTGCTAGCTTTGAGGGAGCTTATGGAGCCATGGATGATTATTGTGGCATAATCCAAGATATTATTAAGCTTGACTTTTGATGCTTCTTTGTGTATGTTTTGGATGTAAGGTGGTTTAAGGACGTGGTGGAAAGAGTCCCTAATGCAACAATCAAACGCCATGCAAGTGGCTTTGTAACTATTGACTCCACAAAGTTTTGGCAAAGTAGGAAGGACGCACTAGTACTACAGATAAGAGATACAGATATTGAGGCCATTACCCGTGAGGATGAGCCTACCATTGGTGATGCTAATTTCGATGAGCACATGAGTAGCATAAGTAGTAGTGGATTGAATGTATTTGTAGATCTAAACACTTGTTTGAATTTTGAAGTAGATAGTTTGGTAAGGGTTGATCTCATTGAGGATGAGATTGAACCGTAGCCCATCATTGATATTGGAAAAACTATTTTACATATTGTCTCATTCTCCTCACCTCACTTAATTCTTGTATATGTGGGCTTGCAAAAAAGCATTGATGTTTTTGTTAAAATTATGTGCTTTGGTAATCATGGGCAATGTTTGGAAAGCAATGATATACACTAAAATCTCACTTTCTGTATTCTCTGGTTTGCATCTAAATACGCATCTAAATACCAATGTAGACGCATAAATAGACGTGCTAATACACGTGCAAATAGATGCGCTGATAAACGCAATGTTAGATGGGCTAGTATTTTCTCAGTTTAGACGCTCAAATAGATGTGTTAATACATGCACAAATAGATGCGTTGATAAACGCAATGTTAGACGGACGCACAAATAGACGTGTTAATACATGCGCAAATAGACGAGCTATTAGACGTGCTATTAGATGCGTCCGTAATTCCTTTACTCAAGCAATGCCTATAGACGTGCCTGCTATCTTGCACGTCTACCAAGCGCATCTATAGTTGCTTTGTGTTGTTGTGACACTCTTGTGCCAAAGGGTCCGACTAGAACATTCAGCTACAAGAGTAGATGCAGGTCAAAAACTCGCGTCCACCTCCACAATAGAACCCTGATGAACTCCACCAATTGCTCGTGTTTTTGCATGCGCTGTTGAACTTGCTTTCGCATCACATATAGTTGCACACTCCTTCAGCTGCTACCATAAGACAATCGTTGCCGTTGCCACACAACACCACATCAACTTTGCCTACTGCTTGCCTTCTATGTCCTTCAGTCTTCTCCTTTGCTGGACTAGTGCACAAGCAAACCATATATTAGGTATGGTCTTTTTTCAAAAGGATGTTGTTTTGGAAGACAACACTAATATCCTCAGCCTCAACTACCACCCCATTATATATAATTTTATGGCATGGTGTCGAGTCCTTCAAAATTTCTCAATTTTTCCAATTGAATCTAGTCCTATGCTTGAACTTCTCAAGCCCCCAGCATCTTGTAGGACATAAATTATCATTCATAGTCCTTGACTGAACATCTAGGGTGGATGCAAACATATGGATGACACGACGCCAAATATATATTTAACTCCCTTTCTATGAGCTATAGTCAACAATATCAACCAGCTACCATTATTTACCTATTTAATAGCATGCTAGCTGCCCTACAAAAAAAGATTCAAACTACTTTAGTCGGTTTGATGGTTCTCATGTAGCAGCTTACCCCACTGGAGTCCAGGAAGTAGATGCCGACATAGCGTGGGGAATTTACAATTCAACCTACCCCATGCCTAACCCCAATAACCAAGGCATCGCACCTCATGTCAATCTCGCTAACCAAGGCACTGCACCTCGCGAAAATCCCACTCATACTGCCACTGCAGCCTCCAGCCTTTCACATCCCTCCACATCACAACGCACCACCGCATCGCACCACACCACCACACACACACACACACACACACACACGCATGCACACACGCACACATACACGTGCATGTCCACACGTGCACACACTCTCGCACACACACTCACACATGCATGCACGCATACACACACGCACACATACAGAGGCACACATGCATACATGTGCGTGTGCGCACGTGCACACATGCACACGCACACACTCATGCACACACACTCACACATGCATGCACACAAACACACTTACACACACACACGCGCGCGCGTGACACACACATGTGCGATGCAATAGGAGCCTATTGCCCCCAAGGGTCTATAGGATTTGGGCACATCCACATGGTATAAAATCCTCAAGTCCCATGCCACAGGAACCCCCACCTGACCACAACACATGGTACTAGGTGATCACAAAATTTAGAGTGATTGAGGATATTTCAGATATAAACTATTGGCAGGGAAAAACTTCATAGTTTTCAACTAAGTTGTAAAGACGTCATGGAAGTGTGTGCCCCCACTAAGCTATTACAAAGAAGTTTTTGTGATTGGCAAAGAGACCATCCCATGCAGACCCATGGAGGCTACATCTTCTCGAATCCAAATAAAGTTCCCAAGAAAGACAAAGAAGCAAGGCTACACCCAAAATGGCAGCTCCCATTTTTGAAAACATGAGGCAATTTGGCATACTTATTACTCGGTAGGCGTGGACCGACGAGTCAACCCACATATATGCCTCTTCGAAAATTCTGGTCATGGAAAGATTTTGAAGCCATGACGGCCTCTGACTCCAATATGTGTACAGCTTTCCATGGCTAGATTATACGACAATGGGTACCTCCTATGCACTTGCAGCTCAGATGGAGGAATTCAACAACACTTTTGCAACAATCCCAAATCCAGCAGTAGTGGCCATCATGGATTTTTTATGTCTACTCCTAATTCTTTTATGGGACATTCCCACACAAGATCCCACAATGAAGAAAATATTCAATGGCTCCACTTCGAAAATCATCTTTGGCCTCAACAACAACCCTCAAATTTCCACAAGATATGTGCCTCTACTTATGACATGTCCACAATCTTCATGGTCATCACATTCAGACCTTTGAAGATATGTTTGAAAGATTCTCCATCCATTTTGCTGCATCTCCCAAAGGTTCTTCGACTACCACTGCATCATGGAAAATGCCCTCAAGTACGACATCATGCACAGAGTCTGATCCACGGATGGATTGTGAGCAGGATGGGGGACATGTTAACTGACTGGTTTAGCAATTGATGCAAGTAGTCTAATATTTTGCAAAATAGTGCAATGGAAGGACGAGAGGAGGAGAGGAAGATGATAAAAATACACCTTGGAGTCATATGGGCCCAAGTGCCTAAGTTGTAAAAATGAGAGAGAGGGAGAGTGGTAAGAAAGAAGAGGGTTGGCCCTCCATTCAAAAGGTGGAATATATAAATAGCCAAAGGTTTGACTTTGGTCTTCATTGTTGCATGCACAAGTTTGGAATACAGCTCTCATTCACTCCAAGAGAGTTTGAGTGTTCTCTTGTTTCCTTTGTAGTGCCTTTGTGTTTGCCCCCTTTCTCTTCCCTTTTTCCCTCTCGTGGAAACACATTACAACAATCTAGGAGTCTCAAGACTGACACTGCAAGACAGTTTATGCTTGCACTTTTCCAACAAGGAGTAGGACGAGAGGTTCCCTTGGCATTTCTTCAAGATCCCCATGACACATAAATCACCGTCAGACCACATGAGACTTCAACATTAAACCTCTATGATCATGATCAATTGGCATGTAACTAAGATATTGAGCCTCTACGAGCATGATCATGATCAATTGGCATGCAACTAACCTATTGTGCTAGATTTCATGCTAGTTGTTGTTGGGTGCTTTCTATATCTAGTTTGTCTCACTAGTTAATACAAGTTAGTTGGTCCACAAGAGTGGTTATGAGGAGAGTTGCAGAGTGGAAGTACTATATAGGTGTTTGGATCATGCCATGGATGTTTGAAGAAGAACAATTGAGATGCACTCTATAGACCCATAAGATCTATCTGATGCAAACCAATTTAAAAGTCAAATGCTTAAGGCTTTTAGTCCTATGGTCATGTATTTTCTTGTGAAATTACTCTTAAAAGAACATAAAGCAATGTTAAGTAATGTAGCTTGCCAAATCTCATTACCCTTGTTTGTGGACATACAAACCTATCTCTACATTTTGAGTGTGTTTTTGATGTCTTGGAGATAGTTATGTCAAGGAATTTGTGGCTTGTATGTGATGCAATGTAATGATATCTAAAACAATAGCAATAGCTACATTGCCACATCCAAAGAAATGTGGGATTTACAAGCATCAACAAACTGGACAAGAAATTTGTAGCTAGTATGTGATGTAATCTTACAATATCTATGTTAAGAAACATTTGATAGTCATGCCAAGTATGTGATGCAATGTCATCATATCTAAACTAATCTCAATAGTTGGATTGCCACATCCAAAGAAACATAGGCTTTGCAAGCATCAACAAACTGGACATGCACATTAGCTTAAGAGACTATGCCACACATGATCCATATTTTTTAAAATAAAAATATGTACTTTTTGATTAAAAATCACGGCCTAACACCCTACATGAAAAAAAATGTGGTTCTTTACACCGGCTATCGACCAGGAGCATGCTACATAGTTTATACTCTTATTGCATAGTATCATGACCTGACTACCATGCGATATCTATCCATACCAAGTGGTAGCATTTACCCCACATGGTCTCGCATCTACACTGTGTGTTTTTTTTTAGGGCACCACGAGGCACCACTAGTAACCTACCTATACCGTGCCGTACATGTCATATTAGCACATGTGACACCTTGGATCATCCGATTGGGAAGGATACACAATCTTGAACATTGGCATACCGTGCGGTGTAAGATAGTACCGCGTGGTGTTTGTGAGAAATCCTATAAAAGGACCCTGCTCCCACCACTACTGCCCTGCCAAAAACTATTGCTTTCCATCTATTTCTTCTGTAGTTGTCTCCCTAGCCTTTGGTTGAGATTATATAGCTTTTAGCATCGGGAAGTTGGGCCAGGTGATGACTTGCCTCAGCCAATCGGATTCACCTCGCCTGGCTAACTGTTAGTAGGCTGTTTGAGGGAGGGAAAGAGAGGGAGTGAAAGAGAGAGAGGGAGTGAAAGAGAGAGAGAGAGAGAGAGAGAGAGAGGAAAGAGAGGGAGGGAGAGTAAAAGAGAGAGGAAAGAGACAGAGAGTAAAAGAGAGAGAGGAAAATAGAGAGAGGGAGAGTAAAAGAGAGAGAGGGAGAGATGCATGTTTATGTCTCAGTCAGGCCAAGAGATGATCCGCTTTGGCCAATCGGATTCACCTCGCCTCGATTGATGTGTGTAATAGTAAAGATCAAAGTCGGGTGATGGCTCGCATCTACCAATTGGTTCTTCTTATATATCACATCTATCTATGTACATAGGTGTCAGTAGAGCCGAGTTTTTTTCGGATGATGGCCTGCTTTTGCCTGTAGGTCCTCCCAATAAAACTCTTCCCAACCGGATGTGTGATTGGCAAAGTTGATCTATATCATTTTAGTTATGTGATGTTGTTACATGTTTTCTGCTCTTTCCTCCACGAGCTGATAGATTGACACTCGATAGGGACTTTACGGAATTCACTCTATAATAGTAGAAGATCACATAGTGATTGCTATAGTAGTGGATTATGTTGCGAGATCACGAATTACTTAACATAATATACCATTACCTTGAAAAGTTATTAGTTTATTTCTAAGGATCGGAAGTTATTTAGAAACGTTAATGATGTTGCTAGTTGCATGTTTCTTTTCATTGGAGTTTATTTGACACCAACGTTGCAATTTTGCATGTGTATTTTGGATGCTCTTTATTTTGAAGTTTGAGCTCTTACAAAACAATTGTTGCATGCAGTAGATCACTACTCTGTCTACACACCCATCTTTGATGGCAACACAAGAGCAGTTGAAGACTAAGATTCAGATGTTTGTTTGTAAGAAAACAATCAAGCAATTGATATGATTGAGTGAAGAAGAAATCCAAGCCCATGCAAGCTCAAAATTTCTATGCGATCAAATGGTATCCTGAATACTTGACCTTATCTACATGAGCTAGCTCGGTCATGGTTGAATGACATGGTCAGATGCTCGTCAGATGTTAAAGTTATACTTGATCAATTTATCCCTCCAGTAGGACAATGGGAATTATACAAGAAGGTGAGCAATGTAGCCTTGCCTGTCAATGGAGAGTACACGCTTGCACTCTAGATGACTGAATGGAAGGCGTCGCAAATATCTAATCGTAGAAGAAACTAGAAGGAGAAAGGGCCCATCGGAAAGGCAACAGCTAGTGCATATGACCAAGATGGGTAGTGGTCCAGAAGCAAATGCCGACCTAGGCCAAGCTGAAGGGAGAGCACATATAGAACTATGTACTGCATTTTCTGACATGTGCTCCCACATAGTACACTTTCCATTGCAAGCGTTGACCTTGCACGAACCGGTGGGCAAGGGAGGAGAAGGGAAGGTATTCAAGATATAGGTTGTGGTTGTCCTAGGTCTTAGGCCAACATCGTGGTATGCTGGCAAGAGGAGTAATAGAGACAATGCCCATGCTCATCTGGCACTAAAGGATGAGCTAGCGATGACAGTTGTCCATAGATATGTCTATTGAGTATTGGGGTACTCTGTTTTTAAATGGTGGAAGTGTGCACAATATGCTGATGTGTCTCCCATAGCGTTCCGAGACATATGTGAGATGGGTTAAGACCACACATCCCAAAGAAGAACCTCGCTTTAACTAGAACTCTCCACTCACCAGGTTGCGAGCAAAATTATTTTGTCATCATGGATTGTCCATTGCTGCTGCTATTGCTACTGGTTTGAAAGCAGTTCATGAACAAAGATATGCGCACACCGATCTACAAGCAACCAACTACATGTTGGACTTCACGATGGATGAAATTTCTGTTTGAGTTGGGATTATTGATTGGGGAAGAAGCCTCTACTGGACCGAAAGTCAATATCAAAACCGAGCTTTTGCTCCTCCTAGAGCATTTCCATGGTTAGCACTGGAATTATATGCCAGTACAACTACACGAGCAAATCCCAAGGGCACATGGGCACCGAAGTTAGATTGCTTTGCCATTGGATGGCTATTAATTAGGAAAATTGCCAACTTTCTCATAGATGCTACAGATGCTCTTAGTGACAACTCCGTGAAGGGAGACGTTGCAATCAAGCTCTTGGTTGATTGTGGGAACACACTATGCAAGATTGATCCAAAGGAGCGACCTTCCATGGGAGCAATTTTAATAAAAATGCTTAGTTTCAATATAAACGAGGATGTGGCAATGCGACCATTGAGGAAATGAAGACATGTTGTTGAATATAATTTACATCTTTTTTGAGCTTGACCCATATGATCGCACTATGATTGCGAAAGTTGTAATATCTTTGAAAAATGTAAATATGTATTTAAAAATTAGGATCACGTGTACCTTTGAAACAGATGTAACAATTTGTCAAACTTTTCTCTTTTTATTTGTACAATTTAATCGATCGTGGTCAATCCACAATCCTATTAGTTGGATAAATTCTTATATGGTGTGATTGGCATGAGCATGTTATAATTAAATATTTCATTAACACGTCGCTCACTCGATTTTACATGCTTGTTAGATCTTCTCTTGCTCTCTTACTCACCATGGCATCCACGTTGCAAACGATCAATGCAAGCTGCATATGCATCTCAGGATCCAAATGTGAGGGGAAAGCAAGCCATGAAGCACATAATGGATGTGGTTGATGCTACCCTCCTATCGACACAAAAAGAGATGAGGCACGTGCAATTGCCAATGCAAGCGTCTTCCATGATCCAAATGGTTGGAAGTACAACCGCATCAATGCAATGGTCTCGAACGACGACATTGCAGTGCTATGGGATTGCACACATGGACAGTGGCCCATCAAGAATTGTCGCCACCCTGCTATGAGGGAGAATGCATACTACATTCACTACATAATCAAATCTGATAAGCCTCATAGCTGGGCTGTGCCACTTTACTTTGCAAAGATGTTATATGCAAAGTTTGTGTTGGACATGCTTGTAGACTTCGCTGACAAACCTAGGACACACGGCAAAAGGCCAGCACGACCACAATCAACCAACGCCATTGTTGTCCTTGTCGTTGCAACACCACTTGCTAACGTGGGAAGCTTGACTTTAGGTAAGTGAAGTACATGCCATTTTGTTACATGTCGATTGTCATAGTTGTTATATCATACATAGTGTACTATTTAGCCATATTTTGCATTTGTGTAGTTTTTATGACGAAGCTCTAGATTATTTATGAACGTGCGTGAAGTCGTAGAAGATGAACGCATAGAGGGGGGTGATGGTGCTGAGGGTCCACATGTTGTGACACAATGTGCTGCTGCGCGGGAACATCTCACCTTTTTGAGCATCATAATGGGTGATGCTATGTCTGAGTATCGGCAGGTGATGAGCAAGAACGAGTGCCTACAAGCTGAAGTCAATCGCCTAAATGCCATGCTTCAATAAGCCAATCAAAGGCAAGACCTCGAAAATGCCTACGAGGAGCAATGCCACATCTCCGCTGTGTATTCTCATCAAGCGTGAGATGCCAAAGTTGCCCTCCAACACAACCAAAAAACCATCCATGATTCCGTCGTGTATCACCTTTATGAATGATGGGCCTTTATGTCCAATATGCTAAGATAGTTTTGATACGACGACTGGATATTATGTGCTATCATGTCATCATCGGTTTCACCTGGTATGCCTGGCAAATACATTGAAGGTCAGGAATACCTGCCCAACTTGTAATGCTCCCCAAGCCAAGCAATTATACAATGTTCTTCACATCGAAGCAACATTTTCAGCGGATCCTCGGTTTCAAAGATTATAGTACCCATATATTGTAATGCCATATTGTAATGATAGCCTACTGGTTAGCATGTTTTGATTTTATTTAATCATGATTGTTGTTTTTGTGTTTCTTTTTAATTATTTTGAAATACTTAAGTAAATGTTGAACGATTGCTGGGTCTTTTCAAATCGATTTTCTTCATAGGTGTATTTTAATTGTTTTGAAATACTTAAGTAAATGATGTGCGAATTTAATGCTTGGGTTTTTTCAACACGTTTTTCTTCATACCTCTGCACTCAGGGGGGTCACTATGTAAAAACTCTCTATATCACGTGCGTTCAAGGCCTATTTATTAAAATCCCTTATCTATAATTTGTTCATTAATAAAATGTACCCCTTTTCTATACAAATATGTAATTTTTTTTAGAAACTATTTAAAATAGTCCCTTATGTATATTTATTTCTATAAATTTTAAAAATAAAAAATATCCTTCTGTTGAACTCACGTGATAGGGTTATATATGATGAGTGACCCCCCCGAGCCTCTGCAAATCTAGCAAGCATGTTGATCATTCTCCTCACCATCCTGTCCAACTTGGTGTTGGTGGTGCTACTGTACGAGTTGTTTCGTATTTTATTAAACAATTGCACACGATGCAATTGTACATGCAGACCTCAAAATTGACATCAGGACATGGACGTGACAAAGCAATGTTTTTTTGATGCTTTAAATTTTTGGAAAATGGGCAAGTCAGTGTAATTTTTTGGCCACCACAACTGTAGCTATAAATTTTGCAAACTGAACACATGTATACTTTTCTCCTATCGATTGTGACTTAAAATGTAAACTTTTATACTATGATGACAAGCTGTTATTATGTTTGTTGATGTGAAAGTTGGCATGTTCGGACTACTGCAAATTGTCATGTTCGATGAAATGAAAATTATCATAATTTAGCCATCATTGAAATTATAAATCTTTCACAAACACTTTGATGGGGTTTACACTCCCTTTACAAAGTGTGCTTGAAAGATTTATAATTTCATCAAGGGCTAGTCTTCCATCCCTCCAGCCACCATCAGCATCATCTTTTGCATATCAATTAAATTGCATATCAAATAAATTGCATTTTAAAAGGTTTGCAACGTGAAAGAATTGCATTTTAAGGGAACGGTATTATCATTGCATTTTAAAAGAATTACATTTAAAAGTCTCTCATTTTAAAAGAAGTGCATTTTAAATAAATTGTATTTTAGAAGGATTGCATGTTAAAAGAATTGCATTTAAAAGTCTCTCATTTTAAAAGAATTGCATTTTAAATCAATTGCATTTGCTCTAGCTTGTAGAATTTTAACACAATCTTGAGAACTAATGAGGCTCATAGCATGATCATGCTCTATAGTTTGGGGCACCTTGAAGAACCATTCGCTCAAACTTCTTCCAACCACCATGAATGCTATGTTATTCCTTACAAGCTTGAGCTCAAGCTCGAGCTCACAAGTCTATACAGTCTTCATTCTAGAGACAATGAGAGTTAGAGGTTGAGCTATAGGTGTGTGATCATAAGGCAAGCTTCTCCTCATCCTTGGTTAGGAGAGCCCCTCATCTTTGAAATTATTCGTTAATCAATAAGCCAATCTATGAGGTAGAGCGGTAGCTCAAATGGTACCGCACATGTGTACCATAACAACTGCCTTTGTTCGTATCCTATACAATGTGCGTAAGTCATGGGCAGTGTGCACCATGGTGGGTGTGTTAAAAAAGAAACCAAGCCAATCTATAAGATGGTCCCATCCAAGCTTATAGGGTTGGAGCTGATATGCTTGGCATACCATTGTCCATGTTTTGCATTGCATCCGTTGTAGTCCAATTTCTTGTCTAGTGACACATCTCTCGCGTCTCTCATGAGAATTGCTCCATTTAGGCGAAGATGAGATGAGGGAAATGCCCAAGGGAGGCATTTCCTGAGAGTTGAGGTCCTGGGCTAGCTAGTGATTGTGATATGTGTTTGATCTTCCACTGACCAACTCACAAAGATTGTGACCTGCGTACGATCCTCCACTTGACAACTCAAAAAGCTTGAATTTCGAGACATTTTCTAGCTTCAATGGTGACCCAAGTGTCCTGGAAGATTGATGTAGACCCGTCGCCCATTGTGATTAGAGTTATGCAAAGGAAGATCTCTGGATCTGACGGCTAACTCACTTTCCCGTGTTGTACTATTAACATTTGGGTAAAGAATCATTGAATTTAAGTTATTTCTAAATATCATTACTTGCCATACGTTTCCCTTCCGGGAATAATTGCTGACTGGAAAATTTCATCCAATTTGATGTAAAGGCTTCATAAAGAAAATGTTTAATGTATTGGATCGATGTTTGTATCATATTATGGAAATCTGTCAAGATCTGTAAAGGCCACAATTAGACCCCCACGAGCTGCCCACAGTCTCCGGGTTTTCAACGTCACCAATTACGGTTCGTTTTCCGCGTTCCAATCTCTTATTCATTTATGGACTCTAGAAAATTTGCAGCCCTACGTGCTTCTCTGCAAAAATCTATTGTTTTGGTTCTTACGGCCTCCACGATTTGATTGGCTTCAACCCACGTGAACCACCCAGATTAGTTATTTAACGTTTTTTAGCCATTGAATTTTATCCAGCCGCCAGCGTATCTCTAAGATCGCGGTGGAGCGTATTTCTCTCTTTGTTGTCGATGGTTGATGACAATCTATTGACGAGTCCTTCCGTCCCGCAGCAGCAGCGTTTCGATCAGGTAAACCATTGGTACGAGCTATATCTCACGTACCAGGCATCTCACAGCTGCAAACATCAAAACGTTTTTCCCTAGTGCACGAAGATACCGTTACAAAGGATGCACTGGTGCAGCATCAGTTAGAGTACGATAAATTCAACAGTCTTCCTTGAAGTTCCTTTCTCGCAAATTAGAACGTCCATGGAACACGTCCCTAGACAAATGATTGCTGAGATTATTATCCCGATTCCCGTGCAGAATCCACTCTCATTTCTCTTCTGCGAGCAACCATGAAGAAGGGGCTCTGGTCACCCGACGAGGATGAAAAATTAACATGGTCCATCACCAAATTTGGGAGTTCCAGCTGGAGTGATATAGCCCTCAAGGCTGGTAAGATCCGTCAACTATCACCTGCACTTTGAACTTCTTTGTGCTAGATGCCAGCTAACTTTGACGGCACAGGGCTAGATCGCTGTGGAAAAGCCTGCAGGCGACGTTGGATGAATCATCTTAGACCAGGCCTAAACCGCAACAAATTTTCCTTAGACGAGAGAACTCTTGTCGTCAAGCTTCAAAAAGTTCTTGGGAACAGGTATTAAATTCTAGTGCTTGACCGAATAATCAGGGCATGATGATCTATTTAGGTAGAAAACTCGGTGACCACGAAGCTAACCTGGTTTTGAGCAACGTCTCGCTGCTCTGTCTACTCTTCTCCCGACTCCCGATTCCAGGCGTTGGCGCTTTTTAGTGTTAACGATCGGCTAATCATGGTGAACACACCAGTTGGGCTCAGGAAGATCTGTCATATGTCTAAAACTGCATCTTGATCTTTACGTCATGCTCAAAGTGCAACTAATGGTGTTTTTGTAGATAGTCGAAGGCTCGGAGCTTGGCCTTTATTCTGAGCCCGTGTCTGCACAGGCTTCTAACACTCGAGTAAGACTTTATCTTGCAGATGGTCCGATATTGCCAGCCATCTCGAAGGACGTACCGACAATGACGTCAAAAACATATGGAAAACACAGATAAAGAAAACGCTGAGACGAGACAAAGACACGGAATTGGCCGAACCGTCAATCATGAGCAGATCTGGGGAAGACGCGCCGTGGGAAATCTCTGAGGCGAGTAGTGCAATTGCCCCTATGTCTGGTTGTCACGGTGGTGGCACGGCCCCTTCGAACATGCCTTCTCAAGATAAGACCGTCTTAGGCCTTGGAGAGCCATCAGAGACACGCTCTTACATCCTCAATCAAGAACAAGATTTACATTGCTTTTCAAGCTGGAAGATTGATGGGATGGGCAACAGTTCTGAGCAACACAGCGTGCACATGTGCTTGTCGCCTTGCAATAAGGTCAACATGACCTTTGCCATACAGGCGGACTTGGAAGAAACTTCAACGGCGGCCAGATCGCTGCCACAAGGAGGTAAAACTCTTATCAATCACATAGCTGTTTGCCAAGCCAATACCGCTCCTGAGCCTCACATATGCACAGAAGACTGGCCTGCAAGTTTGGATGTGCTCCATTCTCATACCTGTATTGCAGAATACTTCAGCAGCGAGCAAAGGCCTCTTCTCAATAATACAGCTGCTGATCTGTTATGTGAACCCACAGAAATATCGGATGGTGTCACATCGCTTCCCGATAGACTTTCGACTGAAATGCCACCTCCCGACATGCCAACGATTTGGAGCGTCGATATCGAAACACTGTTGGCAGAGGAGTTTGACTCATCAAACATGGTAGTAATGTCGTATTGGCACAACTTCCTGCACACGGATGATGTTGAAGGCGTTTCGGAAGTGGAGACTTGTCGCTGACATAGCTGCTCCATAGGTGCATTTACTGGGTTTTCAATGGTGAAAGAGAGGCAGCTCATTGCTCGCCTTCATCTTTTCAGGTTCTTAAGCTAGCAAATGCAATGTCATCCAATTTGAAAAGGAAGCCAATCCGAAAGTAGTTCATTGATCTAGTTGCGGCCATCCTTGGTATCTGCCAGAGCCAAGGTCGTCCTTGAAAAATAACCTGTGACAACCTCTCTCATTTGTCGAATACACACATCAAGTTAGCCCCAGCTGTGACTGCCATAGTGCGAGCTAATTTCAAAATTCACAGTTTCTGGGGATTTCCTGTTTGAATCGGCTTGACTCCGTTTCCATAGAATGTTAAATTTGATGCTTCTGAAAATAAATACTTGCTTCTTTGTTTTAAAAGAAGGTCGCTAGGATGCAAGGGTTATTCAGCTTGACGATTGATCTTAAACTTTCTTGTGGATCTTGCAATTAGTTCCACTTCACGCATTTTAATGGACACCACTTTTGAGTGAAAAGTATTAGAACGAAATTAAAGAGTTGTAATTGCTTACGGAAGTAACTACGTCCTACTTATCTGAACAACAGCGGCTGGCTCAAGCTCATATGTACCCTATAGACTTCTACTTGCTGCTTCCCTGAACAAGAGTGCTCTCGACAGAAAATATATCTTTCTCAAGTCAGCAGGCAAGTCCAGGTCATGGGTTAGCTCATCTACTAATCTATCCTTGTAGACTTCTACTTGCTCCTAGCGATCTTTTACTTTGTTGGCTATCGGAAGACTTTCTAAGCTTCTGTTCTTTTTGAATTACTACTTTACAATGGAAATTCACCATTCCTTTAGTTACCTTCTGTTATATTCTTTTACATGCATCGTTTAATTTCATTGTCATAGATGCACAGCTCCTTTCACAATGATCCATATCTGTGAAATTTTAACAGCAAAGACCTAGGAGAAGATTGCTAGCATCAAAGATCTTGAAATGCTGAGAACTCATTGTCTAAAGTTTTTGCTAAGTTCATCAATTGCATGTGATTGAGCATATTTTGCTAGGTTGATAAAGTAAACCAGCTAAAACAAAACAATCACTCTAGGTCATTTATTTCCATAAGTAGAATAGACGTAAGGCTTAAACTGCATACGAAGTTGCAAAACTTTGTTGATGGCACAAGTGACAAATAATCACTGGACAAAAGGTGATCTAAACTTGTTCATTCTTTTCTAGCTTTAGACTGTTGGGTTTCTTGGTTAAATTAGTCTTATTGATTTGATTTGTTGACGGTTCTTTGTTTCCTCCTTCCCTGGGTCCTAGCCAAGCTATTGCTCTGGACATTTATTGTTGCCTGACTAGCTCCGGCCTGCTGCAGATAGCTAACGAAGGGAAATCTCATGGTGAGTTCTTCACTCAGCTCTAATATGTAATTTGACGGTCAAAATTAGTCCGAGGGTGAGCTAATTAGGGGTGGAACGTTACCTCCCATTCACCTGCACTGCTTGCTTGCTGGAAGATCCTCTACGGCATAAGATTATCGTGAGTCATAGCCAAGAAAGGACTACGTTCTGTTCCAGGCCCCTTAACAGGTCATATTACCAATTATAACTCTATCGTTCAAGGCACAATCGTAAACTATAAATAGCTCATATAATTTGACAATAATAATACAAACAAAGCGTCTATAGATATCGTCATTCATTCATTCTGCCAGCTGTACAAAGAAGAGAGAATGGGAGTACAATCAATAGTTCAGTTAAGAAACCAAATGACCACATGTATAACAAGCAGATTAGAGGTGGAACATCATTCCGTGGTGTTGTCAGACCAGGAATCTTAACAGAAAGCTCATCAGGCTCCACAACTCACAAAATAGGGCAGCGGGCTCTCTCACAAGCTGAACCCAGACTTCAAAGGTTTAACTCCCAGATTTTCAGGTTGTCCTTCAAGGCTTGATGAAGGAGTCCTTTCAATTTGTACTTCAAATCTGGATGAAGGAGTCCTTTCAAGTTTGTCCTTCAAGGCTTGATGAACGAGTCCTACCTTGTTGACTAGTTTTCCCTTCTTTGCACATACCCTTCCCCTTCTTGGCCATGAATAGCCTCTTATCCCATAGCCTCTTGGCCACCAAGACAAGACGTTTTTGAATAGCGTCTTGCTGATGAAGACATAAAGCTCTCCCTTGTTAATCCATAACGTTTAGCCATGAAGACATGCGACACATTTCCTATACAATTGTTGAGGCTTAGGTATTCCAACAAAAACCCATTGCCCTTGTGAGCTTGTTTATCATTGTCCCTAATTATTAAAGCTGAGTAGCTCTTTGTCTTTTGGTGAGGCAAAGATCCATCCTCCTTTGTGTGCCACTTGAATACTTTTTTCACTAGCCCAAGTGTAATCCCCTTCAAGGTAATGTAGAGAAGTTTGAATTGAATTGTAACCTATGGATGGTGATTAGGCGTTGAGGAAGTTCTTTCTAAGAGATATCCCAATCCAACTCTCGAAATTTCTTCTATCTACTTCATAGGATATGGAGGTTGGATGATGACATGAGGAAAATGCTCATCTAGCCTATTTTTAACTTGCATTTCTGATCACCTTTTGGGTGCCATGATTAATGATAGCATAGGGTTAAGACGGGCTTATATTTGTATTATAGAAGGAGGATTGCTTGTAGGTAAACTGTAAAGTCTAGGTAGGACTCTAGTATAGAGGGATCCTTAAAGGTGAAGGTCCTATCCTACTAATGATGGGTGCACAGATGGACAAAAGTTTACAAGTTACCTTATTTGCTAGTGATGGCCAAACTACATTTGATTATACCACCTTGTATTTAATTGATCCATAATGGGACTGTTTTTTTTTTCTTACCTAATTATGGTTGGTAGCTTATCTAACAATTCATTACCTAGTTGGCATAGTTACTTAATAGTAGGGCAATGAGCATGACCTCAAGGTGAAGGGTTTGGACTTGAACTTGTTGTTTATCTCAAGTTGCAATTGTCCTTGCAAATCATTAAGTTGGAGAGTTTCATTGGTGAATGCTTGTATGATATTTCAAAATCTATAATTCCACCTAAGCTTATTGGGTTAGGCGTTGACTTATTAGGAGGACTGGTTGACATTTCCTTTCAAATTGAAATGCTACTTTTCGATGTATTGCACAATATATTTTTGCAAAAATAAATAAAAGTATTGTTTTCCTCATTCTTTGACATCATTCCCACAGTTACCACTTTCAAGAGCTTGTTTCTTAAAGGTTGAGTGAAAGAGATATACATTCATAAACTGTGGTGAGACTGATGTATGTTTGTTATACATTTTTAATGATGGTGTGTGCATTGGTTGACGACAGGAGTGAGACTCACAGTTGCCAACCTTGAACACTAAAGATTGTTTAATAATCTTGTGTGTGTGTGTGGAGAGAGAGAGAGAGAGAGAGAGGGGGGGGGGGGTCCTATAGTGTCCTGTGTCACATATCCTATGGTGCGCACAAACATCCTAAGCTCTATATGGGGCTGTGACTTGAGGCCTACCAAGAGTCAGGTTTCTTAGGAATATATCAAAGATACTCTTTCTTACTTGTTTATGTAGTGTGTACTTAGGGTTGGGGTGTGGTGGCCTAATATTGAGAGAGTGTCAAATATGGTGTGTGTGGCCTACAAATGTAGAGAGAGAGAGAGAGAGAGAGAGAGAGAGAGAGAGAGAGAGAGAGAGAGAGAGAAATCACATTGAGACTTACAATTTATAATGGAAAAAACATTCAAGGCCTATACATATATGTAAGAGTGGTATAAATCATACTGCTAATCAAATTCTCTCTCCTACGCATGCATGCCTCATGCATGCACTCCTTTCCCATTCTTCTCTTTTGTTCCATCTCACCACTCGATATGGTATATCACGAGGTCACTATTTGTGATGCCTACAGTATGCCCTTCTCCTTCCACGTTGCTCCCTCTATGATGTCTGCAGGCAACATAGATCCTTGAAGTGCCAATGCACGAGTAGATCTCTCTAGTTTTCTTCCCTACTAGGAGCACATTTGGGAAGAAACCATCTCCCTGCTCTTGGAATATGCCTTTGCACTCTTGCTTAAGCATCTCACTCAACTTTGAGCATTATTCTCTTTCAACCTCTTCCTTAGTGAAGTAAATGACCTCGACATTGAAGTATATGAAATGCATCTATGACATCGACAAATTGATGAACTAGAACTACAAATTGTGGTCAATCAAAATGAAATCCCTCCTTCAATGCTCATATCTGTGGACCATCACCACAGGTACTTATGTAAATCCTATAGTGGCCATGCCAGCTGGTGAGAAAGCCTAGAATCTTGCCAACACCAAAGCACCTTCAGATATCATCCTGCATTATGAGGATTCTCAGCTCCCCTTGGTGCATTCTCATGACACGGCGAAGGAGTGTGGGACACTCAAAACATCATATGACCATGTAGACACTCCACTCACGTCAATGCTCACAAAAGACTTCTTTTCTGCCAACTTGAAGAGAATGAATCTACCCTGGATTCCCTTAACTTTTAGCAAGGACTCCTTGATGAAATGGTCAAATCGGGTCTAAGGATTTCTCTCTTGCAATAGCTCACCATGCTACTCGCTACAAATCCCATCCTCATGGCTGATGTTTGTGACAATGTTGAGCCGACTGACACAACTTACAGTTACCACATTGCTTGAGAAACTCCTCCATGAAGACATAATGCAGTGACACAAGGACAATTGGGCGAGTGCAACCCAACCTGCCACTTTGTTTGCTCCGGACAAGAACAATTGGTTCAACCGAAAGCACCGACGAACTCACAACTAGACGTACAGCAATACATCCTAAGGGAACTTGCCTCCGTTGCTCCCCACTCCGTATCAAGGCAACACATAGTCTAGTAACCGAAAGGGTTTTGGCAAGTATCCTGGAAACAATAAGTGTGTACAATGTGGCAACCAAGGTCCCCCACAAATCAATCCAATGTTGCTACAATTGATCCTCCAGTGCATCTATTCAGTGCCACAATCGCACAAGGAACCTCTGGTGAACTTGATCACACAGAATGGTACCTTGATAGTGGAGCTACCATACACATGACTGCACAAGCGATTTGGCTCGCCCTTTCCATCTCTTGTCTCAGTCTACCTCGGTGATGATCATCCAATCAACGCTATAGGCTCTAGCTCGGTACAAGTACCACTCCGATGCTCATTCTACTTGATGTCTTGCTCATTCCAAATATTTGCAAGAGCCTCATTTCAATTTCCACACTCATGGTGGTAGGCTACAACCTCAACTTTTGAGGCTCAAAATACATCATCACTAGTCCTTCAAAGGATTCACCTCTAAAGTGCACCGTTCAAAATCACAAAGGGATGTATCCTTTTGGCCAAACCACCATGTAGACTAAGCATGCCAACTTGCATCAATCAATCAATCCTTAGCACAATTGTGGCATCATCAATTAGGACATGCCAACTTTGTCACTCTAGCAAAGCTTGGATATTCCTTTGAGGTTGAGGGAATTTCCAATCAGTTTTGCAAGCTTGTGACCCCTTTTGCCAACACTGCATCATGGGCAAACACCACCTCTCTATCTTTTTAGGTCTACATAGCACCCGTGCTAATGAAATCCTCAAGCTTGTTCATGTAGACCTATGTGGCCCAATGCACTTGTTTGGTGGAGCATTCTACTTCTTGTTGCTGAGATAATAGACGGTTGAGTTCATATGCTAGAGTCTTGTTCTTGAAGCACAAAAGTGAAACGTTCTAGTGCTTCAAGGAATGCCACAAATGGGTTGAGGTCCATTGAAGATCTTTTGCACCAATGAAGCCGGGGAATTCTACTCCAATGAGTTCAATTGGTATTGCATCTCAAATGGCATTGCTCGACAAATAGCCATTCTTGAGACCTCTTCAGGACATCTATCATAGAGAGGAAGCTTCGCACTTTGATGGAGTCTTCATGCTTAATGCTTTCTTGTGCTAATCTCCCACATGCCTTCTAGAGTGATGAAATATCCATAGCTTGCAATCTTCAAAACGTTGCTACTTTTGGTCGGTCTACTAAATTCACTCCACATCAAATCTGAACCGATCATTCTCTAGACCTATCTCACCTTTGAGTATTTGGATCTATAGTGTATGCCCTCAGGGGGTGCACCATTAAGAAATCCTAGGTATGAAATCCAAGGTATCATGTGTGTTCAAGGGGTATTTAAAAAACCCCTCAACTAAAATTTTTTCCCAATAAAACCACCCCTCTTTACTTATAGACTAATGGATGTTATTATAAAGTTGGATTAAAAACCCCCTCCTGTTATTGTAAACCTGTTAAAATTTTTCCAAAAGTGGAATTAAAATACAACTCCTTTTGAATGCACTTGGCACACTAAAATTTTGGGAGGTGAACCCCCCGAGCGTACGCCCATGTTATCGACTCCAAGAGAGAAACCCAATCCCCAAGCCTAGCTATGTGTCTTCATTGTCTATGGACACCCATTTGGAGTCAAGGCATATTGAACTCACACAATGCTTTATTCATGTAACGTTATATTTAGTAAAGAAGGCGTAGCTGACCCTGACGGCGATACATTGCATGGTACCCACCTTGACTTTGTGCTACACGAGGAAGGCAATGATGACAACTCAGAGGAGATGATTGTGCTAAGTCATCTGGTGCAACACATGGAATCACCACCCCCACGGCCTCATTATTCCACACATGGTCGAGGGCCCCCCATGCCACCCATTACCCCACACATGGCATCAACCAGTTCTTACAGGGCCAACAAAAGCAATACCAAGATTTGCCCTCTCAAGTCAATAGTGGTGTCTCCAACTGCCTCCACTCAACCAAAATGTGGTAACCTCAGGTTTCATCTTGTCTCCCTTGAAATGTACGGCCATGGTTTGTTTGACCTTGGTGCACAAGACCTCACCCAAGGCACACTCATGATTGACATAACTAATGCTCTATCCGATGATGGTTTTGTTCCAAGCATTAATAGAAAGTTCATTTTTTTGGGAAAAAAATTAAGTGACATAGGTGATGAGCTAATGTCATTGAGAGAGAGCTAAGAAATGATCAACTAGCTGGTGCAGCATTTGGTAGCTACTTCAACTTGTGTTGCTCATTCACCATGTCTTGAGGTTTGTTTACTACCCTTATCTTTCTTGAGAAAGAAAAAGAGGTGGACAAAAATGCAAGCAATAAAGCTCATCCTTCCTCTTCTTTCTCTAGGTTTGGCTTGGTAGGACTTGTTGGTCCATTTCAATTAACTATTTCTTCTATTATATTTCTTTTTTTTTAAAATCTCCCACCTAATGGCCGTTTGGGATTTTTTTGGTAGAGGCTCTAATCTCCCACATTTGCTGTATTGTAGGTGTTGGATGTTACTGCTTTTTCATTAAAGTTGTGCAAAATTGACATTAATAGTAAAAGTAAAAGATGTAAAATGTAACAATCCCCTATATCATCTTTCACAAGTACACAACCTTGATCAAAATTTATTGCATATTTCCAATTTGTTTACAACCTTGTGTATGGGTGTACACTAAAAGATCATCATTTTAATCAAGTATCCCCCTTCCACAGCCATGATTGAAGCATAGTGGTGAGGTCCTCTCTCAACTCATGAGTGCTTTGGTCTTGAAGGTTGGGAACCTAGCCCTAAGACGTAGCCTTAGGTTCCTCAAGCACTTGTTAAACATGCTTTCATCATCATTCAAATTGCCCTACTGTACTATTGGGTCGATCTCAAAATGGTTCCCCATTATGGATGTTTTTATCGAAGCTATTCTTATATATTAATATAAAATCTTGGCAAAAGTTTTCAAGCTCATTTTCTTTTTATATTTTGAAGGAAAAAATATATTTTCTTTGTGCTTTAAAGCATGGCCTTTTCTTTAAATATTGTAGTAAACTTTAAAGCTTGGCCTATGCTTTAAAGCACATGCTCCTTGCAAGCATCTAAGTCGCTTTCAAAATAATGCCTATGCTTTAACTCACCTCTATAGTGCTAGTAGACAGCTTTAGGTCTGTTGCATCAACTCCATCCCCCAACCTTTTAAGGTATGTATTTACCAAAAGATCAATCTACAAATCTATAACAGCTTTGTCATTTGGAGAGGGTTCTACTCTCTTGTACGGTCTATGTTTCAATGCCGTAGGCTCTATATATAAACTTAAATGTCCACAACATGCTACTAGAGGCTAGCATGTACCAGCCACTTTTCATTGTCTACATTGTACTCTTGCTTTGCAAAAAACACATCAATATCCAATTTTTCCAACCCATTCCTATGGATCTGGGAGTATCTATTGATTAGTGGCCAATTGCAAGGGGCATCTTCCTTATCTGGATCATGATGATTAGCATCCCATGGGTAGCGATGCATCAAATGTGGGATGCATTTGAAAGGAAGATGGAGCTTGTCAACATTCAATATCCAAATTTTCCAACCCATTCCTATGGATCTGGGAGTATCTATTGATTAGTGGCCAATTGCAAGGGGCATCTTTGTTATCTGAATCATGCTGATTAGCATCCCACGGGAAGTGATGCATCAAATGTGGGATGCATTTGAAAGGAAGATGGAGCTTGTCAACACTCAAAGAGGTACTTTTATTTGAACAATTTTGATCTACGCCAAGTAGGTTGTGGCTTCAATCTGTTGCTTATGTTTGGAGTAATTTGTAATAAAAAATAGAAGCAAGCTATTGTTCTTCAACTATGACTTTGAACTTCAATGGTTTGATGTTCGGTCCACTTGCTTGGAAAAGTTGGTAATGGCTACAACCCCATTTGATGTGTTGGTCCACTTGCTAGCTTGTCAAAACAACTCATAAAACCTTCATGTGCATTGCGGACAACATTGTTAAACTGCATGTTATTTCTAGAAGTCCATATAAATCCCAGTGCATGAGCCTTGACTGGAAGCCATATAAATTGTATGTTATTTCTAGAATTCCATATAAACCACAGTGCATGAGCCCTAATTGGAAGCCATATTTTATATTTAACTTTAAAGCAGACCCAAGCAATATAGCCTTCTAGTTGATAGGTTTTAATATCTAAATTTGAATTGTCTTCCACATGCACTTGGAACTTGTACAAGAGACAAAGAGATGAAAAATGTCCTCTTTATTGCTAGGACATCTACCATCTCCCCCTGAGGCGCTGATTCAATATGTAATATGTTACTGCCCTCGTCCAAAATCTAGAGTATGGGGGGACAAGGTCCATATATAATATCATGGATTTTCTCTAAAACTTTCAAATATGCAAGGGAAAAATATGAAAATTTCATGTCCCTCCTCCCACAAAATATAAGGTATATACCTTGAAAAATATGCAACATTTTAATATTTGTACATATTTTTCATAATATGTGAGGCTCAAGGGTGGGGGTCTTTTGGATAAGGGGGGGTAAAACAAAAATTACACTAAAATATGAAAACCCATCTCCTTTTAAATTAATGTAACTTTTTCATGTGTTACCCAAATTTCAAGGTGTAAAGACATATTTGAAACTCTTTTAGTGTAGAATACAACCATGTTAATTTGAATAATTTCTACTCATGGCATATTGTTAAATTCATCTCATACTCAATATTTTGATAGGTTTTCTTACTAAACGGAGTTGGTGCCCCAGGCATCTCCCTTGCCTTTCACTTCCCCCCTCTTGTTGGTTCAAACAGATCTATGAAGAATCAACCACGCACATTGGTGTTGATGTGGACTTATTCTATGGTATTCACAAGTGTTGGGATAGGGAGGTGGAAATAAGTCACCCAGCAATCTCTTTTTACTAAACAAGAGTGGACCCTCCTTTCCATTTCATATTACTAGTCCATAATTATAGTTTGCTCCTTACTAAGTTTTGATCTTGATTTGAGAGACTAAACTCTCTCTTGACTCAAGCAATGTCTTCCACCTAAAGTTGTCCTTTATGCCACACTGAAAACTCTATAGACCCTTCTTATGTAGAATACTCGCCTTGACTAAATAATTGTCATTGAGAGGATTATTCTTGAGAATAATTGAAATTCATATGGAGTCAAGGTTCGTAAAAATTCCTTTACTAGTGAACACTATTCTCAAACTATTTGAATTTTAATAGCTTCAAATGCATTCCAATCAGAATATTAGAGAGTGCTCCCATTAGTTGAGTAGGGTTCAAGATTACAGAGTGTCGAGAGAATGAGGTACCTAGGGAACCTTATCGGTCTAGCCTTTTTCTTGCAATAATAACTTCCAAATTTGCTTCAAAAGAGGTTGAAATAAGCCCTTAATAGTTCTTGAAGATTAGCAACAAGTTATCTTCTATAGAGGTATCTTTTATCAAGTATCCTTTAAGGAGCCTCCCCATTTATCCTATTCCCCTTGATAAGTCTGAATGTTTTGTTAGTGGGTCTGTAAATTTTACCAGCCACAATTCTTTGAAATATATTCTAGAGTTATTGATTTTGATTTGTTCCTGAATCTTGAGGTCTCTCTTGGCCCTTTTTAAGTTCCCCCTACAACTTCAAATTACCTTGTCTAGAATTCTACTCCCATATTCCTATTCTTTTCCTACCTTGCCCATTATTTGGGCTCTAATAAAGGCATGAATTTTCCTAGAATGTTTTTAATTTCTTGAGTTTTTCTACTACTTCTAGCCAAGGCTTGTAGGAGACCTAGTCATATCAAAGGCTTCACTCTAGACATTATTTATATGCCCTTAAGTAGACTTTCATTGTATAAGCTTAAGATAATACTTCAACCAATAATAAGACCTCTTAACTTCACCAAAATATCAAATTGTAAGGAGAGGTTTGCGACTAGAAAAAGTAAGGGTGGAAAAAATATGAGAGGGATAGCTAATAGTTTTTTCCAGTAGGTCTTGGGAAGGGTAGCATCTATCCAATCTACCCTGCCATTTCTTATCTCCTAGTTGTCTATTACTCTAGGTCAACGACTATGTCTTACTAATATCCACTAGCTAGAGATGAGTCTTCATATTTTCACACATGTACAATTTAGATCCCCTGACCATGGTTCCTTTATTCATCCATGTGTCATTCTGGATCTCAACCATATTGAAGTCCCCTAGATTAATGGTATCACTTCTTGAGTACATCTTAGGATAATAAGGACTCCCAAGTGTGTTACCTAGCCCTAAACCCTAAACCCCTTTTATTTGACATTGCAGGGCCATCTACCTTTCTTGAGTATCATTCCATTGCCATATGATACCCCCTTTTTGCAGTCCCTCCTTTGCCCCCTTTAGGATTGGTATAAAATGAGGTACTTCTCTTGTCAATGGAGGTTAGTCTTCTCTCTGGTGTTTGTTGAGTAACCTTAACTTCTTGTAAGGCCAAAATGGTTGTGGAAAGAGCATTTGTCCTCAACCAATAAGCAAATTTTCACCCTCTGGAGTGGTCAGATTGCACATAGTATAAGGAATGGAATGGGTTTAGTTACCATACTTACTCTTCACTTTTTAGCCTTGGGGGGATGCCTTTTAAGCAATGATGTAGCCTCTTTGAGTTGAGAAAGTCTCCTTTTGTTTTGAATGGTGGTCATAGCTTTCTCTTTAAGAACAAAATACTTTTCTCCTACTGATGCTTGAGGAAATTGCTCATTTTCCCCTCTCACCTCATTGACCAAAGAATCTTCTTGATTTACCTCTTTTTGTTTTTGGGCAGAATGATTTACCTCATTTCCAAAGTTCATTGACAATCATGGTTTGACTTCCAAGTTTGACATATCCCATTGGTTTTACAAGACACATTACTTAGTTTCTTTATCTATTAATGCCTCAAAGGCATTCTTACATATGATAGAAGGTTCCTCTTTTGCTATATTGACCTCTTTAGTTGTAGGCTACATATCCCCTCCTACATGAGGTTTTTCTTGAGCTATACCTTCTTGAACTTTTCTCTCCTTGACAACCCATTTGAACTTTCTTATTAAAGGGGGCAGGGATACTCTATTTTTTTACACTCCTTCTAAAAGGGCAAATTTTTTTACCCCTTCTTAGAGGGAAAGCTTTTACTATGTGAGCGGCAAGCCCATAAAAGAAGCAAGAATTTGCTAGATTTTTGTATACAAGAGGCTAAATCCTTATATACCTCACCATTATAGAACAATTAGGTCATTAAGAAAATCTAGTGCAAGATCATTTTTACACAAATAAGAGTTTTCCCTCTTGGGTTGATGAATTTCTCTTTTTGTACCCCTACTATCGCACAAAGTCCCCCGCATAACTTAGTTGCTTGGTTACATAGAGAAAGAGGGAGATCAGGGAGTTTTTCCCACATAGATATTTCTATAGATCTAGGTCTATTAGGACACTCTAAGGATCTAAGCACAATGGATTATTTTGCAAGCTCCACAGACCTTGATTTAAGAATTTGAAAGCCATGTCCTCTTTTTCAAAGACGAAACAATCCAATTATTTCTAACTCAATTTTTAATAAAGAGGGAAGAAGGATCAGATCCAAGAAGGTATCCTGCCAATGCATGAGAGCTCAACCATGCCCTAGATTTAGTGTGCAAATCCAAGAAGGTATCCTACCAATGCATGAGAGCTCAACCATGCCTTGGACTCAGTGTGTAAATCCTCATCAATATGGGTGGAAAATGTTTTACTTGGTGTAACGATTCCTTGCTCCTTATCATAACCTCGTCCTTGATGTCACACTCTTGTGCCACATCGCATGCTTCGTTTCATCTTATAGAGTTCCCCTCTTGTGCCACATCGCATGATTTGTTTCCTCTTATAGAGTTTCCCTTTATTTCTTGTTGGAGGGGTAGTGAAAGACGTGCTTTGGTCTAGATGTCAACAACTCCCCTTTTGCATTGAACACATTTCCTTCACCATATTAGAATAGTCTCTAGCCAACTTTCTAATTTTGCCTCCTTCCTCTACCAGTGAAGGAGATTGAGACCTTCTAGTTGGGGACTTGGATGCCACTGAGAATGTTGATACATTTGATTTTGAGGACCTAACCAATCTAGATTATCAGAGTGTAGGAACAAGCACTCAGGGTATGATAGATGTGGGACCTAGTACACTTGTCCCTTGAGATTTTATGCAATTGTACTGGATAATCGATTGTGAACTTTATATGGTATGATGAACCAATTGTACTTCATATGTAATTTTGTAAAGTTGATCTTGAAATATATTGAATTGGATAATGTGGATTTTGTAAAGTTGATCTTGAAATATATTGACTTATGTCACGTACACTCATGTCACTGAGATAACATTGATGTAGGGCACATAATAGCTTGATCAACTATTGTGCCTTGAAAATATAAACTTTGATTGTGAATATATGATTGTTCTCCCTTTTTTCTCGAAGATGCATCGACCAGGTTGGCTTGAAGTATTTGCAAGTCACAAGGTTAGCTCTAGCTATTACTACATCATCCATAAAATGAATAAGTCCAACATAAATAACATAACTCCAAACCATTATTTAAAGTAACGTACAAGTCATTAGTTTCATGCCTTCAAAGTACAAGAGCTTCATCACTTCACTTTCAAGTTCAAAATGAGACTATATGGATATGCGCATATCACTTTTCCATCACTTAACATATTCTCTTATCCATCCCCTCACATGCAACATAACAACCCACATACTTAGATCTTCATCCCTTCACTTTCAAGTACAAAATGAGACAAGATGGATATGAGCATATGCGCTCTTCAATCACTTAACATATTCTCCTATCCATCCCCTCATGTGCAACACACAACACTCTATATTGCATTTAACACAGGTACGATATCATCAATCTCTTCGATTTCACTGTTGTCATTGAGTAGCTCAAGCTCATCTTCTTCTTTGATAAATGCTTCTTCAGGAACCGCTTCTATAGTCAATCATTGCTAAGCAATTCTCATTACATTGGATTCACTTGTTGCCCTGGTTGCAACATTGAACCCTTTTAACAATCATAGATTCCCAAAGCAATAAACAAAATCTACAGCTCTTAATGGCTTTGATGGATTGCATTTTTTTGAATAAATAAAATCGTATGTACAATTTTTAAATGCACCCGATGATGTAGCAATAGAGAGCACATGTGTTGCAACTCCAATGTCTCTCCACCATATTCCTTCCACCCAGTAGGTGCAATTGTCATCTTAATAGCATCAAAATTCCACTCCAAAAGAGCCTTCACAGTTTGTATACTTCACTCGTTGTTGGTAGGCCAATTTGCCTTGATCTCTTGGAAGAAAGTCCTTACAAACCTCTTGAAAGCTACTAATGACTTTTGGATTCTGCAATTGAGCATCCATTTGATATTGTGGATGTATTGCAAACATGGCTCCATGCAAAGCGGTGTGCATTTGCTTCCATCTCTTATCAGCCAAATATAGCACTTGTTGCTTTTTCCTAGCTACAAAGTGTATGAATTCTTTAACTTTCGTATTGCTTCAAACATCTTCCAATACACTTTACCCGTAACAAAGGCATCAGTGTCAAACATCCTCAACACCATCACAAATGGCTCTACACCTTTTTTATTCTCTCTATAATTTTCCAAAATACTAATGACTGTACAAGATGTACACATTTATTTCTTGGTATTGTGTATTGCATCTTTTTCTCAAGCTAATTTGCCCATCGTCTATTAGCAACAGTCTCAACTAAAGCTCAACAAACTTCCAACAATCTAGCAAGAACCAAAAAAGAAGTGGCAAATCAAGCTTGACAAAATTGCCTTAGTTGCTTCATAGAGTGCTCTCTTATTACTGCATGCAATATTGATGGCTCTTTATAAAACTAATTAAAGTGTTAGCATATTGTAGCATTGGTTGCACAAATGGCAACTGTCCAATATCTTTCAACAATACGTTGAGAGTATGAGCACCACATGGCACCCACATTAGATTGGGATACTTTTCCATGATCATATCACCCGCGGTCTTATAGTTCGTGCATTATCTGTTACTAACGCAGCAACATTTTCACTGCCACCAATCTTATGGTATATTTTAAAAATATATACTAGTGTTTTTTCTTTTAGAGATGTATCACTACTCTTCAAAAACATTGTTCCCTTCGGAGTAATGCACATTACATTTATCAAGGGTCCGGCTTGCTTGCTTCTCCATCAATCAAAAGCAAGAGTGCACCCATATGTAGGAATAAAATCCAATATCTTTTTCTTTAAGCAATCTCCCACAATCTTTTTAACTCTATCAAAATGATCCGTACGCATTGTATTATAATCTAGCAAAACAATTCTTGGTCTAGCACATGACTTTAAGGCTTTGCAAAACATCTCATCTCTCATCACGTCGAATGGTATCCAATTTTTTACAAATACTTCTGTCCATCTTAAGTGCTCTTCCTGCACTTATTGAAGAAAACCATTCTCCATAGATGATTGTTCTCCCCTTTTCTCTTTCTTACTTGACTAACATTTATCACATCATTCCTTATCAAGGTTAGATTAATCACTTTTTTCACTTTGTCTAAATATAATTTGCATAACAGAAGAACATCAAACAGAGTGCATGAGAAAGCTTCAACGTCATTGCCCATTCCTAGGAAATGTTGCTTGATGCGAGTAGCACTGCCCCTGAACTTGTGTCCACAATATTTACATTGCACAAGAATGAGAATACTCAAATTGTGAATCATTTATTCACATTCTATTGAAAGAATATTAAATATTAATTCAAAAGAAAATATAAGAATGAGTGAATGCAAATTATGAATCATTTATTCACATTCTATTGAAAGAATATTAAATATTCATTCAAAAGAAAATATAAGAATGAGTCAATGTAAATTGTGAATCATGAATCATTCATTCACATTCTATTGAAAGAATATTAAATATTCATTAAAAAGAAAGTGTCAGAATGAGTAAATGTAAATTGTGAATCATTCATTCACATTCTATTGGAAGAACATATATATTCATTCATTCACATTTGAAAGAACATATATTGATTCACATTCTATTGAAAGAATATTAAATATTCATTAAAAAGAAAGTGTAAGAATGAGTAAATGTAAATTGTGAATCATGTTAGATATCAATGCTCCACTCTCATGTAACTACGCAGGAACCAGCTAACTCTGCTTGTAAGCCCCCCCGTATGAGGAGAAGGCATTTTGAGTAGCTCGGTTATCCGGTAGGTCCTAGTTTGGACACCAGATGGGGGCCATGTGTGGCTTGATGGCGGGACGGAGTTGGCACACTGCCAACTAGGCTACATGTAAGTGCGGGAAGGCATCCCATGACTGACCACATTGAGGGTAGACAGAGCATTTCCCAGGGTAGCCCACTCTCGGGTTGCGGGGCCCATTTGAAGTCCCAGATGATCCCAGATGGCTGTGGGTCGAACGGAGACTGTAGGTTAGCTGCTCTATTTTGCACACCGGTTCTATCGTGTGGTCGGTGGCCTATTTCGAGACTGACTCCCAGTCGACCGTTTTGGGTGGACTGGGTCGGTCGCCCAGTTGAGCCCAATCGACTACGATTGGTGGCTATATAAGAGCAAGCCCATGAAGCCCATTTCATCATTGGCTACAGCAACCTTGATTCTTTAGCATCCAGCCTCCATCCTCTACTGTTTCTAGCTCGCCATCGAAGCTTCTTTTACAGGAGCGCACGGTTGGGAGGCAGCGCCATCTACTGTATCAGTTCTACAGTAATCAAATTTTTGATTTTCCATACTATTTGTTTTCTCTCTTGCGTACGAGATCCTGTTCTCTGTTGAGCACAGACGTTGTATTATTTTGTTACATGGTATCAGAGCCTAGACTCTAGCAAGAAGATTTGGTAGTGTGTTTCTGTTTGCGAGCAGATTGTCAGAGATGGCCCAACCCGCAAGATTGTGAATCCCACCATTCGGTGAAAGCAGAAAGTTGGACAGCTCTAACTATCCACTTAGGAAGTTCAAGATGAAGACCATCCTAAGTGCATATGAGCTTTGGGACACTGCTACTGGGGTGGACGTGAGGCCGGACTGGATCCTACCAATGCAAGACCGGATCCAGCCAATGCAGGACAAGAGATAGTACCAACTGCAGATCAGATTCTCGTGTGGACAAGAAGAAATGAAGATGCGCTATGTTCTATTGTCTGCAGTGTAAGTGATTCTATCATGGCGTTAATTCAACATGTCACCACATCAGAGGAGGCATGGACGGTCTTGAAAAATCAGTACGAGACCACGAATCAGACACGGATTCAAAATCTGGAGACTCAACTCGCGAACGAGAAATTGTTTGAGTCTAAAGCGGTAGAGAAATTCATCACCAGGGTGAAGAATCTGTGCAATCAGATGACTGCGATTGGCATCACCATCACCAGCGAGAATCTAGCACGAAGGTGTATACAAATTCTCCCACCAAAGTACGACGGTCTTGTTATGGCACTGAATACACAGAACAGAAATCTGCCCCTCAACTTTGAGGATTTCAGCGCGATGCTTTTGGAGGAGGAGATGCATCAAAAGATGAGGACTGGAGAAGATTCGGCTTTCTACGCTGGATCAAAGAAAGGTAAGGGTAAGGACTCTGGTAACCCATCTTCTTCTGATGATAAAAAGAGAAAGAAGAAGATCAAGTGCTTCTATTGCAACAAGGCAGGGCACAAGTAGAATGAGTACCGAAAGAAGATTGCAGATGAGAAGAACGGAGTAAAGAAAGAGTCTAGCAACAGCGCGCAGGCAGCACCAGTAGAGCTGTTCGTAGCAATTGAGGAGATTTGCACCGAGGGAGTTCATGTACCTACAGATGAACCTTGGATCATTGACAGTGGTGCATCGCGCCACATGACCAGTCGGAAGGATTGGTATACCTCTCTACTGCCGGTAGGGAATGACATCCTGGTAGCAGTCGACAATGATGCAAAACGTCCAGCAAAAGGAAAAGGTACGATTGCTCTCAAGTCAGATGGAGTTGTAAAACAATTGTCCGATGTTCTTTATGTGCCAGATAGTAGGAGGAACTTGCTGTCCGTTTCTGCGAAAGTACAAGTCTGATGGCACGTTGGATAAGTACAAGGCTCGGCTCGTAGAAAAAGCATTTGCACAGGTACATGGTTTTCATTATCAGGATACTTTTGCTCCCACAGCTCGACTAACCACAATTCACAGTGTTTTGGCTTTAGCTGCCTAGGGAAGTTAGCCCGTGTTTCAGATGGATGTAAAATCCGCCTTTCTGAATGGGGATCTCAAGGAGGAGGTATATGTGGAACAACCACCAGGTTTTGTGATCCCCGGTTCAGAAGGTAAAGTATGTAAACTAAAGAAGGCACTTTACGGGTTGAAACAGGCCCCAGGAGCGTGGTACCAGTGAATTGATGCCTACTTTCTACAAAACGGGTTCAAGAGGAGCCCATTAGATGCAAATTTGCATATCTTCAGAGAAGGAGGCAGGTGTATGATCGTGGTCCTTTATGTGGACGACCTTGTCATAACAGGGAACCATGAAGAGAAGATCTTGCAGACAAAGCATTTGCTAGGAAGAGAGTTTGAAATGACCAGACCTCAGATTGATGCATTTCTATTTGGGGATTGAAGTTTGGCAAGAGCCGAAACAGATCTTCATTTCACAGCTGAAGTATGTTGGAGAGATACTAAAGGCATTTGGCATGGCTGAGTGCAAGATAGTTGGTGGCCCTATGGACGTTGACGTGAAGCTCTCAAACGAGGATTCATCACCACTGGTGGACAAAGTGAAGTACAGAAGGCTTGTGGGCAGTTTGATTTACTTGTGCAATACATGGCCGGACATCAGCTTTGCGACTGGTGTACTAAGCAGGTTTTTCAATAAGCCCCAGGAGAACCATTGGAGGGTAGGGATGTGGGTGTTGAAATACATCAAAGGCACACTTGATTATGGCATCACCTACACCAAGGGCAACATCTTGACTGGATTCTCTGACTTTGATTGGGCAGGAGACGTGGACAGCAGGAGATCAGTGACAGGTTACTGTTTCTCACTTGGATTTGGAGCTATGTCATGGGTCAGCAAGAAGCAACCCACAGTTTCTCTTTCTTCTACCAAGGCTGAGTACAAATTAGCATGCTTTGCTTCTTGCGAGGCAGTGTGGTTGAGGAGGATTCTGGGGGACATGGATGCAGTGCAGAACAAACCTACACAGTTATCATGTGACAATTAGAGTTGCATGGCGATTGCAAAGAACCCTGTGTTCCACGCTCGCACAAAACACATTGAGATTCAATATCACTTTGTACGCGAGCTCATCATAGATGGAGAGGTCGACTTGGTGTACTGTCCGACTACAGAGAATGCTACGGACATCTTCACAAAGGCTCTTGGAAGAGACTTGCTGGAGAGGCATCTTCATCGACTTGGCATTGGACCAAAAAAGTAAGTTCACTTGCGGGTGGACATTGAGGGGGGGTGTTAGATATCAATGCTCCACTCTCATGTAACTACACGAGAACCATCTAACTCTACTTGTAAGCCCCCCATATGAGGAGAAGGCATTTTGAGTAGCTCGGTTATCTGGTAGGTCCTGCTTTGGACACCAGATGGGGGCCATGTGTGGCCTCATGGCTAGACGGAGTTGGCACACTGCCAACTAGGCTACATGCAAGTGCAGGAAGACATCCCATGAGTGACTGCATTGAGGGTAGATGGAGCATTTCCTAGGGCAGCCCACTCTCGGGTTGTGGGGCGTGTTTGGAGTCCCAGATGATTCCGGATGGCTGTGGGCCGAATGGAGACCGTAGGTTAGTTGCTCTATTTTGCACACCAGTTCTATCATGTGGTCGGTGGCCTATTTTGGGACCGACCCCAGTCGACCATTTTGGGTGGACTAGGTCGGTCACCCAATTGAGCCCAACCGACTACGATTGGTGGCTATATAAGAGCAAGCCTGTGAAGCCCATTTCATCACTGGCTATAGCAACCCTGATTCCTTAGCATCCAACCTCCATCCTCTACTATTTCCAGCTGGGCCATCGAAGCTTCTTTCACAGGAGCGCACGGTTGGGAGGCAACGCCATCTATTGTATCAGATCTAAGATAGAACATGAGACGAGAGTATACTAGAAATAGCACGCATGCCAAGAAAGCACTTTGAGCTTGTTGATCATGAAACCACAATATTTTTAGAGAAAAGCAGACATATCACGAAGCCATGAGATTCTTAGCAAAAAGCAGTACGAGTGTGCCGATTACAAAACAAAGAAAAAAGTAGTCGTCACGAAAATTGACGTAACTTTCTGCTCCGAATTCTGATTAGGGCGTTGAAGTGCTCAAAATGAAGAGCACGATGAGAGCTATGCTTTGCAAATGATCTATGATCCATTTGCCACTGATAACTTTCTCAAATTTGCACCAGAAGACCTCCAAAAAACCAAAATGGAGGAGAAAATGCATGAGAGATTGAGAATTGGTTAGCTGCATAATTGGGAATATTAAAATTAAATTATTTTATTTGGTTGCACAACACAACTTCTCATAGGTGGTGTCACTTCAACTTACACTACAATATACAAGAGGACGGAAAATTTTTAATGCTCTTCAAATTTCACATTTATAGAAGGGATATAATTATTGACCCCAAAACTCATAGCAGGGGTCTATAAAAGAGGGATAAAGGGGTTACAATCTCTTATTCTTTATGATAGTTTTTTGAGTTTTTAATTTCTAGCTATGTTATCTCATAGAAGACCACCATCTCAATCAAGGTTGAGATCTCACTCCCTAACTTCATGTGCCTCATATAAGTGAGTCTCTATGTAGTCACTATATTTATTCTCATAGTTTCATGCAATTGAGTTTGATCTGTTGTGTGAGTTTGCTATGAGATTAGTCTTGTATTCGAATTGCTTTGTTTTATCATTGGTATTAGAGTGCAGTCTTTCCTTAGTGTCATGTCGACCGCTACGTCAAGTTCTCTTCACCGCCGTTTAGTTCCTATGTTTGATGGGACATGTTTCCATGCTTGGAAACGAATGATGAATCTTTTTCTCAAAGGAGAGGGCTATTTCAACATTGTCATTGGAACAAAATAGACCCCGGGACTAGATGCTGAAGTAAAGATTTGGCAAGCCAAGGAGGATAAAGCCCTCGTAGCGATTGGGTTGAGTTTGAAAAAAGAGATTACATTGGAAGCTCCGTGTGATTCCAGCAAAATCCTTTGAGATTGGCTGATACAAAGGTAGAAAAACATTCCAAAGTTGAAGTTCTACACATTTTTCATAAATTGGAGAACTTGCATTATACAGAGGGAAAGGATCTTTGCACGCATGTGCAGACCATGAAGAAACTCTAGTTTGATCAGTTGGCCAGTTCAGGAGATGACTACAAAGTACCTATTGAGCAACATAAATTAAAATTGTATCAATCTCTCCCCACCTCTTGGCATAATTTCAAAAGTACTCTCATGACCAACAAAGGACTCACATGGGAACAAGCTTCAAATGTGCTGTATCTTGCAAGAGGAGACTATGCGTATCGATCTAGGAATGCAAAGTGCAGTATCAAATGTTGAGCAAGCTTTAGATTCGCACACGACTCCAAGACCAAATAAAAATTCAAGTTCAAGACCATTACGAAGAAAAGGTAAGTGCCACTACTGCAACATTGAAGGACATTTTGAGTTTGAGTGTAGAAGAAAGTTAGCAGATTTGGAAAAGCAAGTCAGGGAATTCAAATCTGGTTCCATCTCATCTAATCTAACCACTGAGAAGGCCCACATGCTCAACGTTCAGGAGGACACTAACGATCATTCTGTCCATCTAGTAGATAGCTTGATTCTTGATTCAGGTGCTAATCGGCACATGACTTTCCATCATGATTGGTTCATTTTGTACAAGCCATGCCAAGCAAGACACACTATACATGGGAGATGATTCGGAACATATCATTGCTGGGGTAGGTGATGTACAATTTTGACTATCCATAGGAGAGACATTCTGTCTCTCAAGGGTATTGTACGTACCCGATCTCAAGAGAGATCTTGTTTCTGTTGCAAGGCTCACTGATATGGGCATGATTGTACAGTTCAATGCCAATGCTTGTCTGATATGATGAGAAGAAGATGACAAAGTAGTTGCTCAGGGAGTTTCGCATCAATCTCTATATTTTCTTACTGATGCAGTCCAAATTAAAGATGTCATTCTCCTAGCAATTAGCAATAGCAATGCTGACTTATGGCACAAATGGCTTGGACACAAATTTCCAAACAATTAAGCAAATGCATTCCAAGAAGCTCGTGGATGGCCTCAATCTAACGCATCGACCAAAACTCAGGATGTGTGAAGCATGTATCTTTGGTAAGCACCATCGATGTTCTTTCAATCGTAGTAGAACTAGATCAACTGAATTACTTGCTTTAGTACATTCATATTTATGTGGACCGATGCTAGTGTTATCCAAGGGAGGAAGTCAATATTACATAACATTCATAGATGATTGTAGTAGGTGGACAGAGGTGTGTTTTTTGAAGAAGAAATCCGAAGCTTTCAAATGTTTTACAGAGTACAAGAGCATGGCTGAACTTCACACTAGATGCAAAATCAAAATATTTAGATCAGATAATGGAGGAGAATACTTGAGTTCAGAATTCAAAGATTTCTGCAAGGAGACAGGTATTTGACAAGAATAAACATTCCATACACTCCTCAGTTAAATGGGCTAGCAGAAAGAAAGAACAAGACATCAAACAATTATGCTTGTACAATGCTTTCTGACAGTAATCTAGATGCAAGCTTCTGGTCAGAAGCCATACACACTGCTATATACATCCAAAATTGACTTCCTTCAAGATCGCTTCCACTTACCACTCCCTATCAACTATGGACGGGACGTCGACCAGATGTCTGAGTGTTCAGGTGTCAAGCATTTGCAAATATCGCATCGTCTCTCATCTCCAAATTTCATCCAAGAAGCTGTAAGTGCATTTTTATTGGTTATCTTGTTGATCAATGTGGATACAAATTATGGGATCCAGTACAGTCTCGAATGATTATCAGCACTAATGTCATCTTCTCAGAAGATATATTTCCCAGTACCACAAATGCCTTTCATACAAGCAATGTTTATGATTCTCTTGATATTGATGAAGAACGGGTGCTTCCTCCATCAAAACAATTGATAGATATTAATATGTTCGATGGATCAATAGATCCAGTTGTTATGGATGAAGCAAGTGATCCACCTTCAGCTACCTTGACTCATTCCTCTTCCATGGACACCTCCTCTTCTCCGTCCCAGGAGACTTCATTGCCATCCTCTCCTACATTCTCTGATTCATGTTTGGTTGTTAACATCCAGGATTTTGAGTTTGCAGACATGTATAGAGAATTGGATGAAACTGTGTTTTTTGATCCAACAGATGACATTGTTTTGCCCCCAAGATCTTGCAAGCCCTCTACAAAGGTAATAGAGAATGTGCAAGCATTCTATGTGGCTGAGTGCCCATGGTTTCAAGCACAAGTACACTATGGGATCAACAGCAATCCAAACCCCATAAATCATGAAGAAGCATTAAGTGGATCTGATGCGAGTCAATGGAGAAAGGCAATGGATGAAGAGTACGCATCATTAATCCACAATCAAACTTGGTCAATGACAAAATTGCCTTCTAATCTCGATCTGCTATTCCGTGTAAGTGGATTTTCAAGAGAAAATTTCATGCTGATGGTACATTATTAAAATATAAGGCTAGGTTAGTAGCAAAAGGTTATTCCCAGGTAGCGGGCTTGGACTACTTTGAGACATTCTCTTCTATGGTGAAGCTCACTACTATTCATGTTCTACATGCCTATGCTACCCAAATGGATCTCGACATCCATCAAATGGATGTCAAAACCGCTTTCCTACATGGTGATCTACATGAAGGGGTGTATATGGGTGTCAACTTTGCAAGTCCATCTATAGCCTCGAATAAGCCTCCTGATCAAGGTTTGAGAAAATCAATTCCTTTTTGCATAGTCTTTAGTTTATTTGATCCTCTGCAGATTCTAACCTATACATACTTCGTCAGTCGTCATATCTTATTTTTCTAGCCCTTTATGTTGATGACATTATTATGTTTTCAAATCATCTTGTGACCTTAGGTCATGTCAAGCATCAGCTTCGCTCTCATTTTGACATGGTTGATTTAGGTGAGTTAGAATATTGCCTAGGCATGGAAGTAATTCATGATCACCCTCATGGTCGGATTCATCTATCACAAACAACGTATGTCCCTGATCTTTTATCTAAGTTTCGCATGCTTACCTGCAATTCAATTGATGTGCCTATCGATCCAGGTATCCTTGCATTATTGCATTCGTCCTCTGCTGCCTTGTGTGCATCGTCATCTCTGCCCTCTTATAGAAGTCTTGTAGGAAGCTTGCTTTATACAATGGTGAGTTGTCGGCCTAATATTGCATTTTTCATCATTACTTTGTCCCAATTTAGTTTAGCACCTTCCTATACTCATTGGCAGCTTCTCAAGAGGATTGTTCGATATCTCCATGGTACCCAAAACTATGGACTTCTCTTCCAACGGCAAGAAATATTCACATTCCATGCTTATTCTAATGCCAATTGGGGAACCAACAAAAATACAAGATCAGTCACTGGATGTTGTTTCTTGATAAATGGTATTGCAGTCACTTGGCTTAGCAAGTCTCAAAAGGCCATTGCATTATCATCTATCGAGGCTAAGTACATTTCAGCATCTACCGCTTCAAGGGAAATTGTTTGGCTTCATCAATTACTTGCAGATGTCATAGGACCTCTTTCCGAGCCCACTACACTTTGGTGTGACAATCAGAGTACAATTGCTCTGACCAAGAATCCAGTGCTTCATTCCCACACCAAACATTTTGCTCTTCACTACCATAATTTCATTCATGAGCTCGTCAAAGATGATGTGATCATTGTTCAGTATCTCTCCACTATTGATATGCCAGCTGATGTACACACAAAGCCACTCCCTTGACCTCATTTTCAACTACTTCGATCTGTCCTTGGGATGACACCCTCATCTACAAGTTTCACATAAATGAATCATGATTGTGCCTTGGTTGTGCTTGAGGGGGGGATGTTGGATCACATGCTACATGCAACGTGGAGTCTCCAAGTTCTTTGGAGGGTTGCATGCAAGCCATTACTCTTGCATGCATGCAGGGTGATTACTAATAGTTGTTGTAGATACAAGCACGACCGAATTGCTTAGATGTAGCTTTCATCTAGAGCACGAGAAGACAATGAATTAGTCACCTCAATTAGAGGCGATGATTAAGGATTGGATGCTACTTATGAGCATCGTTGTAACCGGTTTTTCTTCATGCAATTGAGTTTGATCTGTCGTGTGAGTTTGCTCTGAGATTAGTCTTGTATTCAAGTTGCTTTGTTTTATCATCGAGCACATCCTAACTTGCAGGCCAGTCTCCTGTGCATATGTGAGGCTTAAGCGTGGTAGTTTGGCAAACAGTTGTGTGATTTATAAGAGTTTTACCTCCTTGTCGCAACGATATGGCCGCTATTGAAGTTTCTTCCAAGTTCGCCGTGGCAAAGGTCACGTTGACCTTATTACAAGGTGACAAGCACGTGTGCACGCTGTGTCACTAAGAATTGTTGCCCCTCCAATCAATCTTCCAGCTTGGAAGGCAATGTAAATCGTGTTCTTGATTGAGCATGTCTCTAATGGCTCTCCAAGGCCTAAGAGCGCGGCCACATGCTCTCCTTCTCTGCTCTGGAATTGGATCCCATCGGTGGTAGACTTCCATTGTCAGAATCAACCGTCGATCTTTGTTTTGTTCACATGGCAATGAGAGGAGCGGGTCTCAGCCGGATGAACGTAGCAAAGAGGGGAAGGTGGGCATTGAGATGGCATGATGGAGGAGTCCATAACAAGTTGTGAGCCGTTTTGGAGGGTGTATGGAGGTTTGGAGGGCCAGTTTTGGCAACTCCATTGGCACCAATTCAAGATCTTTGCATCCATTCATGGCGGTGAACAAAGGTTGAAGATCCAATTCGTTCTCCCATGTGGCCAGGAGTTGAAACCGCCATGCAGCCAAGAAACATGTGTGCAGCCATGCATGTGGCCGCGCTCTAAGAATCTCTTATCTTGAGGAGGCATGTTCGAAGGGGCCGTGCCACCACCATGACAACCAGACATATGGGCAATTGCACTACTCGCCAGCTAAAAGATTTTCCACGGGGCAATTGCACTACTCGCCAGCTCAAAGATTTTCCACGGCGCGTCTTCCCCAGATCTGCTCATGATTGACACTTCCTGTCTTTGTCTCGTCGCAGTGTTTTCGTTATCTGCGTGTTTCATATGTTTTTGACGTCATTGTCGGTACGTCCTTCGAGATGGCTGGCAATATCGGACCATCTGCAAGATAAAGTCTTACTGGAGTGTTAGAAGCCTGTGCAGACACGGGCTCAGATTCCAGAATAAAGGCCAAGCTCCGAGCCTTCGACTATCTACAAAAACACCATTAGTTGCAATTTGAGCATGACGTAAAGATTAAGATGCAGTTTTAGACATATGACAGATCTTCCTAAGCTCAGCCCAACTGGTGTGTTCACCATGATTACCCGATCGTTAAGACTAAATTTAAAGCGCCAACGCCTGGAATCGGGACTCGGGAGAAGAGTAGACAGTAGCGAGACGTTGCTCAAAACCAGGTTAGCTTCGTGGTCACCGAGTTTTCTAGCTAAATAGAGCATCATGCCCTAATTATTCGGTCAAGCACTAGAATTTTATACCTGTTCCCAAGAACTTTTTGAAGCTTGACGACAAGAGTTCTCTCTTCTAAGGAAAATTTGTTGCGGTTTAGGCCTGGTCTAAGATGATTCATCCAACGTCGCCCGCAGGCTTTTCCACAGCGATCTAGGCTTGTGCCTTCAAAGTTAGCTGGCACCTAGCACAAAGAAGTTCAAAGTGCAGGTGATAAGAGACGGATCTTACCAGCCTTGAGGGCTATATCACTCCAGCTGGTGATAGACCATGTTAATTTTTCATCCTCGTCGGGTGACCAGAGCCCCTTCTTCATGGTTGCTCGCAGAGAAATGAGAGTGGATTCTGCACGATGTCGTGAAAGTATGGGATTTCCATATGTTTCTCCAGTAGGAGATAGATATAGGCATCCCGCTGAAATTTGACGACGTTGTCGTGATTTGCGAAAGTGAGGTACGTTGCAATACCAAGACATGTTGTGGACCGCCCAGGGGCCAGGATTAGACCCGACTGAGACTCGGGACACGACGCGGCTTGGCAGTGTCTGTGCCTCCTCCCTCACGATCGCTACGAGCAGCACGGGAATAGGGATAATAAACTCAGGAATCATTTGTCTAGGTACGTGTTCCATGGACGTTCTAATTTGCGAGAAAGGAGCTTCAAGGAAGACTGTTGAATTTCTAGTACTCACATGACTGCTGAACGATGATGCTGCATCAGTGCAGCCTTTGTAACTCTGACTGCTGAATCGGTGATGCTGCATCATGAGCCTTTGTAACGGTATCTTCGTACACTTGGGAAAAACGTTTTGATGTATCCGGTGAGGTGCCTGGAACGTGAGATAGCTCGTACCAATGGTTTACCTGATCGAAATGCTGCTGCTCCGGGAAGGAAGAGACTCGTCAATACATTGTGATCTTACAGAGATCCGCTGGATAAAATTCATGGCTAAAATACGTTAAATAACTAATCTGGATGGTTCGCGTGGGTTGAAGCCAATCAAATCATGGAGGCTGTGGGAGCCATTCCAAGAACCAAAACAATAGATTTTTGGAGAAGCACGTAGCGCTGCACGCGGAAAACGAACCGTAATTGGTGACGTTGAAAAGCCGGAGTCTGTGGGGAGCTCGTGGGGGTCTAATTGTGGCCTGTAGATCTTGACAGATTTCCATAATATGATACGAACATCGATCCCAATACATTAAACATTTTCTTTATGAAGCCTTTACATCAAATTGGATGAAATTTTCCAGTCAGCAAGCATTCGCAACTGACAACGTAATGGCATAGGAAGGCGAACGTATGGCAAGTAATGATATTTAAAAATAACTTAAATTGAATGATTCTTAACCCAGTACACCATCGCAAAGTGAGAACCTTTTCGAGTAACTCTAAGAGAATCCTAGCCGTCGGATACAGAGATCTTCCGTTGCATACAGAGATCTTCAAGGACACTAGGGTCACCATTGAAGCTAGAAAATGTCTCGAAATTCAAGCTTTTTGAGTTGTTGAGTGGAAGACGTACGCAGGTCACAATCTTTGTGAGTTGGTGAGTGGAAGATCAAACACAAGGACCTTGACTCTCAACAAATGCCTCCCCTAGGCATTTCCCTCATTTCATCTTTGCCTAATGGAGCAATTCTCATGAGAGACGTGAGAGATGTGTCACGAGACAAGAAATCGGACTACAATGGATGCAATGCCAAACATGGACAATGGTATGCCAAGCATATGAGCTCCAACCCTATAAGTTTGGATGGGACCTTCTTATACTTGGTTTCTTCTTTAAGACACCCACCATGGCGCACACTACCCATGACTTACGCACACTATATAGGATACGAACGAAGGCAGTTGCTATGATAAACATGTGTGGTACCATTTGAGCTACCGCTATACCTCATAGATTGGCTTATTGATTGACCAATAATTTCAAAGATGAGGGGCCCTCCTAACCAAGGATGAGGAGAAGCTTGCCTTATGATCACACACATGTAGCTCAACCAACTCTCATTGTCTCTAGAATGAACACTGTAGAGACTTGTGAGCTCGAGCTTGTAAGGAATAACACACCATTCATGGTTGGAAGAACAATGAGCGAATGGTTCTTCAAGGTGCCCCAAACTATAGAGCATGATTGGCATGATCATGCTATGAACCTCATTAGCTCTCAAGATGGTGTTAAAATTCTACAAGCTAAAGCCCTAGTATCTATAACATTGACTGGAGCCCTCACATTTGGAACAATGAACAACTGGCCATGCCAGGTGGACAATATGTCTGGAAGTAGGCACAAAAACATTGATCATACCAAATTCTCGTTGGTGCATGTGTTGTGTGATTGAAACCAAGGAAAGTATTTCAAACTTATACATATTAAATGATGGAACTTCAAAGATCAGAAATACCTTTGTGAATGCAAGCTACAAAGCTATGTGAAAATATTAAATACCAATGCTCCACTCTCGTGTAACTACGTGGGAACCAGCTAACTCTACTTGTAAGCCCCCCATATGAGGAGAAGGCATTTGAGTAGCTCGGCTATCCGGTAGGTCCTGGTTTGGACATTAGATGAGGGCCATGTATGGCCTGATGGTTGGACGGCTTCAGATAGAGTTGGCACATCGCCAACTAGGCTACATGCAAGTGCGAGAAGGCATCCCTTGACTGACCGCACTGAGGGTAGACGGAGCATTTCCCGGGGCACCCCACTCTCAGGTTGCAAGGCCTGTTTGGAGCCTCAGATGATCTCGGATGGCTCTGGGCTGAACGGAAACCGTAAGTTAGTTGCTAAGTTTTGCGCACTGGTTCTATCGTATGGTCAATGGCCTATTTCGGGACCGACCCCCAGTCGACCGTTTTGGGCGGACTGGGTCGGTCACCCAATTGAGCCTAACTGACTACGACTGGTGGCTATATAAGAGCAAGCCCGTGAAGCCCATTTCATCACTGGGTACAGCAACTGTGATTCCTTAGCATCCAACCTCCGTCTTCTACTGTTTCCAACATGCCATCGAAGCTTCTTTCACAGGAGTGCACGGTTGGGAGACATCGCCATCTATTGTATCAGTTCTACAGTAATCAAATTTTTGATTCTCCATACTATCTTGTTTTCTCTCTTGCGTACGAGATCCTATTACCTATTGAGCACAGACGTTGTATTATTTTCTTACATGGTGTCAGAGCCTGGACTCTAGCAAGAAGATTTGGTAGTGTGTTTCTATTTGCGAGTAGATTGTGAGAGATGGCCCAGCTCGCAAGACTGCGAATCCCACCATTCGGCGAAAGCGGAAAGTTGGATGGCTCTAACTATCCACTTTGGAAGTTCAAGATGAAGACCATCCTAAGCGCATACGAGCTTTGAGACACTGCTACTGGGGTGGATGTGAGGCCGGTTGCGAGACCGGATCCAGCCAATGCAAGACAACAGATAGTACCAATTGCAGATGATATTCTCACATGGACAAGAAGAAATGCAGATGCGATGTGTTCTATTGTCTGCAGTGTTAGTGATTCTATCATGGCGTTAATTCAACATGTCACCATAGCGGAGGAGGCATGGACGGTCTTGAAAAATCAGTATGAGACCACGAATCAAATGCGGATTCAGAATCTCAAGACTCAACTCACGAACGAGAAGTTGTCTGAGTTTGAAGCGGTAGAGAAGTTCATCACCAGGGTGAAGAATCTGCGCAATTAGATGATTGCGATTGGCATCACCATCACCAGCGAAAATCTAGCACGAAGGTGCATACGGATTCTCCCACCAAAGTACGACGGTCTTGTTACGGTTCTGAATACGTAGAATAGAAATCCACCCCTCAACTTTGAGGATTTCAGCCCGATGCTTCTGGAGGAGGAGATGCGTCAAAAGACAAGGATTGGACAAGATTCAGCTTTCTGGACCGAATCAAAGAAAGGTAAGGGTAAGGACTTTGGTAACCCATCTTCTTCTGATGATAAAAAGAGAAAGAAGAAGATCAAGTGCTTCTATTGCAACAAGGCAGGGCACAAGCAGAATGAGTGCCAAAAGAAGATTACAGATGAGAAGAACGGAGTAAAGAAAGAGTCCAACAATAGCGCGCAGGCAGTACCAATAGAGCTGTTCATCACAATTGAGGAGATTTGCACGGAGACAGTTCATGTACCTACGGATGAACCGTGGATCATTGACAGTGGTGCATCGCGCCACATGACCAGTCAGAAGGATTGGTATACCTCTCTACAGCCGGTAGGGAATGACATCCTGGTAGCAGTCGGCAATGATGCAAAATGTCCAGCAAAAGGAAAAGGTACGATTGCTCCCAAGTCAGATGGAGTTGTAAAACAGTTGTCTGATGTTCTTTATGTGCCAGATATCAAGAGGAACTTGTTGTCCATTTCCGCAATCACGGATCGGGACCTCAAAGTTCAATTCGATAAGAATGGTGCACAGATTCTGGATCTTCAAGGGAAGGTCATTGGTAAAGGTACACAGTGCAACAACATTTACGAACTCTCAGATTTCAGTGCTCGAGCAGATGTCAAGAACACTAAGCTATGGCATTAGAGGTTTGGTCATCTAAACCTTAGTTCTTTGAAGGAGATGCATAAAAGTGGAATGATTGTAGACCTACAAGAAATTTCTGATCTGCCCGATGTATGTGAAGCTTGCATGATGGGCAAGCAGCATCGGCATCCCTTTCCTAAAGAGGCTAGCAAGGCAAAGGCTCCTCTAGAGCTCATTCACACGGACCTCTGCAGAAAGATGGAGATGGAAGCTTTGGGTGGTTCCTACTACTTCATGACGCTGATCGATGACTACAGTAGAAGGATATGGATATACTTCCTGAAGACTAAAGACGAGGCTTTTAGTACGTTCAAGGAATGGCATGCAATGGTTGAGAAAGAAACGGGGAGGAAGGTGAAGAAGTTGAGATCAAACAGAGGTGGAGAGTTCACATCAACTGAATTCGAAAGTTACTGCAAAAGTCACGGAATCAAGAGGCAGAAACCCCTACCACATACATCACAGCAAAATGGAGTAGCAGAACGCAAGATGCGCATCATCTGCGAAATGGGCCAGAGTATGATGAAAGGGAAAGATTTGCCAAAGACTTTCTGGGCTGAAGCATGTAACACTACAGTTTACATCTTGAATCGTAGCTACACGAAGGCTGTGAACGGGATGACTACACTGCAAGCCTTTTCTAGTAAGAAACCTTCAGCTACACATCTCAGAGTTTTTTGAATGAGACTATTTTGTGCATGTCCCTGATGCTACCAGGACCAAATGGGAACCGAAGAGCCGGAAGTGTATTTTCTTGGGCTACAATGAAGAGGCAAAGGGTTACCATCTCTATAACCCTGTTACCAAGAAGGTAATTGTAAGTTGCGATGTGGTCTTCTCAGAACAGCCGCATCAATTGGAGGAGGATGCTTCCTTCCCAGACAACCAGGACTAGGATATCCATCCAGTACTACCACCAACAGCAGACCGAACTCCCCCAACAGTGCTTGGGAGGATTCAAGACAAAGAAGATGAAGAAGAGCCTGCAGAACCACAACAACAATGGCCATTCCCGAAGTGGGTAAAGCAAGTTTTGGATGGCAGAGAACCTCCAGCCATTAAGGAGGAACCATCCGAACACTGCCGGTCCAAGAGATTAGAGGAGCAAAGAGGGTGCAGGAACACTTGGTCAACTATGCTTTGATGACAGAAGTGATCCGTGCTGATGAACCCAAGTGTCTTGAAGAGGCACAGGGCAATGATAGGTGGATGGAGGCTATGCAGTCGGAGTATGGCTCCATAATGAAGAACACACTTGGGACCTTGTGGATCGACCACCAAAATGCAAGGTAATCGGAACCAAGTGGGTGTACAAGACCAAGTACAAGTCCGACGGCACGTTGGATAAATACAAGGCTCGGCTCGTGGCAAAAGGATTTGCACAGGTACATGGTTTTGATTATCAAGATACTTTTGCTCCCACAGCTCGACTAACCACAATTTGCAGTGTTTTGGCTTTAGCTACCCAGGGAAGTTGGCCGGTATTTCAGATGGATGTGAAATCCGCCTTTCTGAATGGGTGGGAGTACGAATTGTAGTAATAGCACGCTTCACCGCCGCCATCTCTAGCTTTGATAACCTCCACAGTGCACGAGGTAAAAAAACACGCCCATTTGGTCTGTCTTATGACCAAGCTTCACGCATCCTCCCTATGGTATGTAGATCCTCCCTTATGCCTACGGAATCTCGTGTCCCATTCAAATGCTCCCAAATGGTAGATGCTCGTCAATTAAAGGCTCCAAAAAAACATCACGATTTTTGACTTTATGTTTCCCTGGAATTAGAAGGGACAACATAACATGTCCTTTCTTAATAGCCATAGAGGGTGGAAGATTATAATTCACCAATATCACTGGCCATACACTCTAAGAGGTGCTTTTGAGACCAAATGGGTGTACACTGTCCATACCCAATCCAAGTCTCAAGCTCCTAGGTTCTTCCTTGAAGCTTGGCCATGTGTCTTCAATATGCTTCCATGCAGGAGTGTCTGTGGGAGTCCTCCACTTGCCATCAGTTGATCGATGGGAGGAATGCCATGACATGAGCTCTGCAATGGATTTGCACTTGAACATATGTTGGATGCAAGGAATTATGGGAAAATGTCGTAGAACCTTACAAGGCACGTCCAAATTTTTGAGATCTGCTCTATATCTTGCCTCTCCACAAGTAGGACACTCTCTTGCATCCTTATGTAGTCCACGAAACAAAACACAATTGTTGACCCATGCATGGATGCGCTTGTAATCTAATCCTCCAAGAGAGGTCACATGTTGCCTTACCATATCTCTTGAGGTCGGTAATTTATTCTCCCTTGGAAGCATTTTACACAATAGCCTGCACATTGGATGGACAAAAGTAGTAGAGCCTAATCCGCCTTCACAGCCACCCTCATCTACGTTTAAGACAACATGCAGAACAACACCATCAGAAGGCAAAAGGGATTCATTCAACATCTGTGTCTCTACACACCTCTACATACAAACTCATACTCTGGCCACATTTCCTCTGGAAGCCTAACAACCTCAGAAAGAAACCCAGTGGACTACACAACCCAGCACAAGCTCCTATTGACTGATCAAGAAACACATAGATGACCCATGAAACATAACACTCCAGAGAATGACAACTTCAGAATTGCATAACTGCCATGAACAACATGCTATATCAAAACCTGCCACAACTCTGTGAGAGGACCCACACCGAGAGAAACATAAGTAGCTAAGAATTTCACAAGTCCTTCCTATGATTCTAGACTACAATCGGCTAGTCTTCTTCTTGTGAGATCCACGATCATGTATGGTGACAATCATAGAGCTCTTTTTTTGACCAAGAATATGTCATCTTCACTTTGGATTTGCACCTTTGGACTGCATGAAACCCATTGTCTAAAACCATCTGCTGCCCTTACTCCCATAGCATAAGTAATGCCCACCCTCTTCAGAAACTTGTCGCCCTTAGCAAGAATCTTCCTCCAAAAGCAATAGCCTCGTCATTCTTCTTATGATCATAGCCAATGCCCTACTTCTCTTTTCTCTCCGTTTATGCCCTCTATCTTCCAAGGTGCTCCAACTGCAATCAAGATTCACAATCACCAAAGTCCTCCATCCACAAAAGCTTTCCCACCGAGCAACAATTGACCTCCCTAGCTCATGGTTCTCCTCTTCAATCAAGAGGCCCTTCAATCTCTGCCTCCTCCAGGAGCCCTCCTAGTGCAGCAGCGACCTCAGATCCTAAGAGACTCTCCAGAGCAACAGTCCGCTATCCTTTGTAGAGATCCCCTTCCACAGTTACGTGCATCCCTGAGATCTTGCCTCATGACATCCTAGGCTCTCCAAGCCTCTAGCCACTCCTACCTCGTCATCACGAAGGTCCTTCCACACTCCAGCTTTAGCGCTCGTGTGGTGGCGACCCTTCTACTGATGTCCAGGAGCTTCCAGCTGCTCCAACTTCCTTTAGTCTATGTGATTACCTACCTGCCACAGTCCGTCGCCTCTCCTTCACGTGATCATAGCAACCTCCCCATCGTGTGTCTATGCCTTCACATGTTGATAGCTATGTCATAGCTTCTCCCCTACTTACAGACTCATGCCTCCTCTATCTAAGGAACTCCCTGGCTTATGTAGTAGCGATGCCCAACTCCCAAAGCTCTTTCTAGACCCTCATGCTTCTGAGCTCCTCTCTTCCACCTTCCTGTGGTCCTTCAGCTCGTATAGTGGTGACCCCTTCTCTTACTGAGCTTTCTTGCCCACTGCCCTACAGCTCCTTTGTAAGCTCACTGAACCACCGAGCTCTCCCCGTCGTCCTAGAAGAGCCCCTCCATAAGCTCCTTTTTGCACGATGATCATCTAGGTGCCCACGATCTCCGTCGTGAATCTTCTTGCAAGCTGTCATCTCCATCTACGTCCAGCTCGTCCACTAGAAGCTTCCCTTCATCCTCACGTAGCCACATTTGCATGCATGCCTTTCTTGATTCCAGCCACATCATTCTTAATTAGCCACCTCATATTTGCGTTTTTACCACTCCCAAGGATTCCCTCAAATTCATACACCAAGGCACTTAAAGCATATATGGTTCTAGTTAGGCCCTTCGATCTCTGCCTCCTCCAGGAGCCCTCCTAGTGCAGCAGCGACCTCAGATCCTAAGAGACTCTCCAGAGCAACAGTCCGCTATCCTTTGTAGAGATCCCCTTCCACAGTTACATGCGTCCCTGAGATCCTGCCTCATGACATCCCAGGCTCTCCAAGCCTCCAACCACTCCTACCTCGTCATCGCGAAGGTCCTTCCACACTCCAGCTTTAGTGCTCGTGTGGTGGTGACCCTTCTACTGTTGTCCAGGAGCTTCCAGCTGCTCCAACTTCCTTTAGTCTACGTGATTACCTGCGTGCCACAGTTCGTTGCCTCTCCTTCACATGATCATAGCAGCCTCCCCGTCGTGTGTCTTTGCCTTCACACATCGATAGCTACCTCGTAGCTTCTCCCCTACTTACAGACTCATGCCTCCTCTGTCCAAGGCACTCCCTGGCCTGTGTAGTAGCGATGCCCAACCCTAAAAGCTCTTTCTACACCCTCGTGCTTCTGAGCTCCTCTCTTTTGCCTTCCTGTGGTCCTTCAGCTCGTATAGTGGCGACCCCTTCTCTTACTGAGCTTTCTTGCCCACCACCCTATAGCTCCTTTACGAGCTCACCGAACCACCGAGCTCTCCCCGTCGTCCCAAAAGAGCCCCTCCATAAGCTCCTTTTTGCGCCATGATCCTCCAAGTGCCCATGATCTCTGTCGTGAATCTTCCTGCAAGCTGTCATCTCCATCTACGTCCAGCTCGTCCACTAGAAGCTTCCCTTCATCCTCACGTAGCCACATTTGCATGCATGCCTTTCTTGATTCCAGCCACATCATTCTTAATTAGCCACCTCATATTTGCGTTTTTACCACTCCCAAGGATTCCCTCAAATTCATACACCAAGGCACTTAAAGCACATATGGTTCTAGTTAGGCATTCAATCACTTGCATGCCTCCAACACTTAGCATTTAGTTGCCCAGACTACCACATATGGTGAACACCATCCCGACACAATGGATTTTCAAGATAGCCACGATAAAAAAATATTCATGTCCTCATACAAAAAGGATTCGGGACAACCATGAAGAGTACATGTCATCCCACAACAAAACTCCGCCACACTCTGGATACCATGCTCTGAATTGTCTGGTGCACCTACACTGCACTTCATTATCTCCCAGAAGTCCATGTAAGAAAGTATATCATCAGTGTGGAGTCCTTCATGAGGGTGTCCATAGCTCAAGGCCACCACCAACTAGCTATGTACATAGCTATGCACTCACCCATTAACATGCAACAAGTGAGAAATATTTTTTCATTTTTTTCCACACAACATGAAGACCATAAATGAGGAAAAGCATTCGAGTAATTGACCCATTAGCATAATTCACCATGTTTGCAAAATAGACTTTAAAGCTTACTTGAGTAATGCATTCAAACTTGCATTGCTCCATCCATAGATGGTTTGCAAGTTTAGTAACTCAAGGGAGGCACGTAGAACAGAGAATGTGCACCCCTCAAACAGTGGAGTCAATGCTATGGTAAAAAGATCGTCCTGCTCCATGCTATCATCCCTCCCTTTGGATTGATGGACATATAAATCCTGCACCATATCATCAAACACCTTAACTCTTTAACACTTACCATGTTTACGGTCGCATCCCATTCTCCATACTTTGAGATGTGATTGAGTGTAATCCTACGTGCACGATACATCTTTCCTCGACATCGATCACACATACATTTGATTTTTCTCTCCAACCACATTTTGCGATGGTGGATACGGAGGGATTCATCCTCAGTGGAGCTACTTGTTGAAGATGAAGACATCCTACAAACAAACAATCCAAAAAATTTACTTTTCTTCAAATATTTAATCTTAAAACTTTGTGGTGCATCTAAAGGTGTGTCTAAAATCGCATGTGTTTGTTATGTGGTGCGCATCTATAGGCGCATCTAAAACTGCATCTGCTCTGTGTATTTAGACATGCAACTACACATGTATTTAGACACGTGTATAGATGCACCATTAGACGTGCTTATAGATGCGGTTTTCAAATTTACTTTTAGCGTGCTTGCTTTACTTTTCTTCACGTAAGCTTTGCGCGGCTTGCTTGCTTTGCTATTAACAGATCCACAGTCCGATAGTTATCTCCAAGCACCCACACTTACTTCTAGGCTTACACAATCATCTCCAAACACATAGGAGAAGAGGGTGAACAAGGAAGAGAAGCAACTTTGAAGAAGGACAAGAAGCTTCCATACCTCTATCCAAGGTAAGTTTCTTTATGGTTGATCTTCTTTGAAAGTTTCTCTCTTTGGATTCATCCTTTGTCGTATCCAAGAAACGAATGATTTTGGTATCAGTGTTGCGCTTTTGTGTCAGGCGCATGTCCTTTTCGACTTTTTAGAATAGTCCGTCTGTCAGAGGGCATCTATGGATGCATCTTAGAGCACATCTAAAATCATGTCTACAGGCGCATCTATAGATGCGTCTACTCTATTTTCAAAAATAGATAGCCGTGTCTATAGACGCGCTGTTATATGCAAAAATAGACGCTCTTCTCAGACACGTCTATAGACGTGCTCCGACAGTTTTAGACCCTTCCCTTCCCTTCCCTTCTCTTCCCTTCCCTTCCCTTTCCTTCCCTTCTCTTCTCTTCCCTTCTCTTTCCTTTCCTTTCTCTTTCCTCTTTCCTTTCCCTTTCCCTTTCCACTTCCACTTCCAACAAAAGGATTTGCCTCTCTTTTCTTCTCTCTTTTCCTATATTTGCCTCTCTTTCCTTCTCTCTTTTATCCTCTCTTTCCCTCTCTTTTTGTGGTAATTTTTCTCTCTCTTTTTCTCTTCTTTTTCTCTTCTCAACTCATCAATAATCTTCTTTTTTTCTTTTTTCCAGTTCATCATGTGGCCAGGAAGCTCTTCAGGCTAACCTGATCTTCGGGAGACCATCTTTTGGGAGTTATATAACCTTTTAGGGCACCCTCCCAGTCTTAGGGAGTTATACGGCTACATGACGGGTACTCTAAACACACCCCAAGAGTCGGCACTATAGACTCCAAACCACCCTAACCCCACACAAGCTGACATTACCCCAGTGGAGTCAACACAGCCTAGCCAGATACATAGCCGAGCCCCTTCCCCCATGCCATCTTATGCCCCTTCCCCCATGCTGTCAGGAGGTCCTTGTGTCTCGCAGAGCCGTCGACGTACTCCTGTGTAGTTGAGACTCAGTTCTCTAGCTACAAGTGGTCCACGTAGTCCCGTGTAGTCTCCAGCTACCAGTGGCCAACGTACTAGCTCGACACGACATGATAGCAAGCGTAGTAGTAGGGAGAGCGGTGGGGGATGCATGGCACAATGCTTTGGGAGGGGTGGTGGTGGGGACGAGGATGATTCAGATGATCTAGACGTGCCTCCGGGTGATGGTACGATCTTCTATGACATCACTCAAACAAGAGGCATCTTGATGGATGCATGGAGGAAGGACATCATGGCCTTCATGCGCTCTGTAATTGCTAACAATTACAGAGATTGCTTTATCCACTACAAAGACCATCCAAAGAGGTTGGCTGATGAGACCCTCACTGCTGTTCGCTCTAGGTATCCTAACCCCCCCAATCTTCAGTTCACAGATAAATGGGCCAAGTCAAAGATTGTTACGATACTTGGCAATAAAAGATCTTTGCTTAAGAGGCAGGTACTAGCAGAGTTTGCCAAGCTCGAGGGAGGTCAACCACCAAGGCGCCCACCCCACACCACTCACCAGCGTGAGTGGAAGAAAGCAATGAAGTCAGCGAGGGAGGAACCCAGTCTGGAGCATGTGGAGGCACGAAGGATCTAAATGGAGCAATATGGAAGCGTGCATTTTGGAGCAGGGGGTGTTGAATCATGGGAGGCCCAATTTGTAAGTATCGATCTCAAGTTATATTATTTATGTAGTTTATTAGGAGGTTGTTTCTTTGTACTAACCCCTCCACAAATTGTGTCATCTTGCAGCTTGATATCGTGGAAAGATACCCTACTCCTGTCGAGACAGCCTACCACCGCCACCATCGCAGAGGAGATACATGGAAGCACTTTTATAATGACGGGTTGATTACTGAGGAGTGCTTTTGGAGTGCATTCCAAAAGACTGGCCCTCTAACGTTGTCACCATGATGGACGGGAGGGTGCTCCATTGGCGGTTGGGGAACACCAGATTGAAAAGATTGATGGCTAAGATGGTGTTCAGGGCTCTAGCGCAGACATACTCCGCCACCCCCGACTTGAATCGGAAGTGGGGGCTGAGGAGAGGGTTTAAATGGTGGAAGTGTAGGTTCCACTATATTTGAAAGAACTATAGAGTGGGCAAGGTCCAGTTCTTGTTGTGGAAAATCATGGATCAGTGCCTCCCCCTTAGATGGTGTCTGGTGTTTGTTGTCCCTTGTTTACAGGCCCTTGCATAAGAAGACGAGGAAGAAGACAAGGAAGGAGGCAGAGAAGGGAGAGCAGAAGGGAGCATAGAAGGGAGCGAGGATGTGGAGAACTTAGATTAGTCATAGAAGTAGTGCTAGCTACTCTTTTTTGTACTTAAAGCCACTAGCTTGGCTTCGTGCCTCTTGTATATACACTCCTCTTATTTTTGGTACTTGAAGCCACAAGAAGTGGCTTAGCTTCGTGCTATATGTACATACAAGCACTTTTTGAGCTTTCAATTTTCTTGTGCAACATTCTATCAATTAATGCCTTATGAACTAAACATTTTGGAACTGTAATGTTTTATTTGGAATTGTAATTGTCGGCTATAGACGTGCTTGCAAGAGTGCTAATTAAAATGCGATTGGTTGTAAGAATTGAATTACGCAATGTGGAAATCGGATTCCTATAACTACATAGCATACACAGCATTCTGTAAATTTAAAAAATATTATGTAGCGCGTCTATCAAACCGTTTATAAACGCGTCTATATACGTGTCTGTCTGTTCAAGGAGCGTCTATTTGTGTGTCTATAAAAGCGTCTATAAGACCATTTATAAATGCATCTATACACGCGTTTAACGATGCATCTGTTTGTTTTTTAAATTTTCTAGTAGAGCGTCTATTTATGCGTCTATATGTGCATCTATATGCACATCTATCTACTATATAGACACACCATTAGATGTGGGTCTCTAGACGCGCAAATAGACGTGCAAATAGACGCACCAGTAAGTTTTTTTTAGTTGAGTAAACACGTCTGTGTGCACGTCTGTAGGTGCTTTGTCTTGTTGTGGATCACGAATTACTTCCATGCCTAGGCAATATCCTAACTCACCTAAATCAACCATGTCAAAATGAGAACGAAGCTTATGCTTGACATGACCTAAGGTGACAAGATGATTTGAAAACAAAATTACGTCATCAACATAAAGGGCTAGAAAAATAAGATATGACAATTAATGAAGTATGTATAGGTTAGAATCTGTAGAGGATGAAACAAATTGAAGACTATGCAAAAAGGAATTGATTTTCTCAAACCTTTATCGGGAGGCTTGTTTGAGGCTATAGATGGACTTGCAAAGTTGACACACTTGCTATGGAAACTTTGAATTTTCATAAGTTGGCGGTTGAACCATATACACCTCTTCACAGAAATCCTATACATTGATATACGGTGCGGTACAGGCAGGTTACCGGCGGTGTTTGTGAGAGTACAAGAGAAGAGGGAGAGCAAAAGAGAGAGAGGGAGAGATGTTTGTTTATGTCTCAGTCAGGCCAGGAGATTATCCACTTCGGTTGATCGGATTCAACTCGCCTTGACTGATGTGTATAATAGTAAAGATTGAAGCTAGGTGATGGCTCGCATCTGCTAGTCAGTTCCCCTTGCTTCGATCTTGTTATATATCATATCTATTTATGTACATAGGTGTCAGCAGAGCCGAGTTTTATCCGAATGATGGCCCGCTTTTGCCGGCCGGTTCCTCCCGATAAAACTCTTCCCAACCAGATGTGTGATTGGCAAAGCTGATCTAGATCATCTTAGTTATGTGATGCTAATATATGTTTTCTATTCTTACCTCCACTAGCTGGTAGATTGACACTCGATAGTGACTTTACAAAATTTGCTCTATAATAGTAGAAGATCGCGTAGTGATTGCTATAGTAGTAGATTATCCTACGAGATCACAAATTACTTGATGTAATATACCATTACCTTGGAAAGTTAGTAGTTTATTTCTAAGGATCGAAAGTATTTCAGAAACATTCATGATGTTGCATGTTGCACGTTGCTTTTGAGTGAAATTTAGTTAACACCAGCATTACAATTTTGCATGTGTATTTTGGATGTTCTTTATTTTGAAGTTTGAGCTCTTACAAAACAATTGTTGCATGCACTAGATCACTACACTATATTTATAATATGATGACGGGCCATTATTATGTTTGTTGATGTGAAAATTGGCATGTTTGGATTATTGTAAATCGTCGTGTTCGGTGAAAGGAAAATTATCATAGATTAGTCGTCATTGAAATTATAAATCCAGGTCATTGTTTGCTTGGGTCTAGCCATTTTTGGTGAGGTTCAGGGACTTTTCTCTATATAGATATCTTGCATGACTCATAACTTATGCATTGCTCAATGGAATTCATCAAACTTTTTCTTTAAGTTGTAGTACAATTCCAAACTTGAACATGAGAGCAAAAAACTATGGAATAAGGATCTAGAATAAGACCGTTAAAGCATTATAAGTGCTATGTTGCATGTGAAGCATACATCTTGAAGACTATAGGATATAGCAATTTATTCAAAAACATCAAAATTTTGTTCTATACATATATGCAATCAAGTAATCATTCTAAAGTACACTATGTGAGCCTCTTCTCAACCCAAGGACACACCTAAATGAGATCATTCTGCATGGGTTAATGGGCCTCCTTAATGGGCCTCCAATGTTGTGCTAAAGTGATGCATACCCATTTGAGGGCACGCTCCATAACTTTTTTTTGATTTGTTGAAAACCAAAACGGATTGAAAATTTGGAATCCAAACTAAAGGGACTAGTGCATGGTGGTCTTAAAACATTGATAGTTGTTGGTATTGGTATCTAGATTCACCCTAAAATGGAAGGAGTTGGAAAAGTGCAATTTGTTCATGTAAAAAGATATTTTAATAAATCCAACACTATTTACAATTTTGAATTGTTTCTTTTTCCATGCACTTGCTTTCTATATGGCTCATAAGCATGCCAAAGGTCATTGCATTTAATAATACACAGCACCAAACCTGATAGCGTGCCCTTTGGCCTATTTGTGTTTTCAAGCATTTTAGGCCACAATGTACTTATTTGGGATATCCAATTCTGCTGACATGTATCACCGGAGGGAGGAAAAACCGACGAATAAAATTTCACTATTCCCGTGAATTTTGAATTTTCACACCTCTCGCCCATCAAATCTTGGAAGATTTAAGTACCTGCAACCTGCCCCCGCCCTACAAATGCCTTGCAAGTTGCACGCACCTCGACGTAACGTTGCATAGACTTTGGTTTGCCATTGTCTTCTTTCGGGTAAGTTGTCTTCTATTCTTTTCTTGCCTCACTAGCTAGCTTTTCTTTGTTTTGGTTTGGCATTGTCGTCTTTCATTGATCGTTTCCATGGCAACATGCAGCTCGCCATGGTTACAAGAGAAGCAAACAGAGGCTATGAGATAGAAAAGCTGAAAAGCTTGGTCAGGGCACAAGGAACAGAAGACTTCTTGTAGAGCAACAGTAGGAAGTAGGTGTTCCAAATGCACGCATTCGATCATTGCCATTAGAGTGAAGAAAATGAGCTGTGATGTCATGATTGGTGGTAGCATTCGCAGAAGAAACATCAAGCCATTGTAGTAAATACCATTCTCAAGTCTTCACAAGCTTTTGCCTGCACTCTAAAGTTCATAGAGTGATAACCCTACCAACACCTTGTATTTTTGTGCCAAAACATCACCACTATTAATTGCAATGACTTCTGCACTTAGGTTGTCTCTCCTTTTCTTGCGTTCTGTTGAAGCCCATAGTTGGGATGATTAGGCATTGCTTCCACTCTTCATGCATCTCTTGAGAGTTTCTGCAAATAACAAGGACATCTGTAGAAAGCAGACAGGATACAAGATGTTTGATGAGCACATCATACACATGCTTGATACAACGCAGGTCAGTGATTGAGCTTTGGGATAGTTTCTTGTTTCATTTCTTGATACAATGCAGGTCAGTGGTTGCCTAAACTAGCCCAGTGGTTGTTTGTGATTGAGCTTTGGGATAGTTTACTAGGCTGGCCTAGACTTAATGTGATTGTCCTAAACCAGCCTAGTGGTTAGAATATCATGCAACCGTGTGGTTGGTTCAGCTCAAACACTAGAACCAGGCTGGCTTGGACTTAATGTGATTGTTCTAAACCAACTCGGTGGTTGGAACATCATGCAATCATGGTTGGGTCAACTCAAACACCAGTTATGTGATTGTCCTAAACCAACCCGATGGTTGGAATATCATGCAATTGTGTGGTTGGTTTAGCTCAAACACCATAACCAGGCTAGCTTGGACTTAATGTGATTGTCCTAAACCAGCTCGGTGGTCGGAACATCATGCAATCATGGTTGGGTCAGCTCAAACACCAGTTATGTGATTGTCCTAAACTAGCCCGATTATTGGAATATCATCCAACTATGTGGCTGGTTCAACTCAAACACTAGAGCCAGGATGGCTTGGACTTAGTGTGATTGTCCTCAACCAACTCGGTGGTTGGAACATCATGCAATCGTGATTGGGTCCGCTCAACACCAGTTAAGGCTAGAGGAGGTAGGCACTCGCAACGAAATGCTTTTTTGTTGGTTTAGGTTTACCTGCAATCGCCACAAAATATAAAATTTAGTAAATTGCAAACAACCACTGCGCTTGTTTCAGTAAATCCCAATCAATAAATCCCAAACAAGGAAAAATGTAAATCCCAAATAATATACTAATCCCAAACAACCACCGAGCTTGTTTTAGTGACAATGATTGTGCATGAGGGACCATCTAATTCATAGGTTCAGATTAGCATTCAGTCAGAATCAGGCTGTATTAACAATGATTGTGCATGAGGGACCATATAATTCACACGCTTAGATTAGCATTGAGCTAGAATCATACTGTAATAATAATGACTTTGCATCTAGTTCCATGGAGGATTTTTTCATGTTACTTTCGTTAAAAAGTGAAACTTTTATATTGGCATCGAAAGTTTATATGCCCTAATAAAAATAAATGTTCGAAACATTCGCCGGGATTTGAAACTTTTATGCAAAAAAATAGAAAGTTTCACGAGAGTTTCACTAGGATTTACACCTTTTACTTCAAAATTCCAAAAAATATATATAAAAGTATACAATTTTCTAACAACATTACGAAACTAAAAAAATTAGCTCAATAAACTTGAACGCCAGGATTTTATATTAATATATAAGTACAACTTCAATAAAAACATCCCTGTCTAGTTCACAAGCTTAGATTAGCATTCAGTCAGTTTATGAGGTTGTAATAACAATAGTTTAGAATGAGAACTATCATTAAGCTAAGATAGACTGTAAGAACACATCACACGGTTAGAATTACCATCTAATCGCATTTCATGAATGAAGCAGTCATAAGAAAATAGAACCTTCAAATCCAACTAAATGCAACATTTTCAAAATATAAGGTCCAACTGAGTGAAGCAATCATATCCAAGGACGTATAAATGGCGAATTATTGCTTTAAAACTCAAGTTATATAGAAAAGCCAAATGTATAGTCAGCCCCTAAAGTTATATACCCAGGTAGTATACAACCAAGTTTTACTCTTCTACACTTTGAAAAAAGACCACCATTGTATCTAAGTATGGATATATAAAAAAGATAATTTACTTTTTTTTTTTCAAAGAAGACAATTTACTACTTAACTCAAGTTCTATTGAAAAGCTGATTGTATTAGAGGGGTGGTCAGCTTTGGTAATCATGGGCAATGTTTGGAAAGCAGTGATGCATATTTATCAGCATGTAGCAAATTTTAAACTCTACTGCACGTTTATACAAGCGTCTAAATACGCATCTAATATACAATGTAGGCACACTATTAAACGTGTTAATAATCGCGCTAATAAATGCATTAATAACCGTGCTAAAACATGCCCGTATTTTGATTAATTCTATATGTTCCTATAGACGCGCCTGCTATTTTGCACGTCTATCAGGCGCGTCTTTAGTTGCTGTCTTGTTGTGATTGATCATGCCAACATAATAGGAGCAAGAAAAAAATAGACTAGATGAGAATTTTCCTCATGCTAACATCCAACCTCCATATCCTATGAAGAAGATAAAAGAGAGTTGGAGTGGAACCTCTTTTGGGAAGAACGTCATCAATGTCATAATTCAATTCAAATTTTCTCCAAATTGGCTAGAAGGGAATATTGACTCTTGGCCTATAAAGGAGGACGGGTCTTTGCTTTGATTAAAAGACTAAGATCTACTCAAGTTTACCAAGTTTGGGTAGTGATAAACAAGCTTACAAGGGCTATAATCAAGTATTCCAAGTTCGAGTGGCTATGCCTCAAAAACGATGTAGGAAATGTGCCTCATGTTTCATGGCTAAGACTCCATGGGCTAAGAAGGGAAAATTTCATGTCTTTTCGCGGGCGGGGGCGGGGGGGGGGTGGTATTGCCTAAGAAGGGAAAATCTCATGTTCACAAGAAATATCAATCATCAAGCTAAACCACTCTTCAATGCCAGGGAGCTTCGTTTAGAACAAACAACTATGCATTTATTCTCAGCAGCATCCAGATAGACATTCTATTGAAACGCAAACACAAAATCCCCACAAACACAGAGATCTATAGTGATACAGAATGAAGCTGTGACTGGCAACAAATTTAGCTCACAATTTGGCAGTCAAAGCTGGGGCGAACTTGGTCAGATTATGCGACCTCAAGGACGATCCTGGCTGTGGCATATATCAACGTGGAAAGAAGAAAGAGGAATCGATGCCCATGACTAGGTCAATGGGCTACATTCGGAGCGACTTCTTTTCAATCCAAACCTAGAAACTTAAAAGAAAAGAACCTGCAAAGATGAAGGCGAGCAATGAGCTACCTCTCTTTAACTGCATCTATTGCAGCAGCTATTTCAGCTCCAATTCTCTTCCTCCGGAACGCCTTCAACGACGTTATCCGTGTACAGGAAGTTGTGCGAATACGACATTACTACCATGTTTGATGAGTCAAACTCCTCTGCGAGCTGTGTTTCGATATCTATACTTCAAATCGTCTGCATTTTGGGAGATGGCATGACTACCTCAGTAGAACTATCATGTAGCAATGTTTTACAATCCGATATTTCTGTGGGCCTTTGCTCGTTGGTGCAGTATTCAATACCGGTACAAGAATTGAGCTCGGGAGCGGTATCGTCCTGGCAAACAGATATATGATTGATGAAAGTTTTAGCTCCTTGTGGCAAGGATCTGGCCACCCTTGGAATTTCTTCTAAGGTCGCCGTGGTGAAGGTCATGTTGATGTTATTGAAGAAAGCTTGAAACGGCGACAGGCACATGTGTACGCTGTGTAACTGCTTAGAACTGTCGCCCATCCAATCAATATTCTTCCAGCTTGAAAAGCAATGTAAATCTTCTTCTTGATTAAGAATGTAAGAGCCTGTCTCTGATGTCTCTCCAAGCCCTAAGACACTCTTACCTTGCTTAGAACTGTCGCCCATCCAATCAATATTCTTCCAGCTTGAAAAGCAATGTAAATCTTCTTCTTGATTAAGAATGTAAGAGCCTGTCTCTGATGTCTCTCCAAGCCCTAAGACACTCTTACCTTGAGGAGGCATGTTGAAAGGGGCCGTGCCACCACCAGGATAACGAGATATAATTGCATTACTCGCCTCAGAGATTTTCCACAGTGTGTCTTCCGCAGATCTGCCCACGATTGACTGTTCGGTCACTTCCGTGCCTTTGTCGCGTCTCAGCCTTTTCTTTATCTGTGTGTTCCATAAGTTTTTGACGTCATTGTCGGTACGTCCTTCGAGATGGGTGGCAATATCGGACCATCTGCAAGATGAAAAACCAATTTAGCTAAGGGTCACTACTGGTTTGTGGTCAACGATTTTTGGAAACTAGATCATGCCCTTACTCGGTGAAACATTCTATTGTGGAAACAATGATACCTGTTCCCAAGAACATGTTGAAGCTTGACGATAAGATTTCTCTCTTCTAAAGAAAATTTGTTGCGGTTTAGGCCTGGTCTAAGATGATTCATCCAACGTCGCCTGCAGGCTTTTCCACAGCGATCTAGCCCTGCGCCCTCAAAGTTAGCTGGTACCTAGCACAAAGAAGTTCAAAGTGGCGGTACGCTGTGTTAAGGACGGATCTTACCAGCCTTGTGAGCTATATCATTCCAGGTGGAACTCCCGAATTTGGTGATAGACCATGTTAATCTTTCATCCTCGTCGGGTGACCAGATCCTCTTCTTCATGGTGCTCACAGTTACCTTCAGAGAAATGAGAGAGGATCCTGCACGATATGGTGAAAGTACTGGGATTTCCATATGTTGCTTGTGCAGGAGATTTAGGCATCATGATCTGCCCGCTGAAATTTGCCATCAAGCACTGTAGTGGCGACTCGCGAAATTCAGGTACGAGTCACGATTCTTCATATGGGCAAATTGCAATACGATGGACCGCCCAGGCCCCAGGACTGATGTTCTCCTTGATGAAACCCGATTGAACCTCGGGACACGACTCTGCGACTCTCTCGCGATTGCTACAGGCAGCATGCAATAATAAACTCATCAATCATTCGTCTGAGTGTTGCATGGATGTTTCGTCGTTGACAGTGTCCACAGAAAGCATTTTCCTTAACACATACAAAAATGTTGTTCTAAGTAAAATGCCTTAAATCTTGCAGGTAGGTTTTCAAATCACCTATTTTTAAATTTGAAGGTCAATTTCCAAAATTTGTCACTCACTTGAAATATAAACCTCCGTTTTTGGTGAAGATTGGTTCTGATGTTGCAATTAGGATTTTGAACTAAAACTAGCGGTTGGCATGGTTGTTAGTTTGCCAAACCCAATGGTTGGTATAGTTGAGAGTCAATTATTGACACAATTAGCAGCACTAGTTATGGAAATGCTTAGTAGGCTTAATTTAGGAGTTAGTTAGCTTTGATTTGGGATCTACATCCGTGATGAACGCAATTCAATGGAGAAGTCCTACATATACTGGTCATAAGGTGTAAGGTTGTCTTGGGGGGTGCACTACTAAGAAACCCTATGGTATCACGTGCATTCAATGACTATTTTAAAAACCCCTCAACTAAAATTTCCACCCTGAATAAAACCACTCCTTTTTACTTATAAGCTAACATATTTTTTTCCAAAGTTGAATTGAAAAACCTCTCCTATTGTAATCATGTTAAATTTTTCCCAGAACTTAAATTAAAATACCCCTCCTTTTGAATGCACAAGGTATACTAAAGTTTTTGAGGTAAACCTGCTCAGAAGGTTGTTTTCTTGTATGCTAAGCAATAGAAAGATTTATTTGGCATCATTGGGAGTTGTTAAACAAAAGAGAAACTGAACCTAGCTAACTATATATAAACAATATCCTAGAGTATATACTTCCAAAGCATTGATACCATAAATTTTAGAACAAAATGCATATCTATTGATATCAATTGACATGGAGGCTTCCATGTAAAGAATATTCTTTTCATCTTCAAGTTTTCAACTATGTGAGAAGAAATAGGACTAATTACACATAATTATAGATGATTGTTTTGAGATGTGACTAAAACTCCAAGTTAGTATGGGTTCAACATGTTGGGATGATTATTTTGAAGTGTGATCAAAACTCCAAGTTACTATAGCTTCAGCGTGTTGGATATCACCACATCAATGTTGGAATTCCAAGGGAATCCATGGTATTTTATAGGAAGAACCTACTTATTATCTTGAATAGGTGTACCCACAAAGAATCCCTCACTCACTAGTACAAATACAAGATGACTAACTTTCGCAACCATTTATATAACAACTTTGTATAAAATCAGTGTCTCTTTATTAGATGACAAAGTAGGGCTCCAGGAAATCTTTTTCCAAATTTTAGGCAAGTAGCTATATGGAATGAAAAAAAAACTAGCTTCTCCTTGAGTCACATGTCAATGTCTTATAATTTGTCATAACCCTTGGATTCATTAACACCATCGTGCTTCAGTAATAGATTTCTCTTCCTCCATCGACTTCTTCATTGGGAAGTTTGCTTGTGTTGCTTTATTGCACAAGCTTTACGGTTACATCGCTTCCCCCTCATAGACCTTTGGATCTCCAATGCGTCCCTCCATCTCACACTATTTAACAGCTCACCTTTGACTCCCTTCCTCTCTCATTCTCCCTTCTTTGGTTCCTCCTCCTACTTTTTTTCCATGTGTTTTAATCTCAATACAATGCTTGTTTTCATAATAGATATGTGAAATTGTTCATTTTTACTGTTGCTACAAATGTCTGTAGCACTTATCGAGACAACCCAATGCTGTCCATTTTGCTAGAGCTTTTCAACTCCATTAAGTAGCCATCGGATAGTCTAGACAGTGACAAAATGGGTGGCCATGTTTGGGAGGCACAGACATAGCATGATAGGGATGGAGTAGATGCATAGTAGGCTGCAAAATTTCTTGGTGATGGGTGACAAAATATGAAGAGGGGAGAAGAGAAGAGTGGAGATGAGGAGAGAGGGCACAGCTAGAGAGCACACCGCAAATGACTAACTGTACACTAGATTTAGTTGAAAAAATAGAATATATACAAACCCTTTTAGGGTTAGGGTTAGGGGATCTAACCCTTTCCTTTATAGCACTCTATAAGGTTAGTGCTATGCACATATGATCACGTGATGGTGCTATGCACACATGATCACATGATGTTGAGCGTGAACTCTCAACACCTTCCCTCAAGATCAACATCATGAAGTAGGCCTTCCCTCAAGATGATGATTCTGGGGAATTGAAGAAGGACAAAGCATTACATTCCATCACACCCCTTTAATGGGAATGTCCTTCCTCTGCATCAAACCAAGAGCTAGTCAGTGTTTCTTGAGTAGCTCTCTACCGAGTGGTTTGGTGAAGATGTCTGCAACATTTTCTTTGCTATCACAATGCTGTAGTGTGATGTCACCAAGTAACACTCTTTCTCTGATGAAGTGTTCTCTGACATCAATGTGCTTTGTCCTAGAGTGATATACTGGATTTTTGGCCAATGCTTGAGCCGATTGATTATCACAGTATATTGTTGTTGGCTTTGACTCATCAAAGTAATCTGTTTCTGACAATAGTATTCTGAGCCATATAGCCTCACATGCACCTGTAGTGAGTGCTCTATATTTTGCTTTAGCCGAAGACAAAGAAACAGGTGGTTGTTTTTTTGACAACCATGATATAGCACCTTGACCAAGGAAAAATGCATATCCCTGTGTCGATCTCCTGGTCTCATGATCTCCAGCATAGTCACTGTCACACTATCCATGCAACCGTAGATGACTTCCTCTATATTCTATCCCAAACTGTCTTGTACCTCTGATGTATCTCAAGACTCTTTTGGCTGCATTCCAGTGAGACTGTTTTGGATTTGCCATAAACTGTGCTAGTGAGCTTACTACATAACAAATATCTGGCCGTGTGATTGTTAGATATATAAGAGATCCAATGAGCTGCCTGTAGTATCTGTCATTGACTGTAGGCTTTTCTGAATCTTTAGTAAGTTTCAAACTCTGTTCCATGGGAGTGGCTGCAATCTTGCAATCTGCCATATGAAACTTCTTCAGGAGACTGTCAACATACTTGAGCTGACTCATGAATGTGCTATATGAATCTCTCCAGAACTCAATTCCAAGACAATAGTGCATAAGTCCAAGATCTTTCATGTCGAACTCTGCAGATAAGTCTTGTTTTAATTTTCTGATGAAGCTATCCTTGCTTCCTGTCACAATCAGATCATCTACGTACAAAAGTGCAATAGTAATGTCTTCCCCTTGAACTTTGTAGTAGAGAGTATGATCTGCATTGGACTTCATGTATCCCAGATTAGCAAAATACTTGTCAATTCTACTGTACCAACTTCTGGGGGCTTGCTTTAAGCCGTAGAAACTTTTCTTGAGATGGCAAACCTTTTTCTCCTTTCCTGGTTCAACATAACCGGCTGGTTGTTGCATGTCGACTTCCTCGTCTAGATAACCATTGAGAAATGCATTCTTGACATCAAGCTGATACACATTCCATTTGCTGAGTGTCGCTAGTGATATCAAGCACCGTATGGAATCCATCTTTGCTACTGGAGCATAAGTCTCATCATAATCTTGACCATATTGTTGTGCAAATCCTTTTGCAACTAATCTGGCTTTGTATCTCTGAATATTGCCATCTGGATTGTACTTCACTTTGTATACCCATTTGTTGGCTATGGCCTTCTTTCATGGTGGAAGGTCGCATAATTCCCAAGTGTTATTTTTATACAAAGCATCCATTTCTTCATTCATAGTAGTTTGCCATTTTGGCTTGTCTATTGCGTCTTCGAAGTACATTGGCTCTTCTGTAGCCATGATGGTAGTCATAAGAGCATAGTTGGTGGTTTCCAGCTGAATTGCTTTGCCTTTCTGAGCATATGTCAATCTGGCTGGTGGTCTGCTTTCCCTAGTAGACCGTGTGAGATGCTGTGGCTCTGCTTGGGGTGTTGCTGGCAATTCTTGCTCTTCTTCATCAACCTGTTCTGTAGATGACTGTGAAGTCGATGCTTCTATCTCCTGTGTAGGTGAGGTTTTCCATTCTGATTCCTCATCAAAGATTACATCTCTGGAGATAATGACTTTGCGGTTGATGGAATCATACAATTTGTATGCTTTGCTTTCTTCACTGTAGCCAACCATGATGCATTTGCATGACTTCGCATCCAATTTCCTGCGATGATCATCATGTATGTGGGCATATGCTATGCAACCAAATATATGGAGATGCCCAATGCATGGCTTGTGTCCAGTGAATGCTTCATAAGGAGTCATACCTTGTATCGGTTCGGTAGGAAGCCGATTAAGCAAGTAGTTAACTATAGCTATTGCTTCTGCCCAATACTGATTCGGAAGATGCTTTTCACTAAGCATTGCTCTAGCACTGTCTGCTAAAGTCGCATTCTTCCTTTCAGCTCTTGCATTCTGCTGAGGAGTATCTGCACATGTGAACTGTCTTCGAATGCCGTGATTTTTGCAAAAGTTCATGAATGCTGAAGACATGTATTCACCTCCTCTGTTTGATCTGATGACCTTGATCTTTTTGCCTGTCTGGTTTTCTACCATGGCTTTGAATTCTTGAAATCTGGAAAACACTTCAGATTTCTCTTTCAGAAAGTAGACCCAACAATATCTACTGTCGTCGTCGATGAAGGTCAAGTAATAAAGTGAACCATTGATGCTGCGAGTCTGGGCATAACCCCATACATCTGTATGAATCAAATCAAGAATACCTCGTGCACGAGAGGTACTTCTGACAAAGTTGGTTCGCTTTTGTTTGCCGAAGCAGCATGCTTCACAAACCTTTCCAAGAAACTATAGCTTCGGAATCCCAATTGCCATATTTTGATTCCTGAGATCTAACAAGTACTTGAAGTTGACATGACCATATCTCTTGTGCCATTTTGCAGATAGTGGCATCTATTGCATTTGAGCTGACATGGCATGCTTATCTGGTACTGTAGCTAGCATCCTGTATAAGCGTCCTTCCTTAACACCTTTTGCTACTAGCTGACCTCTTTTGGATTTGTCTCTGATAGTGCATTCATCACCGTCGAAGATGACTTTGTAGTTGTGTTCCATCATTTGACCTACTGACAAAAGGTTCTTGCTGAGCTTCGGAACATAGAGCACATCTTTGACTAATCCTTTTGTACTAGTGAAATTGTTCATAGGGATAACACCTGTCCCTTGAACCGGATTTGGTGTATTGTCTGCTGTGTAGATGTCATTCTTTTGACCTTCTAATGGCTTCATTTCTATGAACCATTCTTGATGATTTGTCATACGAGATGATGCACCGCTGTCGATGTACCAAGGATCCTGTTCCACTTGGTCGACTTGATAGCTGTAATCCTCTTTGGGATTGAAATCAGTGTCTAGGTGCATTGTATCAGTCTGATGCAATTCTTCACTTGCAAGAAACATATTTCCATGTTCATTTGCAAAATGAATGTGACTAGAATGTCCACCATGATGATTTCCTCTTCCTTTGGAATTCCCTCGATAGCTGTTGGATTGACTGCCTTGGTCATACTGCTTCTTGCAGCAATCTCTTTCATAGTGTCCAAACTTGTGACAGTAGTTGCACTAAATGTTTGACACATTGGTGGATGCATTCCCTCGTCCTTGAAATCTTCCTCGGTTGGAATGATTTCCTCTTTGCTGATTCTGATGTTGCTGAGGATGATGCTGATGTTGATGCTGATTTTGACTTTGATTTTGTTGATGATGACCACTTTTCTGATATGATCTACCTCTGTTTTTGCCTTTGCCTCTGCTTCTGTCTGAAGCTGTGAATGCCTGATTATTAGAATGACCTTTCTGTGCTTGAATGGCCTGAGTCCTGAGTTCTTCACCAAGTAGAACTGACTGAAGTTCTTCCAGTGTTGGAATTTGCCGTTGGATGGCAATACTCTGGACTAGATTCTCATATCCTTCTCCTAGTCCATTCAGGATTACTTGAACCATTTCTGCGGGATTCATAGTCTCTCTTGCTGCTGCAAGTTGATTGTTGTAGTCTTTGATGCGGAGTACATAAGCATGACCAGTTTCACTGCTATTGCAGAAACTCTGGTTGATCTGGTTTCTCAGGGTGAGAATCCTGGATGTGTTCTTGGACTCGTAGAGAGCTGCGAACATATCCCATGCTTCTTTTGATGTCTTGACTGTGTTGAGCTGTCCTAGCATGACATCTTGCACATTCTGCTTGATCAGGTGATAGGCATACTTGTCTTTCTTATCCCATTCTGCTTGAGCTCGAGCAATGGCAAAATTTGCTACTGGTGCAAAAACTGTTTGTGTAGATGTAGATCCCGATGTAGATTCCGTTGCTGGTGCTGTGACAACAGATGAAGTAGAGCTACTGGTGGCTGGATCGGCCAATGGTCTAGGTATAGATCCATCGACATACTCCCATTTGTCCTGAAGCACAAGAATGGTCTCCATTCGGTATTTCCATGTACCGTAATTGGAGTTGTCTAACTTAGCAGATGCCTCCAGATTGAGGTTGCTAGTCAACATGGTGCAAGAAATGTACTCAAAAAATGTCCTGAAAATCTCTATATGAATCAACTGCAAATACACTGAAGATGCCAAGTGAATACTCTGTACCGTCAGTGAAGATAGAACTGCAGTATATAAGATCTGATCTGTGTTACAAGGCTTGTGGCAATGATGCCGGGAATAGCCAAGAAGCTTTACAAGGCTGAAAAATGATGTGCACGATGCTGTGAGATAGCCAAATAGGCTTTACAATGGTGGCATGTGTGTGTGAAATCAAGTGCTATCTGCCCACTAAATCAATCTGCAATGCCTTTGAACTCTGAAGTCTGCTCACTAAACTGATGAACGTAAGGTTTCAGGTAATGTAATGATGTGAAATCAGATGTGAGTGTATGGACTGACTCTGAGTAGGTACTAGTCAGGAATTTCGGGTATGGCTTAGATTGGCAACTTGGGGAATTCAAAGCGTCCCCTCTATGGCAATCTAGTCTACTCTGATCTAGATCTAAACCAACCATCGATCGATGAAAGAGCAGCAAATAATTCCTTTTCTTTTGTTCTTTTTAAGTGCTGGGTCAGATGCATCGATGTAGAGGCAAATGTGCGTGAAGGAAGTGGTTTTGTCGGCGAGGCTCAAATGTGAGTGTAACTTGTGCCAAAATGTGCGCGTGATGTGACGAGCACATAGAGCACGAAAAAGAGCGACTTTCCTTTTTGGAGCACCCTCAAATTCTTCCTGGATCAAGAGATATGACTTGATCTAGGTGGAGGGGCAAAAGGAGTGCAAATGGTGCTCAATGATGATGTGTCACTGTGAGTCACATGCAGTGATGATGTGGCGCTGTGCTTAGCAAGAGGTGTGCCAGTGAAGCTCTGTGATGAGGTGGCAGGAGTGTGCACATGCAGTGTGTGCACAGTGTGCCTGGCAAGGGACTGTGCCTACAGGGGTCAGTGCTGACTGGACTGCTGAGGTGGTAGTGCTGAGGTGGCACAGATGATGTCAGCAAGGTGACGTGGCAATGCTGACGTGTCTTTGATGATGTGGCATAGGTGATGTGGCTGATGACGTGTCATTGATGATGTGGCTGATGATGTGGCATAGGTGACATGGCTATGATGTGTCACTGATGACATGGCAGTTGGTGATGATGTGGCAGTCAGTGATGATGTGGCCTGATGACATGGCACTGGTGACGTGGTAGTGCTGATGTGGCAATCGGTGGTGATGTGGCTGATGAGATGACGTAATCTGTGACATGTCTGTCTACATGGTAATGTTGACGTGGGCTACTGATGTGGCAGTCAGCTGCCATGTGTCAGCTGGATGACGTGGCAGGCAGGATAAGATGATGATGTGGCAGATGGGCCATGTGTCACTTGGCTGACCACACCTCAATGTGGTGAGGTTGAGGATAAGATATCCTCCCTCGCTGCCATGTGGCACTAGGAGGGCGACCGGAAGTGTTGTCAGAATCTCGGAGATGCAGACAGAATCTCGGGATTCCGTCGTCTTCTACGATGGTTTGTTGAGAAGGCCGTTCATTGGAGGTGCTCGCTGGCAAGTTTTGTGACTCTGAGAGCGGTAGCCAGAATCGTCGGGGCTCGTTGAAGAGGCGATTTGGTAGCCAAAATCTTCAGAGCTCGTTGAAGCGGGTCGTTCTGCTGAGGTTGAAGCCATCGGCCAGCTTGGTGGTCTTGTAGGTCGTCGCTATTCGCTGGTCTTCACGTTGTCTTGTGGGAGCCTGTCGTTGCTGTTGCTTGCCTCGTTTGCAGCAAGTGGCTGGCCGTTGTGCGCTTGTTGTAGGTGGCTACAGAAGTCCTTGGGCATGCGCAGGGAGTTGCAAGAGCCGATGCTTTGGCTTGTTTGTTGGAGAGGTTGCGTCGCTAGTGGCGCGTTGAGGGAGCTACTAACGGAGCCGCCTGTGGAGAGGCGACCGTGGTTGTAGTTCGGAGTAACGTTGGTTGCGAGGAGGAGGTAGCCGTCTGCTACTTGCTAGACTGAGGTCACGGGGCTATGCGCTGCTCTTGTTGGAGAGGCTAAGGCTTCGTTGTTTTGGCTTTGCATGCAGGGCGTTGAACAAGGAGAGCCACTGTTTGGCCATTGAGTTGAGGGCTACAAGCGGCTGCTTCATTGGGCTATGTGTGCGTGGCTGTCATTTGGAGAGCAGCAGAGAGCTGTTGATGGCGATTGCTAGAGCTTAGCAACGGCTGGAGTAGTGCAATAAGGCCTTAACACAGCAAATCGAGAAGTTCGAGCTCTCGAGCTCCTCACTGCAGTTGCCGAGGTAGTGAAGGAAAGCATGAAAGTGAAGACTGTCACAGAGAATTCCTACAACATGAGCAAGGTCACTTGCCTCTCAATGGAAATATTTGAAACAAGAAATTTCTCAAGGAACTCTTGACGGAAATCCTCTCTCACTTAGAAAGAAGAAACACTCAAATGTACTCTCTCAAATCTCTCACAAACAATGAATCAAATGGAAGGAGATTAACGGAAATCTCTCATGGACGGAAATTTTCACATGAATAGAAATTTCTCTCAACGGAAGTGAAGGGAAGGATCTCACAATCACTCAAGAGAACTCTCAATCTCACAATCTCTCTCACACTCTCAAGAATCTCAATGTCTCAGCGGAAGACAAGGAAGCTCTGATACCATGACAAAATATGAAGAGGGGAGAAGAGAAGAGTGGAGATCAGGAGAGAGGGCACAGCTAGAGAGCACACCACAAATGACTAACTGTACACTAGATTTAGTTGAAAAAATAGAATATATACAAACCCTTTTAGGGTTAGGGTTAGGGGATCTAATCCTTTCCTTTATAGCACTCTATAAGGTTAGTGCTATGCACATATGATCACGTGATGGTGCTATGCACACATGATCACATGATGTTGAGCATGAACTCTCAACAATGGGGAGGGAGTGAGCTCTGTGTGGGGCATTTTAGACCATATTGGTGATGCAAATGATCCCTCCTGGCCACCCCTTGCCACCATCACCATATTCGCGTCGCAGAGGCATCTTGCGCTCGCATCTTGCTCCAAATAATGTTACTAATTCCTTTTCTTTCAAAAAGCCTTAGATCGAAACACCTATTGATAATGCACCACCCATAATCAAAAAATGCCATACCCTAGTTATTCATTGGGAAGAACCTTTCCCAAAATGACTCCATGCAGTCTCCCTATCTAGCATTGCATTGGAGCATGCCATGAAGCTTTTAGGAGATAAAAGCTCGTTTGTTGCAATAGAAGCATCTTTGTAGGCAAGCCACAAAGCATTTAGTAGATGAAAGCTCGTCGACTAGAAGCATCTCCACTGAGGCTCAAGATTGGAGGAGGATGACTGATTTTAGTTTCAAGAACGTTCTTGGTGTCTCAAACATCTAGTATCCTTGACATTTTCTCTAGCTCTACGAATGGATAGTGCATCCTTAGCCATGGAAAGAATTCATGGTGGGAATTAATCTAGCATATATATGGTCATCTATGGGGGGCTCAACTTTCGCATCTTATCATGTTTTGGAGTCCGATTTCAATTTGACCAACTATATTGGTCGTTATTAGATAATTTAAAAGGAAGAACAAGGTGGGCTGAGAAATGCATTGAATAGGTTCAACAATTGGCGTGCTACATTGACATAGATTGCTATGGCACATGGCAATTTCCTGGGTGGATCACTAAGAAATATGTAAGATAACAAGGTGTTCAATGGAAAGAGTTTTATACTTTTATGGAGTTACAAATAATATACATATATAAGGGGTTTTATAATTCAAAAAGTGAAAATTTTCATACATAAGGGATACTTTAATCATCTTAAAATTTACATTGGCTATAAAAATACGTAGGTAGGAGATTTTGCAATACCCTTTGATCGCACGTATTATATGGGGTTTATACATAGTGGGCCCCCGTGCCGAGGTAGTTTATGCTATTACGCTTGTGAAGTAAGAAACTCGAAAGTCCTAGCCACTACAAGGTATTGGTCGGTTTTCGACACTGATATCAATAAAAATAACACCTTTTTTTGTGTGGGCGCAACGTATCAAAAATCATATGTATATGTGTCAATAAATGAGCATCGGTATTAGCATCATTATATACCAATACTTATAAGCATTGGTATATATTGATATTGGTAAAGCATCAATTTATATCAACATTTTACACAAGCTTTGAAAAAAAAAACTATAGCACAGAATAGGGCTTGTTTCAGCCCCATTCAGTCCCATTATTGTATGTATTTTATTAAAAGATAAGAGTTACAACATGTCCATCTAAAATTGCCTAAAACTCTCAAATCATCATGTCTTATTACAAAATTTTTCTTTCAAAGATGGTAGTACAAATTTGAAGATGAGATACAAAATGGGGAAATTTAGGAAGGTATGTTAGATACAAAATGGCAAAACACTACTAATCTGACTCTGAAGTACTAGAATCTGCCTGGTCCATTGGTCTCTCCACCTCCACCTGATCCCTTGGTCTCTCCTGTCTCTCACTCGGGTCTCCACCTACAAACTCCTCCTCCTCTGTGTCACTTGGGGTTTCCACATGGCCACCCTAAGAATGAAACAATTGACAAAATAAGATTACATCTTAATTATAAAATCAATTGTACGATCAAATATGATTAAGAACAACAATGATTGGAGTAGATTTACATGCCAAGCAGCCACTATAGACCAATTGATTTCATACTCCTAATGCTTCATCTCCTGGAAAAATGGCCTTGCTCCTACTTGCCGTGCATACCTATACTTGCATACCTGTACTCTACGTCTGTAGGAGGACGGCCAATCACAGATTCCTATGGACCCAAATTAGGAGAGTTAGATGAAGAGTTAGACTTACCACCCATAGAATAATAAATAATAGGAGAAATGGACTTACCACCCATGCCTCATAGCTTGCACTTCCACCGCTCCCACGGTGCAAAGTACGTACTGTCTCCCGTCGTGTTGCTGCTGCCCTCCTTTGATTATAAAAATTCTTCAACCTCTCTTTGAACTCTTTCTTTGCAACTTCCAATCACTTTGTGTGTGCACAAAGGCCTACTTTGTCCAGCCTTTAGGCTATCTCTTATCTTTGACCTACGGTGTTAGAGACATGCTCATGTGATATTTCATTTAATCAGAATTAAACTCGTAATTTGTGGGGTTTGGAAATTGCCTCTTGAGTGCCTGTACCAGAGCCTCCTTTATTGACTCACTCTAATTGCATAAGTCTTGGAAGATATTCTTGGAAAAATATTCAAACATTAGACGCCTCATATGAGCAATCCCCTATTTCCCATTATTATCCTCAAGGATCTCTCCCAATGGATTGAGAGTGTATGAGATGTCCTCGGGGTAAATATGCTTTGGTATCCATGGAAGGTGTGAGGTGGGAGTGGCGGTGGAGCAAGGGGTTATAGATCAACCTAGGGTAGAGCAAGAAGGGGTGGAGGTGGGAGTGGCAGTGGAGCGAGGGGTTATAGATCAACCTAGGGTAGAGCAAGAAGGGGTGGAGCTAGGGTTGGTGGAGTGAGAAGGTATGGGGGTAGTACCAAGGTGTGTCTCATTGTGGTAGGGGAGGCGAGAATGTGCAAACTCATCTATGGCTTCACTCCCACCACAACAAGATCCCCTTCTACTCTTGCTAGTGTGAGTGGTGCAGCTAGGAGTGGTGGATAGAGGTGTGATAGAGTGAGTGGTGGTGGAATGAGGTGAGGAGAGGGGTCCAGTGGCAAGCCCCACCTTCTCATCAACATCTGTGCGGTTGTAGCTCTACCCCAGCAACTACCCTTCTTAGTCTTCCTAGAGGTAGGATGCTGGCCCCCAGGTGACAATGCATGACTAAATGTGATAGGTGATGCTTGTTGGGTGGGAAATACAGAAGCCACAACACTAGGAAGACCCGATGCACCAAAAGACGCCCTAGCTAAGGTCATTCGAGACTAGATAAGATGCTGGTATCTCTCCAGGTAGAGGCTAGAGTCATGGAGGCTACAAAGTCCTCGAGAATCATGAGGCCATGCCCTCCCCTAGAACTCTTGGAATGCTCTAAGGTAGAAGACATGCGATGTGAATCCATGCTAAATAAATCAAACACAAACTCAAACAAAAAAGGAAAGAAGCATAAATAAAACTACAAAAATGCAAAAAAGCTAATTAATGCAAAAATAAGGAAAGAGGAACACAGAAGAGAGGGAGATGAGAAAAGATTAGAGGAGCAGAAAAGAATGCAGAAAAGAGTAGTGGAGAGGAGAAGGGAGGAGAGGACAAGAGAAAGAGAGAAAAAGAATACAAGAATATAGAAAAGAATGCAAAATTTTGAAAAAGAGCGCAAAAATACAGAAAGAATGTGGAAATTATGGATGATTTTTCCCTCTTAGTTTTGTTAAGAAGAGAAACTTTAAAATATTGGAGTCAAAAGTATGTATGCCCTAATTAAAATAAAGGATTGAAACATTCACCAAGATTTGAAACTTTTGTGGGAAAAAATTTAAAGGTTCACTAGGATTTCTAACTTTTTTTAAAGACTTTAAAATAAGATATATAAATTGCATTATGTTCTATTGATATTATGAAACTAGAAAATGAGCTCGATAAACTTTTGCTAGGATTTAATAGTTAGTATATAAGTACAAATTTGATTAAAAAATCTCTTACAAAATACAAAAAATAATGTGGAAATGTGAAAAAGAATACAAAAATACGAAAGAGTGCAAAAATGTGGGAAAAAGTGCAGAAATGCAGAGAAGAGAGAAAGAATGTGAAAATATGGAAGAGAGTAGAAATGTGGGAAAGAGTGTGAAAATGCGAAAAGAATGCGAAAACGTGGAAAAGAATGTGGAAATACAAAAGAGAGTGCGAAAACGTGGGAATACAGGAAACAATACGGAAATTCAAAAATAAGGAAAGAGTTTAGAAATGCGGGAAAGAGTGCAGAAATGTAGAAAGAGTGTGGAAATGCGAAAAGAGTGCGAATGCAAAGAAGAATGCAAAAAAGCAAAAGGAATGTGGAAATGTAGGAAAGAGTGCGAAAATGCACAAAGAATGCAAACATGCAAAAATCAATGCATAAATACAAAAAGAATGCAAAAAATGCGAGAACACTGTGGAAATGTGGGAAAGGGTGCTAGAAGATAGAAGAAAGAAGAAGAGCGGAAAAAAGAGAAGAAGAGAAGAAGAAGTGTAGAAAAGAGGACTAGAAGAAAGAAGAAGTGAGAAAAGAAAGAAAGAGAGGAAAAGTAGAGAGGTCAAAAATTGGAAGCTTTAATTACAAAGAGAATCCACAAGGGGTACCCATCATTAAAACTGGGGGGTAATCCTCACCCATGGGAAATCACCAACAAAATTAAAACCCATGTTTACTAGAGTCTAAGAAATAAGGGTGTTAGTAAAAAGAAACGAAGGTTCTTGCTCTACAAATTAATGTATTTAAGAACTTAACTGAATGACATAATTGAAGAAAATATATGAAAAGTTTTGTAGGAATAATGCAAGCAATTTAAACAATGAATAAGATAAATGACAAATTTTTTACAAAATATTAAGAATGTATGAAGGACAAAGGAAGAAAAAAATAGGAAGATCTCTTTAATATGTCCTTAAATGTAAAACCTAATTAAAAAAGAAAAACTAGGATGCTACCTAAATAATTGCTTAGAAATAGAAGATTATAAAGTACATGAAGTGGTCAATACATATATATATATATATATCAAAGCAATAAACAAAATGCTCTTGGAAAAGTGCCAAACCAAAGGATACACATTAATAAAAAAGTGGAGAAATAATCTCCAATAAGTAATGGACTTAATTAAATGTTAGTGGAATTAAACATGTTAAGCATAAAATTTTTAAAGGATCAAGTAGTAGTCATTTACTAAATGCTAAAAAAAGAAACCCATATAAGCATATATAAGAGAAATTAATAAGTTCTAAGAAGAATAAGCATACCACATAAAGAATTTACAACAATCATGCATATCAAATAGAAGGTCATCATGAAACGAAAGTAAGTAAAGGGTTTGAGAAGTGAGAAATATATAAATATATAATGCAATAAGAAGAAGTTGCATGCACTAAAAGAAAAAATGGTCGACCACTAAACCAAGAAAGAGCTGGGAAATGCAACGCATAGGCTAAGGCGAGAAAGTACGAAAGACAATCATAAGGGCCTCCATGTAGACATCAAAGGCTAACTTAAGAGCAGAAGCTTTTGAAGTGGGAGAACCTGTGAGCCAGAGATAAACCAGTGAAGAGACACGTCGAGGAGGGGCAGATCAAATGATCATGGAGGGAAGTGCTTGCCATGCAACAAGGCACAAGCGAGGGATAGAAGACTTACATAAGGAAGCACCAGCATGCAAAAATTCAACTAAGAATAGATCTTGCACGAGTTACGTTGTTGAATGGGAGGGGTAAGCGAAAGAAACGTCGCACAGCTTGAGGTAGGGAAGCAAGTGAAAGGCAAGAAGCCACTGTATGACCTCTGTATGACAAGGGCAACTAATGTAGAGATTAATGGGATAAAGAGGTGCTCCACCACTCGAGTTGAAGATAATGAGTGGCCAACACCAAAAGCCAAGGGACTAAGAGAAATACATAGCAAAGACCATGAAATGCTTGTGTATCAATGTTTTAAGACCATCATGTAGCACACACTATTATAGATCAATTTGTCTAAGGAAAAAGGCATTAATATGTGTGTGTGTTTGTATGTGTGGCAATAGTATAATAAAATATGGTGTGCATAGGGCCCAAGGTTGAGGTGACAGGGCATGACCATGTGCCACCCTTCCACGTAAGAGGACCCATAAGGGGTGTTGTACATAATCCATGGTAGTAATATTATAAAATGTAAGGTGGCATGGCTCCTCCATGTGCCACCCCTCCACCTAGGCTGCATTTAGTGAGATATGGCCCAAAGTATGTGGGAGAAGTAATATAAAATAGGTGGAGATGGATATTATATTGGGTTATTCCCTCCATATAGGATAGGCCCACGTGGGGGAGGTATACAAGGTCCAAGAGAGCAAGTTAAATAATGGGGAAAGTAGGATGAGGTGGTAAGATTCCTTGTGCCATCCCTCCACTTGTCCTCCTAGAGGTTTGAACGTATTATAAAATGGGAAGAGACCAAGGGAGTATCATAGAATTGAGATATGGGGGTTGATTTATGTATAAAAATGAGGCAAAGGGTTGTCGCACACAATTGAGAGTGTGTAACCACCTAGCCCACATGGGAGACTTTTCCACACACACCATGCATGTGGGAGGATGCATTTATTGGGAGAGACCCCCTCTCTTGGCTATAAAAGGAGGGGGCTATTCCTTGATGGGACATGCTCATTCTTGTAAAGCCACCTAGCTAGTACTTTGATTTCTCCCTTCTCTTCCTTTCAAAATAAAGCATGGTCCTCTTCCCTTGATGTCTCCATCTTTACATTCCTTCTCCCATCATGTACATGCTTCTCTTCCCCCTCTCCCTTTCCCCTTGTGTCATAGTCTCCCTCTTCATTCCCTCCCCTTCTAATTCCTTTTCCCCTCCCATGATAACGCTTCGCCCTCACGTTCTCCTTTCCTCTATGGCCCTCGAGTGTCACCATGCTTAGCCTCTAGTCTCTAGTCCTGATTTCTTTTCTGGCTAATAGAAATGGTGTGGCTGTTGGGATCAAAATCTCCATGGCTAGTGGTGTAAAACTTGTTACTCCTACGACTAGGTGCGGCTCTGCAACCTCTTCTGTGCACAGTTCTCTACTTTTGCACCTCCAAACTGTGTATCTTCTCTGTCCCTACGACTGCAAAACCTCCCTACTTTTGCACTTTTAGTATGCCTGCTTTCTGCTCACGGAACCTACGTGTATTCTGGCCGGCAAATCTTCTGCTCGTATCGGTCGCATCTGCAGAACTGTAACATCTGTGCTCCTTTTGAGTTCCTCTACACGCATTCGATTCGCGCGTCTACTGTGTTCACACGCGCGACAGTTTTTTGGGCTCCTTCATCTTCTGGTTGCGGATAGTTTTCTCGCTTCGTGCATCTACTGTGTTCACCCACGCGACAGTTTTCTAGGCTCCTGCATCTTCTAGTCGCAGATAGTTTTTCTGAGTTTCTGCAAAACTGTAACAGCAGATCCTAAGCAAGGAAATGTCTCCAAAATGGGCTCCTGTATGCGAATTCATTGAGAAATCCAAGTGTGATAGAAGGATTAAAAGCCTTTATTACATACAAAGAGGAAATGCTTTTGAGATTTCCTAATTGAAAGCCCTCTTAGAAGGAACACACGTTTTCTGTAATTTGATATATGACCTTGAGGAAATGCTAGAAGAGGATGTTGAGGAAGAATGCACTTTATTTTGGTCAAATGTTGGTAACGACTTGCAACCAGTTGAAGTATTTGGAAATGAATTTGAATCGCTACTCCCACGTCCATATTGTGGACCAAAGAAGAGAGAGTTCACGCCACAAGTAGATATACAAGTCCACGTTTTATCACAGTTTGACCATTGGATGATGAAAATGAGAATGTTAATTTCTGGGTTGCAAAAGTGGTAGACATGAGCATGGATGATCAAGGGAGAGCTATAGAATTTATAACGATATGGTATGAGCCAAAGGGCAGGAAGGAGAATATGAATAACAACCCACTATATGCTAATTGTATAAAAAAGTAATGGTTTCCAAACCATGAAGTGGTTTTAGAGCTTTCCAGAGACATGATCATAGTATCTTGGAAATCAAGGACAAAGAAAACAAGAAAGCACATGGAGTATGATGTAGAAGAAAAAATAAGAATTCCGCAACCAATTATTTCACATATACAGGAGTTTTTAAGGATACTTTCTAAGGTGGAAGTAGAAGGGGAGAGGGAAAATCAAGAATGTCCATGATAACACCATTCAAGCATCAATAAAGATGAGAGATGACGGTGGCCAGATGGGAGTGAATGAAGATTTTACCCAAGCAACAATTGGTGAGACACATGATAACTACTATGATGATGAATCTGACATTCAAACGAGCAAATGTCAGGATCATCCATTTGTATTTAAATCATTGTAAAGGTCATGACATACTACTTTGTAGAGAAACTCATGATATCAAATTTTCTTGTAAACATATAATAATGTAAATTTGCAAGCATAGCTATTGCTATTGTTTGGAATACAAAAGAGTCTTCCATGTCTCTTCTCTATTTAAACATTTTAGATTGGTAAATATTATGAGTGTCATTGTTGTCCATATTTAATTTAAAGTTTTTTTCATGGATTTAAATTAATAACTCAAGTTTTTTTATATAAATAGGATTGTTTAAAATAATAAATACAAAACTAGCATTTAATACTAGTTTTTGCATTATTAGTGCAACATTATAGAAAGATATTACAAATTTTATTATGTGAAAATGACAGTGCAAGAAAGTAAACTTTTGATGCTCTAATGATATTTTCATAGCTAAACTTTCCATTTGGGAAGGATTTTAGAGATTTGTCCAAAGACAAAAAATAAGTACAACTTTAATAAAAGATCTACTCACAACGTCGTGATAAACGATGCACATGTCTGCCTCAGCTTAGAACTACTAGAGGAGGTATTCCACTTCAAAGCACACCCAAGGCCCAAATATTTAGCCTCTATTGAAAGGTGTGACACTTATTTTGATGAGGAAAGCTATCCCACTTCACAGGGCTACCTCATCAACAAGGTGTTTGATGAAGACCTAAGGGCAGTATGCAAATTCCTGTTCGAGTTCATCGTCCTTAAGAGGAGTGTGGGCTATTTTCAATGACAATATGTAGTGCCATTGGTGGTGCTTTTGGAGGAAGACCTTGAAATGGACTAGTTCACCACTTTTGATAAGGCATTCGAGTCCCAATTGAAGGTAGTGAGCAAGGGACAGATGCATTGCAAGCTCATCCCTCATCTTTGTATGCTACATAACCATCTTACAACTGGCCAGGTCCAATGCCCTTCCAACACCAGGTGGAGTAGGCTCATCAGGATCCAAGGATGATGAATACCAATTGAAAGAGCAGGACGAAAACACTGGCCAAGATGGCGAACGAGAATGCACATGTCAATCAAACTGCGGAGGAAAATGGTGGCAAGGAACCTTCAAGGAGAACGTCTAGGATCAAACTGTGGAGGGAAACGTTTTTGAGAACTCAAGAAATTGATCAGTAGCCATGGTAAGGCAAAAACAATGAGAAATAATGTCTGAGGCCTTCCACTAACCAAGGCACTACACCTCTCGACAATCCCACTCATACCATTGTAGCCTCCAGCACTTCACAGCCCTCCACATCACAACACACCACTGAATCGCACCACACCACCACACACACACACACACATACACGTGCGTGTGTGTAGGCACACACATGCATATGCACACACTCATGCACACACACACTCATCCATGCATGCATGCATGCACACACACACACTCACACATGCACAAAAACACTCACACACACACACACACACACACACACACACACACACACACATGTGCAATGCAATAGGAGCCTATTGGCCCCAAGGGTCCAGAGGATTTGGGCACATCCACATGGTATGAAATCCTCAAGTCCCATGCCACAGGAACCCCCACCTGACCACAACACATGGTACTAGGTGATGACACATTTAGAGTGATCGAGGATATTTTAGATATAAACTATTGGTGGGGCAAAACTTCACAGTTTTCAACTAAGTTGTAAAGACGTCATGGAAGTTTGCGCCCACTAAGCTATTACAAAGAAGTTTTCGCGAGTGGCAAAGAGACCATCCCATGCAGACCCGTGGAGGCTACATCTTCTTGAATCCAAATAAAGTGCCCAAGAAATACAAAGAAGCAGGGCTACACCCACAATGGCAGCTCCCATTTTTGAAAACATGAGGCATTTTGGCATACTTATTACTCGGCAAGTGTGGACCGATGAGTCGACCCACATGTATTCCTCTTTGAAGATTCTGGTCATGGAAAGATTTTGAAGCCATGACGGCCTCTAACTCCGATATGTATACAACTTTCCATGGCTAGAATATACTACAATGGGTACCTCCTATGCACTTGCGGCTCAGATGGAGGAATTCAACAACACTTTTGTGACAATCTCAGATCCAGTACTTGTGGCCACCATGCATTTTTTCCGCGTGCTCATAATTCTTTTATGGGACATTCCCAAAAAAGATCCCACAATGAAGAAAATATTCAATGGCTCCACTTCAAAAATCATCTTTGACCTCAATAAAACCCCTCAAATTTCCACAAGTTATGCACCTCTACTTATGACATGTCCACAATCTTCATGGTCATCACATTTAAACCTTCGAAGATATGTTCGAAAGACTCTCCATCCATTTTGCCACATCTCCCAAAGGGTCTTAGACTGCCACTGCATCATGAAAAACGCCCTCAGGTATGACATCATGCACAGAGTTTGATCCACGGATGAGGATGGGGGACATGTTAACTGCCACGGTTTAGCAATTGATGCAAGCAGCCTGATATTTTGCAAAATAGTGCAATGGAAGGAAGAGAGGAGGAGAGGAAAATGATAGAAATACACCTTGGAGCCGTATGGGCCCAAGTGCCTTGGAAAAATGAGAGAGAGAGAGTGGTAAGAAAGAAGAGTGTTGGCCTTCCCTTCAAAAGGTGGAATATATAAATAGCCAAAGGTTTGACGTTGGTCTTCATTGTTGTATGCACAAGTTTGGAATATAGCTCTCTTTCACTCCAAGAGCGTTTGAGTGTTCTCTTGTTTCCTTTGTAGTGCCTTTGTGTTTGCCACTCTATCCCCCTTCACTCCCCTCTTCTCTGGTGTCCTCCTCCCTTCCCTTCTTGTCACTCCCCCTCCCTTTTTCCCTCATGGAAACACATTACAACAATACAGGAGTCTCAAGAGTGACACTGGAGGACGGTTCGTGCTTGCATTGTTCCAAAAGGAATAGGAGGAGAGGTTCCCTCAGCATTTCTTCAAGATCCCCATAACAGATAAATCACCGCCAAACCACACGGGACTTCAACATTAAACCTCTATGATCATGATGATCAATTGGCATGTAACTAAGATATTGAGTGTCTATGAGCATGATGATGATCAATTGGCATGTAACTAACCTATTGCGCTAGATTTCATGCTAGTTGTTGTTGGGTGCTTTCTATATCTAGTTTGTCTCACTAGTGAATACAAGGTAGTTGGTCCACAAGAGTGGTTATGAGGAGAGCTGCGGAGTGCAAGTACTATATAGGTGTTTGGATCATGCCATGGATGTTTGAGGAGCACAATTACTCTGTAGAGCCATAAGCTCTATCTGATGCAAACCAATTTAAAAGTCAAATACTTAAGGCTTTGAGTCCTATGGTCATGTATTCCTTGTGAAATTACTCTTAAAAGAACACAAAGTAATGCTAAGTTATGTAGCTTGCCAAATCTCGTTACCCTTGTTTGTGGACATACAAACCTATCTCTATGTTTTGAGTGTATTTTTGATGGCTTGAAGATAGTTATGTCAAGGAATTTGTGGCTTGTATGTGATGCAATGTCATCATATCTAAAACAATACCAATAGCTACATTGCCACATCCAAAGAAATGTGGGATTTACAAGCATCAACACATTGGACAAGGAATTTGTGGCTAGTATGTGATGTAATCTTACAATATCTATGTTAACGAACTTTTGATAGCCATGCCAAGTATGTGATGCAATGTCATCATATCTAAACTGATCTCAATAGTTGCATTGCCACATCTAAAGAAATGTAGGCTTTGCAAGCATCAATAAACTGGACATGCACATTAGCTGAAGAGACTATGCCACACATGATCCAGGGATTTAAAAAGTACATTTTTAAAAATTAAAATACGTACTTTTTGATTAAAGATTGCAGCCTCATGCCCTAAACACAAAAAAATATGGTTCTTTACACCGGCTGTAGATCGAGAGCTCGATCGGGAGCATGCCGCATAGTTGATACTCTTATCACATGTCATCATGACCTCACTACCATGCGGTATCTATCCATATGAAGCGGTATCATTTACATCACACGGTCCCGCATCTATGCCGTACGATTTTTTAAAGGGCACCACGAGACACCACCCTACCTATCCCATGCCGTACATGTCATATCAGCACGTGTGAGACCTTAGATCATATGATTGGGAAGGATACGCAATCCTAAACGTTGGCATACCACACGGTGTAAGATAGTACCGCGCAGTGTGTGAGAAATCCTATTTTAAAAAGACCCCGATCCCGCCACTACTGCCCTGCCAAAACCTGTTGCTTTTCATCTATTTCTTTTGCAATTGTGTCCCAATCCTTTTGGTAAGATTCTAGAGCTTTTAGTTTGGATCAGTCGGGCCAGGTGATGACCCGCCTCGACCAATTGGATTTACCTCGCCTCGCTGATTGTCAATAGGCTGTTTGACAGAGGGAAAGAGAGGGAGTGAAGGAGAGATAGAGGGAGTGAAAGAGAGAGAGAGAGAGGAAAGAGAGGGAGAGAGAGGAAAAGAGAGAGAGGAAAATAGACGGAGGGAGAGTAAAAGAGAGAGAGGGAGAGATGCCTGTTTATGTCTAAGTCAGGCCAAGAGATGATCCGCTTTGGCCAATCGGATTTGCCTCGCCTCGATTGATGTGTGTAATAGTAAAGATCGAATCCGAGTGATGGCCCGCATCTACTAGTCGGTTCCCCCGCTTCGATCTTCTTATATATCATATCTATCTATGTACATAGGAGTCAGTAGAGGCGAATTTTTTCTGGATGATGGCCCGCTTTTGCGGGTCGGGGTTCCTGATGAATAAAACTCTTACCAACCAGATGTGTGATTGGCAAAGCTGATCTAGATCATCTTGGTTATGTGATGTTATATGTTTTCTGTTCCTGCCTCCACTAGCTGATAGATTGACACTCGATAGGGACTTTATGGAATTCACTCTATAATAGTAAAAGATCGCATAGTGATTGCTATAGTAGTGGATTATGTTGCGAGATCACGAATTACTTGACGTAATATACCATTACGTCAAAAAGTTAGTAGTTTATTTCTAAGGATCGAAAGTTATTTAGAAACATTAATGATGTTGCTAGTTGCATGTTGCTTTTGAGTGGAATTTATTTTACACCAACATTGCAATTTTGCATGTGTATTTCAGATGTTCTTTATTTTGAAGTTTGAGTGCTTACAAAACAATTGTTGCATGCACTATAAGATCACTACACTATCTACACACCCATCTTTGATGGCAAGGCAAGAGCAGTTGAAGACTGCAATTCAAATGCTTGTCCGTAAGACAACGATCGATCGAACAGTTGATAGGATTGAGTGAAGTAGAAATCCAACCCCATGCAAGCTCAAAATTTCTATGCGATCAAATGGTATCCCGAATACTTGACCTTATCTACATGAGCTGGCCTACCGATCACGGTTGAATGACACGAATAGATGTTAAAGTGATACTTGATCAATTTAATTCTCGAGTGTTTGGAGATCCAGTAGGACAATGGGAATTATACAGGAAGGTGAGCAATGTAGCCTTGCCTATCAATGGAGAGGAAAAGCTTGCACTCTAGATGACTCAATAGAAGGCATCGCAAATATCTAATCGTAGAAAAAATGAGAAGGAGAAAGGGTCCGTCGGAAAGGCAACAGCTAGTGCCCTAGTCCATATGACCAAGATGGCTAGTGGTCCAAAAGCAAATGCCAACCTAGGCCAAGCTAAAGGGAGAGCATAGATAGAAGTATGTACTGCATTTGCCGACACGTGCTCCCACATAGTAGACTTTCCATTGCAAGCGTTGACCTTGCACGATGAACCGGTGGGCAAGGGAGGAGAAGGGAAGGTATTCAGGATATAGGTTGTGAGTGTCCTGGGTCTTAGGCCAACATCGTGGTATGCTGGCAAGAGGAGTAATAGAGACGATGCTCATGCTCATTTGGCACTAAAGGATGAGCTAGCAATGACAATTGTCCATAGAGCTGTCTGTTGAGCATTGGGGTACTCACACACCCAAGATCTCTTGGTCATCACTTTGTTTTTCAATGATGGAAGTGTGCACAATATGTTGATGTGTCTCCCATAGTGTTCCGAGATATGTGTGAGATGGGTTAAGACCACACATCCCAGAGAAGAACCTCGCTTTGACTGGAACTCTCCACTCACTAGGTTGTGAGCAAGATATTTTGTCATCATGGATTGTCCATTGCTACTGCTATTGCCAGTGGTTTGAAAGAGTTCATGAACAAAAGCAACCAACTACATGTTGGACTTCATGACGGATGAAATTTTTGTCTGAGTTGGGATTATTGATTGGGGAAGAAGCCTCCACTGGACCGAAAGTCGATATTCGCAAAACCCAGCTTTTGCTCCTCCTAGGGCATTCCTATGGTTAGCACGGGAATTATATGCCAGTACAACTACACGAGAAAATCTCAAGGGGTGCATGGGCACCAGAGTTAGATTGCTTTGCCATTGCAAGATGGCTATTTAGGGAAATTGCCAACTTTTTCATAGATGCTGTAGACACTCTTAGTGACAACTCTGTGAAGGGACACGTTGCAATCAAGCTCTTGGTGATTGTGGGAATGCACTATGCAAGATTGAATCCAAAGGAGCGACCTTCCATGGAACCAATTTTAACAAAAATGCATAGTTTCAATGTAAACAAGGATGTGGCAATGCGACCCATTGAGGAAATGAAGACATGTTGTTGAATATAATTTACATCTTTTTTGAGCTTGACCCATATGATCACACTGTGATTGCCAAAGTTGTAATGTCTTTGAAAAATGTAAATGTGGATTTAAAAATTAGGACCATGTGTATCTTTGGAACAAATGTAACAATTTGTTAGGGTTTTCCCTTTTCATATGTACAATTTAATCGATCGTGGTCAACAATCCACACTCCTGTTAGTTGGATAAACATGTTTCAATAACACGTCACTCACTCGATTTCACATGCTTGTTAGATCTTCTCTTGCTCTCTCACTCACCATGGCATCTGTGTTACAACGATCATCTCAAGTTGCATATGCATCTCAGGATCCAAATGTGAGGGGAAAGCAAGCCATGAAGCACATAATGGATGTGGCTGATGCTACCCTCCTACCAACACGAAAAGAGATGAGGCACGCGCAATTTCCAATGCAAGTGTCTTCCATGATCCGAATGGTTGGAAGTACAACCGCATCAACGTAGTGGTCTCAAATCATGACATTGTAGTAGTATGGGATTGCGCCGATGCCACACATGGATGATGGCCCATCAAGAATTATCACCACCCCGCTATGAGAGAGAATGCATACTACATTCATTGCATCATCAAATCTGATAAGCCTCATAGCGGGGCCATGCCACTTTACTTTGCAAAGATGTTATATGCAAAGTTTGTTTTGGACGTGCCTATAGACTTTGCTGACAAACCTAGGACATGCGGCAAAAGGCCAGTGCAACCACAATCAGCCGGCACCACCATTGTCCCCATCATTGCAACACCACTTGCTAACGTGGGAAGCCTCTAACTTCAGGTAAGTGAAGTACATGCCATTTTGTTACATGTTAATTATCATAGTTGCTATATCATACATAGTGTACTCATTAGCCATATTGTGCATTTGTGTAGTTTCTGTGACGACCTTTGGAATATTTATGAACGTGCGTGATGTGATAGAAGATGAAGGCATAGAGGGGGGTGACGGTGTTGAGGGTCCACATGCTACGACACAAAGTGCTGCGCGGGAAGATCTCACTTTTTCGAGCATCATTGTGTGTGATGCTATGTCTGAGTATCGGCGGGTGATGAGCGAGAACGAGCGGCGCCTACTGCAAGCTGAAGTTAATCGCCTAAATGCCATGCTCCAACAAGCCAATCAAAGGTAAGACCTCAAAAATTCCTACAAGGAGCAAAGCCACATCTCTAGCTGAGTATTCTCATCAAGTGCGAGATGTACAAGCCGCCCTCCAACATAGCCTAAAAATCATCCAACTTTCTGTCGTGTATCACCTTTCTGAATGATGGGCCTTTATGTCCAATATGCGAAGATCATTTTGATATGATGACTGGATATTATGTGCTATCATGTCATATTGATTTCACCCGGTATGCCTAGCAAATACGTTGAAGGTCAGGAGTGCTTGCCTAACTTGTAATGCTACCCAAGCCAAGCAATTGCACGATGTTCTTGGCATCGGAGCAACATTTTTAGCAGATCCTTGGTTGTAGAGATTATAGCACCCATATATTGTATTGCCATATTGCAATGACATATACCAATTTTGTTAGTGCTGTTTGGAGTTAATACGATGGCTAGTCTTTAGCATGTTTTGATTTTATTTGATCCTGATTATTATTTTTGTGTGTCTTTTTAATTATTTTGAAATTTGGCAAACTGAACACATGTATACTTTTCTCCTATCTAGCTCCTATCAATTGTGGCTTAAAACGTAAACTTTTATAATATGATGACAAGCCGTTATTATGTTTGTTGATGTGAAAATTGGCATGTTTGGACTACTATAAATTGTCATGTTTGGTGAAATGAAAATTATCATAGATTAGCCATCATTGAAATTATAAATCTTTCACAAACACTTTGATGGGGTTTACACTCCCTCTACAAAGTGTGCTTGGAAAGATTTATAATTTCATTAAAAGCTAGTCTTCCATTGCTCCAGCCACCATCAGCACCATCTTTTGCATGTCAATTAAATTGCATATAAAATAAATTGCATTTTAAGAAAATTGCATTTTAAAAGGTTTGCAACATGAAAGAATTGTATTTGAAGTGGACTATATTATTATTGCATTTTAAAAGAATTACATTTAAAAGTCTCTCATTTTAAATAAATTGCATTTCAAAAGGATTGCATTTAAAAGTCTCTCATTTTAAAAGAATTACATTTCAAAAGGATTGCATGTTAAAAGAATTGCAATTGCAATATTTATAAGACACAACCATATATCACACCAACATCTCTTCTTCTGAGTCACTAGAATTTAGTTCAAGGTGTGTCAGTATAGGGGGTTGCGACAACACCTTCATGGCCAAGGCTTGCAAATGAGGTGTGGATGCTCCACACTCTTCCCACCATCTCCATGCTAGCATATCTTTTGCTAATTCTTTGATTATTGGACAGGCAAATAGTCCTTATCTACTCCTTATCTATTTCGAAAACTTAAAGATTCCCTAACAATAGAGGCATACTCTGTCCTTTCCTCAAAGAAACATCCAAGAAGATCATGCCATGATTGTATTATCTGTACATCAGTCTTTGCATGATATTCCCACCATTGCAAATCTAATATATGGGCAGCATAGTGCAAAGAGTTGTGAGCTTGATTCCATCGTTTTCGCACCATCTTTTGCAATGCGGTTCGTTTAGTCATGCTATATCCACCTTCTTCTCACCTCAGTAGTCCACCATGCCATATAAGCACTTCCCATGCTTGGCCCTTTCACATCCGACCTATGGATTGCAAACCAAATTGGCTTCATAGCTTCCACTGCATAGAATACCCTCTTCCAAAATGCTGGCTTATTAACCAACACCTTTAGGTCTCCAAATTCGTTATGAGAGTTGTTTGAGCATGCCTCTTGGGGGGTTCACTCATCATCTGTAACCCTATCACGTGAGTTCAACTAAATTTTACAAAAATTAATCTAGATAAGGGAATATTCAAAGTAATTTTGGGAAAAAATTATAGATTTGTATAGAAAAAGGGTACTTTTTATTAAGATTTTTTTTACAGATAAGGGATTTTACAAATAGGCCTTGAACGCACATGATATAGAGGGTTTATACATAGTGACCCCCCTGAGGTGTGCCTCGGCTATCCACTCTATGGCTTCTATGCTGAATAGCGTCTCAGTTACAAGAGCCTGTTGCTTTAACAACCGATCCATCATTATATAGTTTGTGCCAAAATGCATTTCAACTAGCTTTAGAAGCTCTAGCGGGTGATTCGCAGGCGGATGATTCTTGAATATGCCTAGTAGTCGCTCATGGTTAAGAAAGTACAGCACGACCTTTTGAGCCTCATCCACAGCAACTTTGAAGAAGTTTGTCTCAGGTGTTTTGTACCAATCCTCTAAGACTAGGTCCAGACAGTGGCATGAGCATGGTGATGCCCAAATACGTCGATATCTGCGATTTATAATTTTTCCAGCCTTCCGACAATTCTTAGCATTATCAGTAATCAGCTGAATAATATTGTCAAGACCGATATCTTCAATAAACACTTATTTCATTAATTTTGGACTTGTCAATGTACAAATTCATTTTTACATATACTTTTGGACTAGTTTTCAGATAAAATTTAAGAAAAACCCAATCTTCAAAGCACATATAAAAACATAAAAACAAGCATTTTTTAATATATTTTTTAAGGACATGAAACTAAAATTATAAAATTTAATGTAGCCTACATAAGTTACATGAAAAAATAAGATTCGGTTGTTGTAAACTCTCTTAATATTTAATGGTGTTAATAAACACCTTCAAAAGTTAAGCCTGAGATTTTCAAGACTACTTAAGTTACATGAAAAAATAAGATTCGGTTGTTGTAAACTCTCTTAATATTTAATGGTGTTAGTAAACACCTTCAAAAGTAAAGCCTGAGATTTTCAAGACTACAGCCATTCAATTTGATGAATTTTCTATTTTCAAGTCCTTAGCCTGAACTCAACCCATTCAAGAGCTGAGCTCATCTCTTCCTCATCGATGTAGTTAAAATTATAGAAGAGAAGTAAGGATTGATGAATTTTCTCCTGCATAACACTTTGTTTGTTCTGAATGGCTTGCACTTCCTCGGGGGAAAATCTTCCATAACGAGCCACACGCGAAGATATCTCACTTTGAAAGTCTATCAACTCTCTCCTATATGACTGCAATTTATCTATTTCAGTAGTAGCCATACTTATTTTTCTTTCCTCTTCCTTCTCTAAGCCCTTCTAACAAGCAAAGTCATCCTTCTCGTACTGGGTTAATGGAGTTGGATTTTGCTTTCTCTCCTCTCTCTTTCCTTGGTTCTCGGCAATCCATTCTTTGAGGCTGCTAATGGCTTGCTCGACAGAATCGATTACCTTAAAAAGATCCATAATGGCTGCAAGATGAAAGGAGTATGCTTGAGAAGAGGAGGTAAGGTTGCGGGCAAGATGGAAGGAGCAAGCTTGAGGAGAGGAGTAAGGTAAGAAGAGTAAAGTGGAAGAAGTGTGGAGAGGAGTAAGGTAAGAAGAGTAAAGTGGAAGAAGTTTTTGCTGCAGGTGAGATATAGAAGACGAACGAGGTGAGGAAGGTAACGAGAGTGAGGAAAGATATAGAAGACGAACGAGGTGAGGAAGGTAACTAGAGGAGGTAAGGCAAGATGAAAGGAGTATGCTTGAGAAGAGGAGGCAAGGCTGTGGGCAAGATGGAAGGAGCAAGCTTGAGGAGAGGAAGGAGCAAGCTTGAGGAGAGGAGTAAGGTAAGAAGAGCAAAGTGGAAGAAGTGTCTGCTGCGGGTGAGATCTGCGGGTGAGATATAGAAGATGAACGACTACTACGGAATTTATAGAACTACAGATGCAAGACTGTAATGCGAGATGACTAGATGCAAGATCGTAATGCGAGACATTATAAAATAAAATGATGGGATGCAAGACCGTAATGGGAGACATTTGAGACATATAAGATAGTGATAGTACATTGAAATCTATAAAGTAAAATGATGGAACACAAGAATGATATAATTAATAGAATCTCATCATGAGATATTCTTTTAATATAATATAAGTTAGTAATTATTAGAATCTCATCATGAGATATTCTTTTAATATAATATAAGTTAGACTTGCTGTACATAATAAATGATAGATTTTGAGTACATTGAAATCTATAAAATAAAGTGATGGAACATAAGAATGAATTCTTTTAATATAATATAAGTTAGACTTGCTATACATAATAAATGATAGATTTTGAGTACATTGAAATCTATAAAATAAAGTGATGGAACATAAGAATGATATAATTATTAGATTCTCATCATAAGATATTTATTGTACATAATAAATTAGACTTTCAAAAAAGTAAAACCTAATGTATTGTAATGAATAAATATCATAAAATATCCTAATGTATTGCAACATTTAACATAAGTTTTAAAAACACTATCATTAATCAATACAAACAAGATAAACATCTTCAAGGACTCATGTTTCTTTCTACATGTTTTACAACTGAATAGAGTCTGATGAGTCCTCTTGAGGCTGTGATTCTCTAAGAGTACATTGAGTCTCTACTTGTGTGGATGGTGTACATTGAGATTCTACTTCTGGTGCAATCGGGATAGACTTAATCTCTTCCTCCTTTAAAGATGTGATGTTATAGATGCACATTGAGTCTCCACTTCTTGTGTAGGAAGAATGCATTGAGTCTCTAATTCAAGTGTAGACTGTAATGCTTCTACTTGAGGCTATGATACAGAAGGAGACTGAATTGTCTCTTCTTTTTCTTTGGCTCCCTCAGGTTCTTCATTGAGTCCATCATGTTGTTTCCCAATGATAGCAGTTAGATAGTGAACAGTCTTAGCCACAAAATCTTGTAGCTCGAGCTTGGTATATGCTTCTATGGAGACATGTTCAAAAATTTCATTGAGATACAACATGAAGTTGTAGGCAATTCTCCACCCACTACTAAACATGTCTTTTTGCTCCACTGCGAGGCGTGTCTGGAAATTTGGTTGGTCTTGATGCTCCCTGATTTTCATAATCGCAGAAACTAACTTGTTTGCAGACCTGTCCATCATGACATATGACAAAGTGAATTTGTGTAGTAAATAGTAAGATGCATGTTCATAATGATATGATAAAAGAACACTTACCTGAACACCCCGTGAAAGCCTGTAATTGAGATGACAAACCAACAATGGTTGTCATCAAGGTCCCATACTATCAGGCTCCAATGTGAACTACATCACCAATAAAGAGCGATAAGATTTATCACAATATTAAGTATTAATTGACACAATATTATAAATAAGAGAGTAAAAGAAAGATTGAGACCATACTTACTTCTCATAGTATGGCATAAAGACAAGTAGTATGCCATCTAAGTCTAAAGGTTGTAGAATTGAACAAACATCATCTACTGTCTTCTTGGTATCACTAAGTACAGCTGAAAGAAGAGAATCGAGCATACAGACGCGATTCTATACTGTTCTAGGAAAATGAGATATAACTGTACTGCAGCAATAAATAAACAAATGTTAGAAGCAAATTGAATCAAATGATTGAAGTATCAAGTCAAGAGATGTTCATATCAAACCTGAGGATGGCCATCATGACTTTGTCATTAGCCTCTTTCAAAGGGTCGGAGAGGATTGTAACTTCCTCGCTACCAAAAGTCAAAACACGAGGTTGCTTGCTAATGATGACCTTAACCTCAGAAGAGCTCCCCATTTCGTCCAATACAGCGGTTACATCAGGACAACTTATGGGCGTAGCAACCAATGTTTCCTCTAGATGCTCCACCACGTTATCAATAAATGCCTTAATGATAGACGACATAAATGCATATAGATGCAAGTCTGTATATGTGGACAATGAGGTTTCACCGCCTCTCAAATTAAAAATTTGAGCAAGGAGCAAAAAGCAGTTATATCCAACTCTCCACCCACAACTGTGGTCATCATTCTGCTTCCCTGCAGGGCATGTTACATACTCTATTTGATCTTCCAAGTCACCCTCCATTTGCATAAGTGCATCTATAGCACTTACCAACTTTCGAGCAGATCTACACATCAAAATAGAAAACATAAATGAATGTGCGCATTGCATAGGATGCATCTCATTGACATAATTATGACACAAGTAGGTTATACTTACTCTGACACACTGCCATGGATAAATGCTATTGAATTGACAAAGAAGCATTGCTTGGCTAAGATGTCCACAATTACCAAGCTCCAATGCAAGCTGCATTATCAATTAAGAATAATTATTATTTGATATTATCCTCCACAATGTAAGAGATAAGCTAGGTAGGGATTGATACTCACTCCTCGTGATATGCGGTAAAGATAACTCGTGCCGCAGTCAAATCAATAGGTTGCAACCACTTAAAAACATCATCTATGGTCTTCTGCTTATTGCTAAGTACACTAGAAACAAGAGGATCGACCATATATGCACATCTTTGTATATATAGCGGAAGCTGTTGTAAAACCATACTGCAATAAAAAGAAAAGAATATTAGTTCATTTGATCCAATGGAAATACAAAAGCATAAAGTCAGTAAAAAGTTTGTGTCAAACCTGAGGATGGCTATTATAACCTTGTCATTGACCTCTTTCTTGAAGTTTATGAGGATTGAAATGTCCTCTTCATCGAATATAAAAGTAAGAGGTTGTTCTCGAACTTGAAACCTAACTTGAAATGACTTCTCCATTTGCTGCAATGTATGATTATTTTCTAGAGTCATCCGACGGATAGCCAGAGCAGCTTTGCTTTCTTGAGATGAGCTTTCTATATTCTCTACTCCAACTATGTCCTCCTCATCCTCCTCCTCTCCCTTCTCCTATAAAAGGATAAAATAATTATGAGATTCAAAATTTTAAATTAATTATAAATTTAAAAAGACCTTTAAATGAATAAAGAAAATTAAACATAAGTCTTCATACCTCTACATATCTTCGTGGTCTTTTTATGTAACCTTCAGAGGCAAGGTCAGTGTCATATCCATCTTCTTCTGCTTCCTTGCTATCGCTGGTGTCCTCACTATTATATCCAGAGCTTTGATCATTTTCATCATCTTTCTTGCTCTCATCATACATGATCTGCTCTATGTCATCCTCTTCATGTGAGATCGGACCTTTCTTATCAAACTTTATTGTGAGAGAAGCCACGGTATCAAGGTATTCCAAGCAAGCAGGGCTCTCAATAATATTTACATTGTGTCCTTTTCTGATAAGAGCTTCAAACAGATGTCCTATTCGGCACAATGTGACTTCCCATCCGGACGCCCATCTGGACGGTAGCAAAAATTCCATCATACTAATTAAAAGATCAGCACTTTTTGCTGGCCTTTCATAGTGATTTGTGTTGCGATGGAGGGGACTTGGAGCTTCATGCTCTTCCAGCAGTAGTTGCAATCTCTTTGCATTCCCTCTTATATTGTTTTGTAAGGAGCGATCATTGTAAGGGCTCTTCATGCACAAGAAAAAGGTTTCTAGACTTTGTATCTTGAGACCGCATTCTCTCTTGTCCCTTTTTCTTGAGTATATCCCATTGTAAATCTTGAGCTCATTGCCATATTGTTTTTCTAGGGTAGCAGACATTTGTTCCTTGTCATCTTTATCAGCAAATATGACTATATTACATTGTCCCACCCTACCAATGGTGGTATGTAATATTCTGTCAAGGAGTTGACGGATGTCATCCGGTGATATTTCATAGACAAAGAAAAGCTGAGGTCTCTCCCAAGCAGTGTCGTCGGACAAAAAATCACTCAATGAAATCCCTTGCACTCAACACTCTTTCCAGACTCTGAAATGATTTCATGTATGAAATAAAAGCCCTTGTTCAAAGTTTTTTCTTTTCTGAGAGTGTGGTTATTGATGACTTTTTGTGCATATGCATACACATTTTCCGGAATGTCACTTCTCATAGAGGGAGTAATTTCAGATCCATCATCTTCTACCTTCACCCATTTATGCGCCCAAGCCTTCTGTTTAGCTGACGGTAAAGCTGATGCCATCTGCCTCACAATGTTATGATCAATTTTACATTGGCTAATTGGAATATTTTTTTCTCCTAATAAATATTCAATTGCACTCTTTACTGCATCACGCTTGACCTATTGGATGATGCAATCTTCCATGCAATGATCTTTATCCTTTTTGCCAAAAAACCATTCTTTGGACATTAATTTCTCTGCAGCAAGACTTGCGTATTTGTCCGGTAGGTTTCTTAAAGGCCTCCACATCCGAGCTGTCATCTCTTTTTTCTCAATCTTCTTTGCCTTCTCTTTAATCAATGATGGAGCCTCATATGTAACATCTCCTTTCTCACATGCAAGACACACGTCTTTGAACTGATGAAAAACTTCATCACTATGGAAAAGTATGCTTGTGTAGTCTTGATACCTATCCCTTACTGTCTTGAAGCTTGTAATCACCTCGGCTCTTTCCTGCTTTCCCCTTGGTACAATGGCACTCAAGCATGTGTAGAAGTCAACAAGATTATCCGCTTCCACTTTAGTTGCAATTCTTTTGAGAGTGGTCAAAGGAGAATTAAAAGTTTTCCATATGGTCCTAGCTTTGAGCAACATCTCTGAAGTGGAGGTGATTTTTCGTAGTGCATAAATGTCATGATTAAGTCTTTCCGACTCAATCAAATATTTTTTCTCGTTCTTGAAGATACAGATGCATGCAGAATAGTAGTGAAATTGAGGCACACTCGCGAAGGTTTGATAAGTAATTTCTCCTTTCTTGTATGCATCTCTAGAGTGCTCATTACAAGCATAGGCATAGTGCTGACCATCTATTGCCTCAAATGTACAATGAGCTAAGAAATTTCTCTTGGCATCCCTTATATGTCGTTCTGGATCATTCACTGAACTCTGTCCTTCTTGAAGTGAGGGAACTTGTTTTCCGAGGAACTTAGTGAATTGCATCTCAAAATCTATAGGCTGAGAGAAATTGATGGATTGACTATAATCTCCCATGACTGGCCAAAATGTTCTTGGACGGAGTACCAAATTAGAAACAACTGGTTTTTTTCCATCAATCAAAGCCTGAAAAATCTTTTCAGCATAGGCTGTATCTAAGGTCCTGCTGTTGGTGAAGACACTTGCTTTGACCACTGTTGAAGCATGTATAACTTGAGTCTTCTGGCCCCATATATATCCTGGATCCTCATCTGTCACAGCCTCATTCAAGCGAAGATTTAGGTTCTTCATTGATAACATTTCTGCTTCTAGATCTGACTCCATTTCAAGACCCTCCGCATCCTCTTCATGTTCTTTCTCTTCTCTTCTTTGCCCTTTCTTTGTATATGAACGACCTCTTTTTCCAGTTATAGGACTTGGAACTGTAGCTCGTGAAGTACTTGCCTTTTGCATTTGACGTCGAGGTTTATTTTTTAGGGGCTCAATGTGAACTGCTTTAGATCGCCCTACTTCTTCTTCTATTGCCTCAACTTCAGGTATACTTAAGGGCTTCACTTGTTCTGTTATTCCATCAACTTCATGAGTTACACCATCTAAGTGAGTAATACCATGAACAAGAGATGTGTGTGCATGTCCTGTCTTATCTGATGCATGTCGTGTCTCACTCAATTCAATTTCTGTCTGAGATGCATGTGCATGTCCGGTCTCCACCAATTCAATTCCTGTCTCAGATGTAGATCCCTTGTAAGCATCCACGTGTACAAGACCCTCATCCATTGCTACAATGTGTTCTGTCTCATCCACTCCACTTCCTCTCTCATTTGTATTACCATGAACCAGGTCTACATGGCGTGTCTCATCACTTTCTTTCTCATGTGTGGATTCTTGCACCTTAGGTCCCTCCAATGAAGTTGAACCTTGTTGGATGACACCCTGAAAGTATTCAAGGATAATCTTTGACTGCATTTTTCTTGCTTCCTCAATGGGAAATTCCTCCCACACATGTTGAAGGATCTCCAATGCAGGAACCAATTCAGGAAATCTAGGTGTTTTTGGCGGCGGCATCACAAAGTGCATTGCATCTTTCTTAGAAAGAAGAAACGATCTGTTGCTCATTCTTGACTTTGTGTAAATCATCATTGTACTGCTGTCTTTTTCAATTTTTATTCCTACTAAGGTGCCCCCTTGAATCAAATTGCTCTTTGAGAAAGATACATTTGATGCGCACTCATCTTTCTCCAACTCTCTCTTTGTCATCACTAGAATGAGATTTCCTTTACTTAAGACCAAGAACCATGCTTTCTTTGTTGTGTCAACAACTGTCCAGTTTGTGAAGTCCTTTGGGGCATAAATTCTTCCATTGTATTTCAGTGTCATACCATTGACAAATGCTGTAGCCTCAAGATCCATCCTGTATTCAAGCACAACACAAATTTTAAGTACTTTGACAAACTACAATTACTTTGAAAAATCAAAAGTACAATGAGTCCCATTAATACACCTCAAGTTTTTATTCTTCCCAATCATATAAGTATCAATTTCATGCTTTGGGAATAGCCTAAAAGGCTTTACAAGGCTTAGAGCATAAATGCTTTGGGAATAGCCTAAAAGGCTTTACAAGGCTTAGAGCATAAATGCTTTGGGAATAGCCTAAAAGGCTTTACAAGGCTTAGAGCATAAATGTGAAAAAAAATAAGGATTTACAATGATCTCTGAGTACAAATTTGAAGTTTGTCATATATAAGTGCAAAATGCTCTGTCAACTCCCGCAACTGATATAAGTGTAAAATGCTTTGTCAACTTCCACAACTGTAATCTGTCATGTCCACTGATACAACTTTCAATCATCTTGAAAGTTTAAAAACCTTAATCGTTGCTTAAATGGTAGGGTTGTTGTGACTGTGAAACCGAATATGAACGAATGGACTGACTCCGATTAGGAACTAGTCGGGAAATTTTGAGCATGGCTTTGATTGGTTTTTTTGGAGTTCTCTCCTCTAAGGACAAACTAATCTATGCTAATCTAGACTACACCAACCGTCGAAGCGAAGAAAAGCAAGAAATAATTTCTTTTCCATTGTTCTTTTTAATATCCTTAGGTTGCGAATTAAAAGCAAAAAATAATCTATTTTCCATTATTTTATCTTTTTTAGACTCACACCCCTTTCTCTCTCTCTCCCCCCCCTTCTCTCCCCCCCCTTCTCTCTCGCTGCTGCCCCCATCCTCCCACCCCACCTTCCCCATTCTCACTCCTACGCCCACATCCATTCTTTCACCTTCCCCATTCCCACTCCCTCTCCCACTCCCATCCTCCCACCCCTTTCTCTCTCTCTCCCCCCCTATTCTCTCTCGCTGCCGCGGCAGCGGCCCCCCGTTTCTCTCTCTCTCCCTTCCCCTTCTCATTTAAAAAAAGATAAAATTTATATTTTCAAAAACTAATTTACTTACAACTCATAAGAATTGAACATTCACATTAATAAGAAGTTAAAATCTTAATAAATTTGAATTTAAATAATAAAAACTATAAAGTAGTTTAACTTAAAGTTTATGAAAAAATAACGTAAAATAAAGAAAACAAGACTTAAAATTAAAAATTTAATATTTACCTACATTCACATTAATAAGAAGTTAAAATCTTAATAAATTTGAATTTAAATAATAAAAACTATAAAGTAGTTTAACTTAAAGTTTATGAAAAAATAACGTAAAATAAAGAAAACAAGACTTAAAATTAAAAATTTAATATTTACCTAGAAGAATATATTAATTCTCCCTAAAAAGAAATAAATTAAAGTAATAATAACGAATGTAAGTTAAACTACTTTTAAAATTTTAATTTAAAATGTAATAAAATTAAAATTATACTTTTTATATTCCAAAACAAAATGCATTATAGTCTAAATTAAACTAGTAAATTAAAAATGAAAGTGAAACTCATTTTAAATTCAAAAACAAAGAAAAATTTAAAATTCAAGTTTCTACAAGTTTTGCTTTTAGCATACATTTGTCTTTTCACATCCACGCGTTTGTCTTTTGAAATACAAGGTTGTCTTTTATCACAATTTTCACATCCATGCGTTTGTCTTTTGAAACACAAGGTTGTCTTTTATCACAATTTTCAAGTTTTCACACGTTTATCTTTTCAAACACAAGGATTCATAGTTTAAAAAAAGGCGAGAAATTTGAAATTCTAGTTTCCACACGTTTCTCTTTTCAAACACCAAGGTTTATAGTTTTGTTTGTTTAAGTTTCGACTAAATCACACACCAATCTCCTCTAATATGCCTCATTGATCGTAGCTCCCAAATTCTTCCATCAAAACATCTCTCCTTTATCTCTTCTTGATCGTCGCCCACTCATTTTTTCTCCTCATTGGTAAGATTTTTTATCTCGATCGTACTTTCTCTTGTGCCCTTCCTCTCTAAATTTTCATCAAACACGAAGGTTTATAGTTTTGTTTGTTTAAGTTTCGACTAAATCACATACCAATCTCCTCTCATATGCCTCATTGATCGTAGCTCCTTTATCTTGTCTCGATCGTCGCCCACTCATTTCTCCTCTTCATTGGTAAGATTTTCTATCTCGATCGTACTTTCTCGTGTCCTCCCTCTCTAAATTTTCATCTCTCTCACTCTTCTCTCTCTCTCTTTCCTCTCCGCTCTAGTCTACGTTTCCTCTCATCTTAGTCTACTCTCTCCCCTCCTCTTCATTTCCCCTCTCTCTCTCTCTCTCCCTTTCTCCTCACCTTTTCCCTCTCTCTCACTTGCGCTCCCCACTCTCTCTCTCACTTGCCGCGACCTCCCCCCCTCCCCTCTCTCTCTCTCCCCCCTCTCTCCCTCTCGTTGCCGCGGCAGTGGCCTCCCCCCCTCTCTCTCTCTCCCCCCCTCTCTCTCTCTCTCTCCCCCCCTCCCTCTCTTTCGCTGCCGCGGCAGCAGCCCCCCCTCCTCTCTCTCTCTCCCTCCCCCTCTCTCTCGCTCTCGCATCTCCCCCCTTCTCTCTCTCCCCCCCCTCCTCTCTCGCTACTGCGGCAGTGGCCCCCCCTCTCTCTCTCCCCTCCCCTCCCCTCCCTCTCCCCCCCCCTCTCTCTCGCTACCCCCCTTATCTCTCTCCCCCCCTCCTCTCTCGCTGCCGCGGCAGCGGCCCCCCCTCTCTCTTCCCTCTCCCCCCCCCTCCCCCTCTCTCGCTGTCGTGGCAGCGGCTCCCCCCTCTCTCTCTCCCCTCCCCTCCCCTCCCCTCCCTCTCCCCCCTCTCTCTCTCTCCCTCCCCTCTCTCTCGCTGCCCCCCCTTCTCTCTCTCCCCCCCCCTCCCTCTCTCGCTATCGTGGCAGTGGCAGCGGCTCCCCCCTCTCTCTCTCCCCTCCCCTCCCCTCCCCTCCCCTCCCTCTCCCCCCTCTCTCTCTCTCCCTCCCTCTCTCTCGCTGCCCCCGCCCCCCCCTTCCTTCTCCCCCCCCTCCCCCTCTCTCGATGCTGCGGCAGCGGCAGCGGCCCCCCCCCTTCCTCTCTCTCCCCCTCCCCTCTCTCTCGCTGCCCCCGCCCCCCCTTCCCTCTTCCCCCTCCCCCTCTCTCGTTGCCGCGACAGCGGCAACGGCCCCCCCCTTCTCTCTCTCCCCCTCCCCTCTCTCTCGCTGCCCCCGCCCCCCCGCCTTCCCTCTCCCCCCCTCCCCCTCTCTCGCTGCCGCGATAGCGGCAGCGGCCCCCCCCTTCTCTCTCTCTCCCTCCCCTCTCTCTCGCTGCCCCCCACCCCCCCCCTTCCCTCTCCCCCCCCTCCCCCTCTCTCGCTGCCATGGCAGCGGCAGCGGCCCCCCCTTCTCTCTCTCCCCCTCCCCTCCCCTCCCCCCCCCTCCCTCTCTCGCCGCCCCCCCTTCTCTCTCCCCCCCCCCTCCCTCTCCCCTCCCCTCTCCCTCCCCCCGTCTCCACTGCCGTGGCAGCGGCCTCCCCCTCCCCTCTCTCTCTCCCCCCCTCGCGGCTTCCCCCCTCTCTGCGGCCCCCCCCTTCTCTCTCTCCCCCTCCCCTCTCTCTCGCTGCCCCCGCCCTCCCACCCTTCCCCTCTCCCCCCCTCCCCCTCTCTCGCTGCCGCGGCAGTGCCAGCGGCCCCCCCTTCTCTCTCTCTCCTCCCCTCTCTCTTGCTGCCCCCGCCCCCCCCCTTCCCTCTCCCCCCCCTCCCCCTCTCTCGCTGCCGCGGCAGCGGCAGTGGCCCCCCCCCTTCTCTCTCTCCCCCTCCCCTCCCCTCCCTCTCCCCCCTCTCTCTCGCCGCCCCCCCTTCTCTCTCCCCCCCCCTCCCTCTCTCGCCGCCCTCCCTTCTCTCTCCCTCCCCCCCTCCCTCTCCCCTCCCCTCTCCCTCCCCTCCCTCCCCCCCTCTCCACTGCCGTGGCAGCGGCCTCCCCCTCCCCTCTCGTATCAAATTAAAATGGGATCATTATAACTCAAACATATGAACACCCATAGGTATCTCAATCAACCTTAACTTACAAATCCTTACCCTGTTTACGGTCACATCCCATTCTCCATACTTTGAGATATGATTGAGCGTAATCCTGCGTGCACGATACATGTTTCCTCGACATCGATCACACAGACATTTGATTTTTTGCTCCAACCACATTTCGCGATGGTGGATACGGAGGGATTCATCCTCACTGGAGCTGCTTGTTGAAGATGGAGACATCCTACAAACAAACAACCCACCAAATTTGCTCTTCTTCAAATGCTTAACTTAAAAACTCTGTGTCGCGTCTATCACCGCGTCTATCGTCGCGTCTAATATCGCGTTTACCTGCGCGTCTAAATGCCCGTCTACTCTGTGTATTTAAACGCGCCTGTAGACGCATTTACTCTGTGTATTCAGACGCGACTATAGACGCGCTAATAGACGCGACTATACCCGCGACTTTTAAACCTGCTTTTCGGCGCGCCGCTCGCTTTGCTTTTCTTTTGACTACTTAAACTTCGCGAGCGGCTTTCTTCCTTCTTTATTAGCAGTTCTATAGATTCGAAGCTTAAGAGAGAGCCTCCCATACATAGTTCCAAGCTTTCACTCAAGACAAAGGGACCGTACCTACACAGCTTGCTTCCAAGTCTAAAGAAGAGGAGGAGTACGAACAAGGAGAAGAAACAAGTTTGGAAAAGAAAGAAGCTTCCATACCTTTTTCCAAGTAAGTCCTTTTGAAGTTGTTCTTGCTTGCTCTTTCCAGTTTTGTACTTTTTCGCATCCACGAAACGCAGCATCTAGGTATGAGCGACACGTTCTTTTGTCGGGCGAAACGTCCTTTTCCACTTTTGAGTATTCTCGACTGTCGGAGCGCGTGTATAGAGGCGTCTGAGGGTGCGTCTAAACGAGGTCTAAACGCGCGTCTACAGGCACGTCTATATGCGCGTCTGGCTTGTTACAGACACACACAGACGCATATATAGACGCTCAAACAGACGATTTGTTAAACGGAGTTTTGAACGAATTGTTAGACGCGCTTTTAGACGCGCTGTTAGACGGATGTTTGGACGAACTGTTAGATGCGATGGTAGACGCGCTTTTTAACGCACTGTTAGACGGATGTTTGGACGGACTGTTAGACGCGATGGTAGCACTACAAGGCATAGGCCATTTTCCGATGGAAATACCGACGCTTTTTACATTAAATTTTTTTTTTTTCACGGGCGCAAAGGTCGCTATAAAAGTCGTTAAAATCGTCGAAAAAGGAGCGTCGCTATAAACCGTCGCTATATAGCGACGCTGTTAATCGTCGCTATATAGCGACGATGCAAACGTTGCTATATAGCGACGAAAAAAACATCGCTATATAGCGACTCTGTTAATCGTCGCTATATAGCGACATTGGTAAATGTCACTATATAGCGACGATTAACAGAAGTAAAAAAAAAGGGTTAGTGGGGCTAAACAGGGCTTCCTTTTGGCCCTGTTTAGCCCCACTAATCCTTTTTTTTTTTTTGTAATTACAAAAGAAAGTTTTTTATAACAAAATTTCCCTTGCTTGCAGGGTGATACAAAATTGTTCTTGTGAACGATGAGGAAGAAATGCATATACATATACAACTGTGTTTGTAACAAAATTACCCTGTGAAAGGGCGATACAGAATTGCTCTAACGAGCGGATATACAAAATGCTACTACCACTACTAATCCGAATCCGAATCCGAATCGTCTTGTTGGCCTGTTCCCTGGTCCTCGGCACCTGCATCTTCTCCCTCGTCTCCGACACCTGCGTCTTCTCCCTCGTCCTCGGCACCCGCGTCCGATCCTTGCCCCTGTTGATCACTCGTCTCTGATGATGGGACGCTTGAGCTTTGACCCTAAGAGTGAACCATATAAATCAAAAATTAGATTGGAACTTAAATTAAAAAGTGAGATTACAAGTAGGAGTAAACTTATACCGTGCGAGCAGCCACCTCAGCCCAATTGACTGTCGCTCCCATTGCCTCTTGCTCAATGAACCATGGCTTTGTTCCTATCTGAAATGCGCGCCGTGTCTCTGCATCCGTAGGAAGACGACCCATTGCAGCTTGCTGTGGATCCAATTTACGAGAGTTAGAGTTAGCTAAAGTGCATGTAATATGTAAGTAAAACAAATAGAACAATACATTAAATGGAAAGAAGTAGACTTACCACGGTTGCCTCGAATGCATACCATCCGCCTGCACCAAAGTGCGAAGTACCTACGACGTCCAGCCGTCTCTTCGCAGCCCTCCTCTGACCCTCGAACATTTCGGGATGGTCCCTATGTTGCTTCTTGAAGTACTTCCAATCAGCTTTGTCTGCCCAGCTGGGTTTAGCCAACCCCTTTGTAATGGAAGCACGCATGGTTGATCTGCGATGCTTTAGGACCAAACCCATGCGCTCGAGCATATAATTGTTATTAAACTCCACATTTGGCGGATTAGGATATCTTTGTTTTAACTCATCGATCACCGCCTGCTTCTTTTGGGCATCTTGATACCGCCAATCGATATTTATGCCGCTCTTGAAGTGATGACTCATCAACCGCCTCATGGCAGCCATCACTGCTTTGCCCTTTTTGTCTTCTATTATCTCTCCGGCAGATGTGATTTGATAGGAGAGATCCCCTGATGAGTAAGGGGGACTGACGGTAGCAGAGTCTGAAGGAGTGGAAGCTGCGCGACCGCTTCCGGATCGAGGAGTAGCTGTGGGGGTAGGAGACGGAAAGGGACCTGACTGATACTGTGTCTCCGGACCAAGTGGAGACCTAAAGGAGCGTGAGTGTGCTGACTCGTCTACATCTCCTGAGTCAGCACAACATGAGCCGCCCATCCTACTCTTCCTTCCCTTGCGGGAGGCATGCGCAGGTGATGATCCCGCGGTCGAAGGGGCGCGAGGGGATGGCTGGGCAGTACGTCCACCCGTCGGTGTAGGGGAAGGAATTGCAGAGGTCCTCTGAGAGAGCAGAGAGAAGAATCTTGCTGCCTCATCACTCATCTGCGCTGCTCATCTGCGCTACAAACTCGTCGGGAGTCCCAACAAAGCCATGCGCGGCTAGCAAAGGAGTCCCCTGAGGGGTAGTCGCAGTGCTATGTGGAAGAGGGGTCGGACCAGGGGTAGTCACAGTGCTAGGACCGAGAGGAGTCGGGACCAGGGGTAGTCCTCGGGGTAGTCGCCTGAGAGGAATCAAAGTCCTCTGGAGCATATAGATCGTGAGCTCTCCTCCTGCGAGGCTGTCCGTACTCGTCCGATGAGTGACGTGATCCGATATCTAACATAGACACAAACACGAAAACAGAAAACAAAAAACAAACATGAGCATTCTCATAGGCATAGGCATAGGCAAGAAGAAAGAAGAGGGAAATGAAAGAAGAGGGAAAGGAAAGAGGGAAAGAAGAGGGAAAGATAAGAGGGAAAGAAGATATAAAGGAAAGAAAAGAATGAGAATGAGGAAATAGAGAATGAGAGAAGGGGGAAATAGAGAAGGGGAAAGAGATGAGGGAAAATAGAGAAGGAGAGAAGGGGGAAATGAGAGAAGGGGGAAATAGAGTGGGAAATAGAGAATGAGCTTATGCAGAAATAGAGAATGAGCTTATGCTTCTCTCATTCTCTATTTCCGCATAAGCTCACGCATAAGCATGAGCTTATGCGGAAACTTAAGCATAAGCTCATGCACATGCATGAGCATAAGCATGAGCTTATGCTTAAGCATAGGCATCGGAAATAGAGAAGGAGCTTATGCATAAAATAGAGAATGAGTTTCCGCATGCTTATGCTCATGCGGAAAAAGAGAAGGAGCTTATGCAGAAAAAGAGAAGGAGAGAAGCATAAGCTTCTCTCATTCTCTATTTCCGCATAAGCTCCTTCTCTTTTTCCGCATGAGCTTATGCTTATGCTCATGGGTGAGCATGAGCTTATGCTCATGTTTCCACATATGCGGAAATAGAGAAGGAGAGAAGCATAAGCTTCTCTCATTCTCTATTTCCGCATATGCTCACGCAAAAGAGAAAGAGAAAGAGCTTATGCGAAAAAAGAGAAAGAGCTTATGCGGAAACTCATTCTCTATTTCCGCATAAGCTCCTTCTCTTTTTCCGCATGAGCTTATGCTTATGCTCATGGGTGAGCATGAGCTTATGCTCATGTTTCCGCATATGCGGAAATAGAGAATGAGAGAAGCATAAGCTTCTCTCATTCTCTATTTCCGCATATGCTCATGTAAAAGAGAAAGAGAAAGAGCTTATGCAGAAAAAGAGAAAGAGCTTATGCGGAAACTCATTCTCTATTTCCGCATAAGCTCCTTCTCTTTTTCCGCATGAGCTTATGCTTATGCTCATGGGTGAGCATGAGCTTATGCTCATGTTTCCGCATATGCGGAAATAGAGAAGGAGAGAAGCATAAGCTTCTCTCATTCTCTATTTCCACATATGCTCACGCAAAAGAGAAAGAGAAAGAGCTTATGCGGAAAAAGAGAAAGAGCTTATGCGGAAACTCATTCTCTATTTCCGCATAAGCTCCTTCTCTTTTTCCGCATGAGCTTATGCTTATGCTCATGGGTGAGCATGAGCTTATGCTCATGTTTCCGCATATGCGGAAATAGAGAATGAGAGAGGCATAAGCTTCTCTCATTCTCTATTTTTGCATATGCTCACGCAAAAGAGAAAGAGAAAGAGCTTATGCGGAAAAAGAGAAAGAGCTTATGCGGAAACTCATTCTCTATTTCCGCATAAGCTCCTTCTCTTTTTCTGCATGAGCTTATGCTTATGCTCATGGGTGAGCATGAGCTTATGCTCATGTTTCAGCATATGCGGAAATAGAGAATGAGCTTATGCTCATGTTTCATGCATATGCGGAAACTTACGCATAAGCTCATGCTCATGCATGAGCATAAGCATGAGCTTATGCTTATGCGGATATAGAGAAGGAGCTTATGCGGAAACTTGCGCATAAGCTCATGCTCATGCATGAGCATAAGCATGAGCTTATGCTTATGCATGAGCATAAGCATAAGCATAAGCATAAGCTCATGCTTATGCTCATGCGGAAATAGAGAAGGAGCTTATGCGGAAAGAGAGAAGGAGCTTATGTGGAAAAAGAGAATGAGAGAAGCATAAGCTTCTCTCATTCTCTATTTCCGCATAAGCTCTTGCGGAAACTTACGCATAAGCTCCTTCTCTTTTTCCGCATGAGCTTATGCTTATGCTCATAGGTGAGCATGAGCTTATGCTCATGTTTCGGCATATGTGGAAATAGAGAATGAGAGAAGCATAAGCTTCTCTCATTCTCTATTCCCGCATATGCTCACGCATATGCGGAAACTTACGCATAAGCTCATGCTCATGCATGAGCATAAGCATGAGCTTATGCTCATGCTTATGCTTAAGCATAAGCATAAGCATAAGCTCATGCTTATGCTCATGCGGATATAGAGAAGGAGCTTATGCGGAAACTTGCGCATAAGCTCATGCTCATGCATGAGCATAAGCATGAGCTTATGCTTATGCATGAGCATAAGCATAAGCATAAGCATAAGCTCATGCTTATGCTCATGCGGAAATAGAGAAGGAGCTTATGCGGAAAGAGAGAAGGAGCTTATGCGGAAAAAGAGAATGAGAGAAGCATAAGCTTCTCTCATTCTCTATTTCGGCATAAGCTCTTGCGGAAACTTACGCATAAGCTCATGCTCATGCATGAGCATAAGCATGAGCTTATGCTCATGCGGATATAGAGAAGGAGCTTATGCGGAAAGAGAGAAGGAGCTCATGCGAAAAAAGAGAAGGAGCTTATGCTCATGCAGAAATAGAGAAGGAGCTTATGTGGAAAGAGAGAAGGAGCTTATGCGGAAACTTGCGCATAAGCTCATGCTCATGCATGAGCATAAGCTCATGCTTATGCTCATGCGGAAATAGAGAAGGAGCTTATGCGGAAAGAGAGAAGGAGCTTATGTGGAAAAAGAGAATGAGAGAAGCATAAGCTTCTCTCATTCTCTATTTCCGCATAAGCTTATGCGGAAACTTGCGCATAAGCTCATGCTCATGCATGAGCATAAGCATGAGCTTATGCTTAAGCATAAGCATAAGCATAAGCATAAGCTCATGCTTATGCTCATGCGGAAATAGAGAAGGAGCTTATGCGGAAAGAGAGAAGGAGCTTATGCGGAAAAAGAGAATGAGAGAAGCATAAGCTTCTCTCATTCTCTATTTCCGCATAAGCTTATGCGGAAACTTGCGCATAAGCTCATGCTCATGCATGAGCATAAGCATGAGCTTATGCTCATGCAGAAATAGAGAAGGAGCTTATGCTTATGGTCATGCAGAAATAGAGAAGCATAAGCATAAGCATAAGCTCATGCTTATGCTCATGCGGAAATAGCGAAGGAGCTTATGCTTATGGTCATGCGGAAATAGAGAAGGAGCTTATGCTTATGCTAGCATAAGCATAAGCTCATGCTTATGGTCATGCGGAAATAGAGAATGAGCTTATGCTCATGCGGAAATAGAGAAGGAGCTTATGCGGAAAAAGAGAAGGAGCTTATGCGGAAAAAGAGAATAAGCTTCTCTCATTCTCTATTTCCGCATGAGCTTATGTGGAAACTTACGCATAAGCTCATGCTCATGCATGAGCATAAGCATGAGCTTATGCTTATGCTTATGCTTATGCTTATGCATAAGCATAAGCATAAGCTCATGCTTATGCTCATGCGGAAAAAGAGAAGGAGCTTATGCGGAAACTTACGCATAAGCTCATGCTCATGCATGAGCATAAGCATGAGCTTATGCTTATGCTTATGCATAAGCATAAGCATAAGCTCATGCTTATGCTCATGCGGAAAAAGAGAACATGCTTATGCTCGTGCAGAAATAGAGAGGGAGCTTATGCGGGAAAAGAGAAGGAGCTTATGCGGAAAGAGAGAAGGAGCTTATGCGGAAAAAGAGAATGAGAGAAGCATTAGCTTCTCTCATTCTCTATTTTCGCATAAGCTTATGCGGAAACTTACGCATAAGCTCATGCTCATGCATGAGCATAAGCATGAGCTTATGCTTATGCTTATGCTTATATAAGCATAAGCATAAGCTCATGCTTATGCTCATGCAGAAAAAGAGAAGGAGCTTATGCTCATGCGGAAATAGAGAAGGAGGTTATGCGGGAAAAGAGAAGGAGGTTATGCGGAAAAAGAGAATGAGAGAAGCATAAGCTTCTCTCATTCTCTATTTCCGCATAAGCTTATGCGGAAACTTACGCATAAGCTCATGCTCATGCATGAGCATAAGCATGAGTTTATGCTCATGCTTATGCTTAAGCATAAGCATAAGCATAAGCATAAGCATAAGCTCATGCTTATGCTCATGCGGAAATAGAGAAGGAGCTTAAGCTCATGCGGAAAAAGAGCTTATGCGAATGAGAGAAGGGGGAAATAGAGAAGGGGGAATGAGAGAAGCATAAGCATAAGAGAATAAGAGGGAAAGGAAATAGAGAATAAGGGGGAAAGGAAAGAGAGAAGGGAAAAGAGAGAGGGGGAAAGAGAGAAGGGGGAAAGAGAGAATAAGAGAAGAGGGAAAAAAGAGAAGGGGGAAAAATGAGAAAAAGAGAAGGGGGAAGAGAGGGTTCCTACGCCCATCACTGCAGCTAGTGCTTAAGGTGCTAGCTGCAGGCCAATGCAAATAACAAAAAGCTTAAATGGAAAGAAGAGGAAGCACTTAACTGTAAAAGTATGTCCCGCTCGATGTAGTGGACTGGCCCCACAAAAGAGAGAGTATGCCCCGCTCGGTGTAGTGGACTGGCCCTACAAAAGAGAGAAAACAACCCATTTTTTCAAATAAGATGTTAGTGGAAAGAGGAGATCACAAAAGCAACTTCTTGAAAGGAGACAAGGAAAGAGAAGATTGAGGAGACAAGGAAAGGAGGAGATTGAGGAGAAGAGAAGGAAGAGAAGGAAGAGAAATACAGGAAGAAGAGGTGAGTTTCTTTCTTTCTTTCTTGAAATTTCGTTTTTTGTTTCAATCCTTTCTAATCAAGCATGAAAACTAGTTTAAAACTTTAGCAATACAAGTAGAAACACTCACAAAACCAAAGCTAACAAACAAACAACCTACATTGTTGAAAGAAACTCACCTCTTGAAGAACTTTCTTTCTGGAAACCAAAGAGGGAAAAAGGAGAGAGAGGGTGTACAAGAGGCAGGAGAAGGGTGAGGAGTGGGAAATAGAGTAGGAGGTTGCTTGGAATAGATGGGAGGTCAGTGAAAATAGGTGGGAGGAGATTTTGGGTTGCTTACTTGAGAGATTAGGAATGGTTTGAGCAAAACGCCGCGCGTTTCGGCGTTTCGGGTTTTAACCCACAGCGTCGCTATATAGCGACGTTTTTAATTTAAAGCGTCGCTATATAGCGACGTTTTAAATTAAAAACGTCGCTATATAGAGACGAAACAGAGCGTCGCTATATAGCGACGCTTACTGTTTATTTTTTTGTGTGGCCTCTTGTGAAGCTCAAACATGCTATGCCTATAATTGTCAATATCTCCTCTTACTACATAGCCTTACTATATAGGATTTTTTGTTTCAATCCTTACTATATAGCGACGTCATTCTTTTTATATAGCCTCAAGAGAAGCTCAAATTAAACATGCTATGCTCATATTTGTGTACATCTCCTCTTCATTCTTATGTTTTGGTTTTATAAGTGTAGATGGAAGGGACGAGTGGAAGCTCATCCGATGATGTGCCAACGCCCGGGAGCACGAAGTGGCTTACGGAGAGGTTATATTGTCATTGCACTCATTGCAAGCGAGAAGTATGACATCAACGTCGTATTATCATGTGCCACTTGCGGATGTATGGGGAGGAGCCGGAACCAGTACCCCCCGTTGGTGTTGCACATGTTGATGGATCATCGGTAAGTCAAAGCTATTTAAGTTCGCAATCTTATTGTATACCCGGAATTAGAAGATCTTCTATTTACACGAATGAGCTTATGACAGGATGACGAGGGTGATGAGGGTACACATATACCTTCTCACTTTCAACAAGACTATAGTCTCCCGGATGACGACGAGGGTATGGTCGACATGATGGATTCCATTTTTAGGGGCACTACATCCCACGTACACGTGATGTTAGAGTCTGAGGTGAAAATGCGAGAGTTGCAATCAACACAATTGTACGAGGGTGCCAGGATGTCTAAACTACGTGCTTGTCTCTCAATCTTGAATCTACAAGTACAGTATGGGTGGTCGGATACAAGTGTCTCGGCCTTAATGAGGTTAGCCCTTGCATTAATTTGATTAACTCATTATTTGGATATTGTTTGTTTTGAGAATCATCATTTGGATAGTGTCTTTGTCATAGGTTGCTCCAAAAGATGTTGCCTGCACCAAATACCATGCCCGCATCAAGAGATGAAGCGAAAAAGATGCTAACAATGGTGGGTATGGATTATGATACCATCCATGCTTGCCGTAATGATTGTATTCTCTTTCGTCGTGAGCATGGAGATTTGGCTAGTTGTCCAAAGTGTGGGGAACAACGATATAGAGATGACTTGCAGGGTGAGAGGATACCAGTAAAGGTCTTAAGACACTTTCCCATCATTGCAAGAATACAACACATGTTTCGATGCAAATCCATAGCGGAGTTGATGACATGGCATGCATCTCATCGGTCCACTGATCACACATTGAGGATTCCCACAGATTGTGCAGCTTGGAAGCACATAGATAATCAGTGGCCGGACTTTGCGAGAGAGCCACGCAACTTACATCTTGGGCTAGCCATGGACGGCGTGAATCCTTTCGGGTTACGCTCGACATCTTGGTCGACATGGCCCATAGTCGTGGTGAATTACAATATCCCACCATGGCTAACAATAAAAAAGGGACACCTCATGCTTGCACTACTTGTGCCAGGAAAGTACAAGGCAAAAAACATGGACGTGTACATGGCACCTTTGATAGAGGAGTTACAGATATTATGGAGAGGAGTGCAGGTCTTTGATATTTCCAGAGCTCCTAGGCATACCAATGATATTTTAGTCAGGGGTATCTTGATGTGGACCATGCATGACTACCCAGGATATGGAGAGTGCGCAGGTACGTGGTTATGTCTTTACATGTACAATGAGGGATTATGCTTTTTTTACTCTCTTTTGCACGCATGTCTTGTACTAACATATTCATGCACGCGTGCAGGACTTGTTACAAGTGGGTACCATGCTTGTCCTGTTTGTGGACCCACTCTGAAATCGCTTGCACGCTACTCCAAACACATGAGGAAAAATGTTTATGAAGGTCATGCTCGATACCTTCCGCTCGACCATCTCGCACGTGGAGGTCAGCTTGATCCACCACCATCATATTTGAAAGCAAGTGATTGGATTCAAGCTTGGAGGGAGAATGGAGAGGAACCTCCTCCTGGTATGAAGAGGCTATCGATCTTTCACGAGCTTCCTTATTGGGGTCAGTTACAAATCAATCATCTCTTGGATCCCATGCATATCTTTAAGAATGTGGGGGCTACCATTTGGGCACACTTGGTTGGTTCCAAGGACTCGAGAGGAGTGCGAGAAGACTTGCGTGCTATGAATAGGATGTCTCGTTTGTGGCCCCAAGTGCATGCTTCAGGAAAAGTTGTCCTCCCGAAAGCAACGTGGATCCTCTCTACGAGGGAGGAGGCAGCGATCAAGGCAGACATTGCCTCTTTTCAAACACCGACAGGGTACATGCGTTGCTTGAAAGGAGCATTTTCAAAGGACAATAAGCTTAGTGGCCTCAAGTCCCATGATTGACACAAGGTCTTACAGGTATTCTAAGTAGAATTAGTGTACCGATAATAGTGATGCATTAGCGTAATTATTATTATGTTATATTGTTGACATGATTTCATTGTTGCTTTGATAGTTCATCCTTCCAATTACAATAAAAGGGTGCTTACAAGAAGATGTTAGAAATGCTATATTCAAGATCTATGGTATTGTGAGGTATGCTTACTATCAATTCGCATTATGTATTTTCTTCATGGACATGTGAAATAGGTGGATATCTCAAATATCTTACATATGCATGGACATGTGAAATAGGTGGATATCTCAAAAAGAGATCTCTATATCGAGCATCGAGAAGGCTAGGGTGGAATCCATCGAAGCCGTATGCTTGCTTGAGAAGCACTTTCCCTCAAGCATTATGACAACTCAAGTCCACTTGCTTGTGCACATAGTTGATGAGGTGGCTATAGCAGGTACCGTTCATAATCGATGGATGTTTTTTCTCGAGCGGTTTATGAAAACTTTAAAGGGGTTTGTAAGACAAAGAGCAAGACCAGAAGCAAGCATGGCAGAGGGATGGCTTGTGCAAGAGTCATTAGTATATATCACAGAGTTTCTTGCATCCACAGATCCTGATATGCCGCAAGCTTGGCACAACAAGGATGATGATCGCATCATTGGCGAGGTCCCCCAAGGAAAAGGGATTGAAAGAAAGATGAGCGAAGAGCAAATGGAGAAATTCAATAAGTTTTGTATCCTCAATAGCCCTGAGATGCAGAAGTGGATTGAGAGATATGAAGTGGCCAAAGCAGAAAGAATAAATGCAAGGACGAGATTCAGAGTAATGTACAGGCGATCACAACCATATTCACGAGATCTGGCTCTTCTCCCTACTCACATGTCACTTGATTGGCTACAACTAGCTATACGTAAAGCCGAACGTGATGGAGAGACAATAAACGAGCGTGAGCGGGAGTTATCATCTGGATGTATGGTGCATGTAAGTTTCTTATCTCTTGACGTAATTAAGTAATTATTTGTGGCAATATATGCTATAAAATAGGTGCATCTTCATTGTTTTAATGATGCTCTTTTACAGTACAAAAAGTACAGTGCATTATGGTCATATGGACGACATTTTCGCGTAGAACGCATTGATTCAAAGAGAGTCACGTATGATTGTGGAGTCATGGCTAACTTCACACAAGATAGCCGAGCAAGTGCTTCGGATACCAATCTTCTCTCCTCACAGTTGGATTATTGTGGAACCATACGCGACATCTATGAAATTGATTTCAGACGATTTACTATTTTCATTCTTGATGTAAAATGGTTTAGAACTACTTACAACGGTCCCCATGCGACTGTGAGAAAAGATAGTAGCGGTCTCTTTGCAATAGACTCCACCAAACATTGGACCGATGAAAGTGATACTTTTGTTCTTCTCGAGCACTGTGAGCAGGTGCATACTAATGATTTAATTAGTCGAAGCTTTCGTTTTTTAAGTCCATTGATATATATATATAATTGACGACATTTGGCACGTGATTTTTCATCTTCAATATAGGTGGTTTTTCATCCGGATCGTTCTGATCCAAGATGGTGGTACGGGATCCAAGTTGCACCACGAAGTAAGCAGATTTTTGAAGATCGAGATGTGGATATGGAGATGCCACTACCAATGCCGGATCCAATTGATGAATCTAGCGAAGAAGATGTAGATCACCATATGAGGCAAGAGGAAGATGCGCATAATGACATCGCACGGGAGGAGGATGGAGATCACGATATTGATGAGGAAGACAACAATTGTCAAGATCAATCACCACACTTAAGCTTAATTGAAGAAGATGATCAAATACTTTTAGGTGAACGTACGATGCTAGAGTACGATGATGATATAGGAGATCAACTCGGTATAGAGTTGGAGATAGACTTGCTTGGCGCCTTAGACTTGGCTCAAGATGAAACAGTTGATGTAAATGCTCTTATTTAATTTGATTTTTCTCATCTCAAACTTGGACATGAATATATGAGCTTCAAAGGCTTGATGTACATGCTCTCATTTTTAAATTCTCTATGAGCTCAAACATGTATGAAAATTTAAAAAATTTTGTCATTGGAAGAAAATAATTTTTAAGGCTAAAAAAAAAAAAAAAACCTCTCTGTAAAACGTCGCTATAATATATTGTCTCAGTGTCGCTATATAGCGACCTTTAAAAGTCACTATATAGCGACTTTTACTAACGTCGCTATATAGCGACGCTTAGTAAAAGTCGCTATATAGCGACGATTTACGACACCCGATTTTTATACCGACGATTAACGCTAAGCGGGCGCTAATCGTCGGTACATAAACGTCGCAATAGGATGCGTGTGTAGTAGTGTAGACGCGCTTTTTAACGCACTGTTAGACGGATGTTTTGACGGACTGTTAGACGCAGTGGTAGACGCGCTTTTACTTGAACTGTTAAACGCTCTGTTAGACGCGTTTATAGACGCGAAGATTAGATGGGTCTATAGACGCGCTCTGACAGAGCCTCTTTTTTTTTTTTCCCCTTTCTTCTCAGCTCCCAAAGTAATAGATTTGTTTATTTTTTTCCAGTTCAACATGTAGCCAGGAAGTGCTTCTAGCTCACCTGATCCGCGTGAATCGATATGGAAGGATTTATATAATATTTTAGGGCACCCTCCTAGTCCTGCGGAGTTATACGGGTACATGACGGGTACCCTTAACACTCCCCAGGAGTCGGCACTACAGACTCTGAGCCACCCCACACCGCCTGAGATCACCCCAGCGGAGTCCGCACAGCCGTCTTATGCCCCGTCTTATGCCCCTTCCCCCGTACCGTCTTATGCCCCTTCCCCCGTGCCGTCTTATGTCCCTTCTGCCATCCCGTCTTATGCCCCTTCCCCCATGCCTTCAGGAGGTCCTTCTGCCTCAGCGAGCCATCGACGTACTCCCTAGCCGTCGAGACTCGGTTCTCCAGCTACGAGTGGTCAGCGTAGTCCCGCGCAGTCCCCAGCTACGAGTGGCCAGCGTATGAGCTCGACACGACAGGGTGGCAGGCGTAGTAGTAGGGAGAGCAGTGGCGGATGCATGGCACAGTGCTTTGGGCCATGTGGCGGTGAGGAGGATGATGATTCTGATGATTTAGACGTGCCTCTGGGTGATGGTACGATTTATTATGACATCACCCAGACAGGAGGCATCTTGATGGATGCGCGGGGGAAGGATATAATGGCCTTCATGCGCTCTGTAATTGCTAACAATTACAGAGATTGCTTTATCCACTATAAAGACCACCCAAAGAGGTTGGCTGATGAGACCTTCGCTACTGTTCGCTCTAGGTATCCTAACCCCCCCAATCGCCAGTTCACAGATAAATGGGGGAAGTCAAAGATTGTTACGATACTTAGCAATAAAAGATCTTCCCTTAAGAGGCAGGCACTAGCGGAGCTTGCCAGACTTGAGGCAGGTCAACCTCCAAGGGGCCCGCCCCACACCGCTCAGAAGCGTGAGTGGAAGAAGGCAATGAAGTCAGCGAGGGAGGAGCCCAGTCTGCAGCACGTGGAGGCATGGAGGATCCAGATGGAGGAGTATGGGAGCGCGCATTTTGGAGCAGGGGGTGTTGAATCATGGGAGGCCCAATTTGTAAGTATCGATCTCAAATTATATTGCTTATGTAGTTTATTAGGAGGTTGGTTGTTTCTTTGTACTAATCCCTCCACAAAGTGTATCGCGGTCATGCAGCTTGAGATCGTGGGTAGATACCCTACTCCAGTGGAGACAGCCTACCACCGCCACCATCGCAGAGGAGATACATGGAGACACTTCTATGATGACGGGTTGATTACTGAGGAGCAGTATACCCGAGCTACTGGACAGGCCCCCCAGGTATTTGAAAGTAATTAAATAATGCCAAAATTATAAGTAAAGATTTGATTTTTCATACATTGATATATGTTGTCCCTTGTTTACAGGGCGCCCCTGCACAAGACGACGAGGAAGACGAGGAAGGAGGTGCAGAAGGGAGCGCAGAAGGCAGCGCAGAAGGGAGCGTGGAAGGCAGCGAGGATTAGTCGTAGAAGTAGTGCTACTATTCTTTTTTGTACTTAAAGCCATTGGCTTGGCTTCGTGCCTCTTGTATATAGACTCCTCTTATTTTTTGTACTTGAAGCCACATGACATGGCTTAACTTCCTTATTTTTTGTACTTGGAGCCACATGACGTGGCTTAGCTTCGTGCTATATGTATATACAAGCACTTTTTGAGCTTTCAATTTTATTGCGTTTTGGAGTTGTAATATTTTATTTGGAATTGTAATTAAAATGAGGTTGGCTTTAAGAATTGAATTACAGAATGTGGATATGGGATTCTTGTAACAATATAGCATACACAACATACACAGTATTCTGTAAAATTAAAAAAAAAAAAGGGCACGTCTATCAGTGCATTTACAAACGCGTTTATATTTGCGTCTGTCTGTTCGACTCGCGTCTATACGTGCGTCTATCAAAGCGTTTATATGCGCGTCTATTTACGCATGTATAAGCGCGTCTATACGCGCGTAAGTCTGATATATAGACGCGCTAATAGACGCGGGTCTCCTGATGCGCAAATAGACGCGCAAATAGACACGCCCATAAGTTTTTTATTTAGTTCATGAAATGCGTCTGTGCATGCGTCTATGGGTGCTTTGTCTTGTTGTGTAATTCTCAGTGTAGACGCACTAATACACGTGCAAATAGACGCTCTGACAGACGCAATATTAGACAGGCCCGTATTTTCTCAATGTAGATGTGCTAATAGACGTGTCAATACACGCGCAAATAGACGACCTATTAGACGCGTCCGTAATTTCTCTATTCAAGCAATGCCTATAGATGTGCCCGCTATTTTGCACATCTATCAAGCGTGTCTGTAGTTGCTTTGTGTTGTTGTGATCACCCTCATGGTCGGATTCATCTATCACAAACAAAGTATGTCCATGATCTTTTATCCAAGTTTCGCATGCTTACCTACAACTTAGTTGTTGTGCTATGGATCCAGGTGCCCTTGCATTATTGCATTCGTCTTGTGCTACCTTGTCTGCATCATCATCTCCACCTCCTTATAGAAGTCTTGTAGGAAGGTTGCTTTATACAATGGTGTGTTGTCAGCCTGATATTGCATTTTCTGTCATTACTCTGTCCCAATTTAGTTCAACACCTTCCTATACTCATTGGCAGCTTCTCAAGAGGATTGTTCGATATCTCCATGGTACCCAAAACTATGGACTTCTCTTCCAACGACAAGAAATATTCACATTCCATGCTTATTCTGATGCCACTTGGGGAACCAACAAAAATACAAGGAGATCAGTCATTGGATGTTGTTTCTTGATAAATGGTACTAGAGTCACTTGGCTTAGCAAGTCTCAGAAGGCCATTGCATTATCATCTACCGAGGTTGAGTACATTTCAGCATCTACCGCTTCAAGGGAAATTGTTTGGCTTTGTTGAATACTTGCAGATGTCACAAGACCTCTTTCCGAGCCCACTACTCTTTGGTGTGACAATCAGAGTACCGTTTGCTCTGACCAAGAATGCAATGCTTCATTCCCACACCAAACATTTTGCTCTTCACTACCATTTCATTCGTGGGTTCATCAAAGATGATGTGATCATTGTTCAGTATCTCTCCACTACTGATATGCCAACTGATGTACTCATCACAAAGCCACTCCCTCGACCTCGTTTTCAACTACTTCGATCTCTCCTTGGGATGACATCCTCATCTACAAGTTTCACATAAATGAATCGTGATTGTTCCTTGGTCGTGCTAGAGGAGGGGATGTTGGATCATGTGCAGGCAACGTGGAGTCTCCGAGTTCTTTGGACACTTGCATGCAGGCCATTATTCTTGCATGCATGTAGGGTGATTACTAATAGTTGATGTAAATGCAAGCACGACTGAATTGCTTAGATGTAGCTTTTATCTAAAGCAGGAGAAGACAATGAATTAGCTGCCTCAATCAGAGGCGATGATTAAGGATTGGATGCTACTTATGAGCATCGTTGTAATCGATTTTTCTTCATGCAATTGAGTTTGATCTGTCGTGTGAGTTTGCTTTGAGATTAGTCTTGTATTCGAATTGCTTTGTTTTATCATTGAGCACATCCAAACTTGCAGGCCAGTGTCCTGTGCATATGTGAGGCTCAGGCGCATTATTGGCTTGGCAAACAGCTATGTGATTGATAAGAGTTTTACCTCCTTGTGGCAGCGATCTGGCCGCTATTGAAGTTTCTTCCAAGTTCGCCATGGCAAAGGTCATGTTTACGTTATTGCCAAGCGACAAGCACATGTGCATGCTGTGTCATTGAGAACTGTTGCCCATCCAATCAATCTTCCAGCTTGGAAGGCAATGTAAATCTTGTTCTTAATTGAGCATGTCTGATGGCTCTCCAAGGGCTAAGAGCGTGGCCACATGCTCTCCTCCCCTACTCTGGAATTGGATCCCATCGGCGGTAGACTTCCATTGTTAGAATCAGCCGTCGATCTTTGTTTTGTTCACATGGCAATGAGAGGAGCAGGTCTCAACAGGATGAACGTAGCAAAAGACGGGAAGGTGGGCATTGAGATCACAACAAGACAAAGCACCCATAGATGCACACACAGACGCGTTTACTGAACTAAATAAAAAACTTACGGGCGCATCTATTTGCATGTCTATTTTCGCATTTGGAGACCCGCGTCTAACAGCGCATCTATATAGGACACACACATGCGTATAGACGTGCATTTAGATGCTTAAATAGATGCTCTTATAAACGCGTTTAATGAGAATTTGGGACAGTTCCATGACTCCTCCACCACTTGGCATGAGTCGGTAAGGGTTTGTAACTATTGTGTGCTATATTGGCTGGAAATAAAGATTGCCCGCTAACACTTTATTTTGTTTAGATACTCCATCTTTTATCGTTTACCATATTGGTCCCACCTCAAGATCAATCACCTGCTTGATCCCATGCATATCTTCAAGAATGTGGCATCTACCATTTGGGAGCATTTGAATGGGACACGAGATTCCGCAGGCATAAGGGAGGATCTAGGTACCACAGGGAGGATGCGTGAAGCTTGGCCACAAGAGAGACCAAATGGGCGTGTTTTTTTACCTCGTTCATCGTGGATGTTATCAAAGCTAGAGATGGTGATGGTGAAGCGCGCTATTACTATAATTCGTACTCCCACTGGATGCATGAGGTGTTTGAAGGGAGCCTTTACAAAGAGCAAGAAAAGAGGTGTAGAGCAATTATATGGCTTGAAATCTCATGATTGGCACAAGATGCTCCAAGTAAGTATTTAATGTGCATAATATCTTTTTCATTTCAAATTTGTGAGTGAATAATTATAAGCAACTAATCAACCACCTCCTCGTGGGTTCAGTTCATACTACCTACTAGCATTTCACGTAGTGCATTGAAGGACGTGAAAGATTGTATTTACAAGATGGGTGAGCTTGTGAGGTACTTTACATGATACAAAATATGATGCATATCAATGCTCCATGCAAGTTTGAATGCATATTGCTAATATGCTGTACTTTTTCATTTCTAGGTATGTGAGCTCAAAGGAAATAGATCCCACCACGCTTGAGAATGCTTGAGTTATGTCAGTGGAGGTGGTTTGTTTAGTGGAGGAGACATTTCCACGTTCTATTCTCACAAGCCAACTACATCTTATAATGCATTTGGTGGATGAGATTGCTATATGCGGTACTATACATGCACGATGGTTGTTCTTTCTCGAGCGCTTCATGAAGACCTTGAAGGGATTCATGAGATAAAATGCAAGACCCGAAGGTAGCATGGCCAAGGGTTGGTTGGTACAAGAGTCACTTGTATATATTTCTGAGTTTATTGTTGATGTGGATAGCTCTCTCCCATGACTATGGAGAGATGATGAAGACCTAAGGATGACTATTGTGCCTCAAGGGAAAGGACGCAACAAAGTAAAAGACATAGAGTTGCATACTAGTATCAACCTCTTTTACGTGCTTAATAGTGATGTGATGAAAAGATGGGTGACAAGATACAAGGATGCAAAGGCAAGAAGACAAGAAGAAAGGGCCCTCTTTCGTACACACCACGGATCTCGTGTGCCATACCCTGAGTATCTAAGAGCACTTCCAAGGGATATTCATGTGGATTGGCTACTTGATGAAATGGAGAAAGCAGAGAAAGACGAGGGGATGCATATCACAATGGAAGAATGGGAGTATGCTAGGGGATGCATGAGCAAGGTCGGTATATAGAATGTTATGCATAAGTTAGGAGCTTTTAATAATTTAGATTGCTTATTTAATTGATTTTTTCTTGGTGTAGTGCACTATGTTCAATGCTATATGGTGTGAGGGCAAGCATTTTCGAACACAACGGATTGATGATAAGAGAAACACACAAGATTGCGATGTCATTGCTAGTTTTGAGGGAGCCAATGGAGCCATGGATGATTATTGTGGCATAATCCAAGATATTATTATGCTTGACTTTTGACGCTTCTTTGTGTATGTTTTGGATGTAAAGTGGTTTAAGGACGTGGTGGAAAGAGGCCCTAATGCAACAATCAAACGCCATGCAAGTGGCTTTGTAACTATTGACTCCACAAAGTTTTGGCAAAGTAAGAAGGACACACTAGTACTACCGCAACAATGTGAATAGGTACTGTGCACATATATAAAAATACTCGCTTTTAAATATTTGATGCAAGAAAAATAACATGATTGTATTTGTGTTTGAATTAGGTTGTCTATCAACCAATGGTGGATAATAATAGATGGTGGCATGTCATACCTATTATGCCACGTTCCAAAGTGATGTATAGTACATTTACTAATATGGAGCGTATGGAGGATGATCATGGCCATGGACGTGATGATGACCGTGATACGAGAGAGGAGGATGATCATGAGATAGGAGATACAGATATTGAGCCCATTACCCGTGAGGACGAGCCTACCATTGGTGATGTCGATGAGCACATGAGTAGCACAAGTAGTAGTGGGTTGAATGTATTTGTAGATCTTAACACTTGTTTGGATTTTGAAATAGATAGTTTGGCAAGGGTTGATCTCATTGAGGATGAGATTGAATTGTAGCCCCATCATTGATATTGGCAAAACTATTTTACATATTGTTTCATTCTCCTCACCTCACTTAATTCTTGTAGATGTGGGCTTGCAAAAAAGCATTGATGTTTTTGTTAAAATTATGTGCTTTGGTAATCATGGGCAATGTTTGGAAAGCAATGATGTATACCAAAATCTCACTTTCTGTATTCTCTGGTTTGCGTCTATCTACGCGTCTAAATGTGCGTCTAATTCTCAGTGTAAACGCACAAATAAACGTGCTAATACACGCACAAATAGACGCGCTGATAAACGGGATGTTAGACGGGCCCGTATTTTCTCAGTTTAGACGCGCAAATAGACGTGTTAATACACGCGCAAATAGACGAGTTGTTAGATGCGCTTTTAGATGCACCCGTAGTTCCTCTACTAAAGCAACGCCTATAGACGCGCCCGCTATTTTGTGCGTCTACCAAGCGCACCTATAGTTACTTTGTGTTGTTGTGGATGGCATGATGGAGGAGTGCACAACAAGTTGTGAGCCATTTTGGAGGGTATATGGAGGTTTGGAGGGCCAGTTTTGGCACCTCCATTGGCACCAATTCAAGATCTTTGCATCCATTCATGGCAGTGATCAGAGATTGAAGATCCAATTTGTTCTCCCATGTGGCCAGGAGTAAAAACCACCATATAGCCAAGAAACATGTGTGCAGCCATGCATGTGGCTTCCCTCTAAGACGCTCTTATCTTGAGGAGGCAATATGTTCGAAGGGGCCGTGCCACCACCATGACAACCAGACATATGGGCAATTGTACTACTCGCCCAGCTCAAAGAGTTTCCACGGTGCATCTTCCCTAGATCTGCTCATGATTGACACTTCCATGTCTTTGTCTCCTCTCAGCGTTTTCTTTATCTGTGTGTTCCATATGTTTTTGATGTCATTGTCGGTACATCCTTCGAGATGGCTGGCAATATCGGACCATCTGCAAGATAAAGTCTTACTCGAGTGTTAGAAGCTTCTGCAGACACGGGCCCAAAATAAAGGCCAAGCTCCGAGCCTTCGACTATCTACAAAAACACCATTAGTTGGAGTTTGAGCATGACATAAAGATCAAGATGCAGTTTTAGACATATGACAAATCTTCTTGAGCCCAACTGGTGTGTTCACCATGATTACCTAATCGTTAAGACTAAACTGCGCCAACGCCTGGAATCGAGACTCGAGAGAAGAGTAGAGAGCAGCGAGACACTGCTCAAAACCAGGTTAGCTTCATGGTCACCGAGTTTTCTAGCTAAATAGATCACCATGCCCTAATTATTCGGTCAAGCACTAGAATTTTATACTTGTTCCCATGAACTTTTTGAAGCTTGACAACAAGAGTTCTCTCTTCTAAGAGGGCTTCCCCATGTAGGCTAGTAGGGCTATGCCAGCCCCACTTACAACAAGATTCCACGTCCCCATGGCTGCTAGCAATGTAGGAGATCAGTTTTTCTAGCATTGGACTGCTAGCCCAGCAAGGGTGTTTGCAGGGATGTTGGTTCAGCAATCCAATGCCCAAAGACTCTGATTGGCCCATCTCCTTCCATCCTCGATGCCATTTGCTGAAACAGTCTCCAAGGACGTAACACTCAATGCAGAAGAAGATTTAGCCACCTCCAACAGGCACGCGAGGATGGGACTCCTACTAGTTTTCCTAGAATGCTGAACCAACAGCCTCCCCAGCCTCAACCGTGACACGGGGAGGCCCTCTAAGAAAATTTGTTGCGGTTTAGGCCTGGTCTAAGATGATTCATCCAACGTCGCCTGCAGGCTTTTCCACAGCGATCTAGCCCTGTGCCGTCAAAATTACTGGCACCTAGCACAAAGAAGTTCAAAGTGCAGGTGATAAGAGACGGATCTTACCAGCCTTGAGGGCTATATTACTCCAGCTGGAACTCCCAAATTTGGTGATAGACCATGTTAATTTTTCATCCTCGTCGGGTGACCAGAGCCCCGTCTTCATGTTTGCTCGCATAGAAATGAGAGTGGATTCTCCACAATGTCCTGAAAGTATGGCATTTCCATATGTTTCTTCAGCAGGAGATAGATATAGGCATCCCGCTGATATTTCATGAAGTTGTCGCGATTTGCGAAAGTGAGGTACGTTGCACTACCAAGACAAGTTGTGGACCGCCCACGGCCCAGGACTAGACCCGATTGAGACTCGGGACACGACGCGGCTTGGCAGTGTCTGTGCCTCCTCCCTCGCGATCGCTACGAGCAGCATGGGAATCGGGATAATAAACTCAGGAATCATTTGTCTAGGTACATGCTCCATGGATGTTCTAATTTGCGAGAAAGGAGCTTCAAGGAAGACTGTTGAATTTCTAGTACTCTCATGACTGCTGAACGGTGATGCTGCATCAGTGCAGCCTTTGTAACTCTGACTGCTGAATCGGTGAGGCTGCATCACTGCAGCCTTTTGTAACGGTATCTTCGTACACTTGGGAAAAACATTTTGATGTATGCGGTGAGGTGCCTGGAACGTGAGATAGCTCGTACCAATGGTTTACCTGATCGAAATGCTGCTGCTCCGGGAAGGAAGAGACTCGTCAATACATTGTTATCAACAAAGAGAGAAATACGCTCCACCGCGATCGCACAGATCCGCTGGATAAAATTCATGGCTAAAATACGTTAAATAACTAATCTGGATGGTTCACGTGGGTTGAAGCCAATCAAATCATGGAGGCTATGGGAGCCATTCCAAGAATCAAAACAATAGATTTTTGGAGAAGCACGTAGGGCTGCACGTGGAAAATGAACCGTAATTGGTTGATGTTGAAAAGCCGGAGTCTGTGGGCAGATCGTGGGGGTCTAATTGTGGCCTGTAGATCTTGACAGATTTCCATAATATGATACGAATACATTAAACGTTTTCTTTATGAATCCTTTACATCAAATTGGATGAAATTTTCCAGTCAGCAATTATTCGCAACTACAACGTAATGGCATAGGAAGGCGAATGTATGGCAACTAATGATTTTTAGAAATAACTTAAATTGAATGATTCTTTACCCAGTACATGGCAAAGTGAGAACCTTTTCAAGTAACTCTAAGAGAATCCTAGCCGTCCGATACAGAGATCTTCCGTTGCATACAGAGATCTTCACAGACACTAGGGTCACCATTGAAGCTAGAAAATGTCTCGAAATTCAAGCTTTTTGAGTTGTTGAGTGGAAGATCGTACGTAGGTCACAATCTTTGTGAGTTGGTGAGTGGAAGATCAAACACATGTCACAATCGCAAACTACCCTAGGACCTCGACTCTCAAGAAATGCCTTCCCTATGCATTTCTCATCTTTGCCTAATGGAGCAATTCTCATGAGAGACGTGAGAGATGTTTCACGAGACAAGAAATTGGATTACAATGGATGCAATGCAAAACATGGACAATGGTATGCCAAGCATATGAGCTCCAACCCTATAAGTTTGGATGGGACCATCTTATACTTGGTTTCTTCTTTAACACACCCACCATGGCGCACACTACCCATGACTTACGCACACTATATAGGATACGAACGAAGGTAGTTGCTATGATACACATGTGCGGTACCATTTGAGCTACCGCTGTACCTCATAGATTGACTTATTGATTGACCAATAATTTCAAAGATGAGGGGCCCTCCTAACCAAGGATGAGGAGAAGCTCGCCTTATGATCACACATATGTACTCAACCTCTAACTCTCATTGTCTCTAGAATGAATACTGTAGAGACTTGTGAGCTCGAGCTTGTAAGGAATAACACACCATTCATGGCTGGAAGAACTTTGAGCGAATGGTTGTTCAAGGTGCCCCAAACTATAGAGCATGATCATGCTATGAACCTCATTAGCTCTCAAGATGGTGTTAAAATTCTACAAGCTAAAGCCCTAGTATCTATAACATTGACTGGAGCCCTCACCTTTGGAACAATGAACAACTGACCATGCTAGGTGGACAATATGTCTGGAAGTAGGCACCAAAACATTGATCATACCAAATTCTCGTTTGTGCATGTGTTGTGTGATTGAAACCAAGGAAAGTATTTCAAACTTATACATATTAAATGATGGAACTTCAAAAGTCCGAAATACCTTTGTGAATGCAGGCTACAAAGCTATGTGGAAATCCATCCCAAGGCATGAATGATAGCTAAAGATGTGTGCAGAGATTTGCGAGGAAATAAAACAGGCGTTGTGAATCGGCGAATTAAAAACATTTTAAACGTTTTTTGACCCCCCTGGAGAGATTTAAACCTGCCTTGCCATGTTTTTTTACCAAGATCGGCTTCAACCAGTTATCGCACGGTAAAACCACTTATCATGTGGTACAAGGGCAAGTATACCACTCAATGTTTGCCTATACTGTGTGATATATATGCCGCACAGTCTATTTCATGTACTGTGCGGGTTTTGGTACATACTAAACGATATTGTGAACATACCGCATAGTGCAATTTCTTATGTATACTTTGCACCGACCTCGCACTATTCACATTCTCGAGAATCTAGCTCTTCTTGAAGTCTTGAAAAAAACAAAGACGGACAAGGAAAAAGGGATAAAGAAAGCTTCCAAACTAATTTGTAAGTTTTTTTATCCTTTCAAAATGTGTCCAGTGTTAGTTGTGGGCTCGCTTAGGCCAGCTGATATCTACCCACATTAAGATGCAAAATGGATAAACTTGTAGCTCTCAGTTGATGGTTTATCATTTGTGATTTAAAACATTATTTTTTAAAGAATGCTTTTTTATATATATATATATGAAGTTATTTTCACAAAAATATACAGTCTACCAAACTCTATCAGATATTGATCCACATCCTGACTATCCTTTTGCTGAATTTTGCACAACTCCTTCCATACTTCATTGGGGCTCCTGGATTGTGCAAACCGTGCAAGGAAAGCTGCTCTCACCACTGTATACTCCGGATTTTGCTACTAAGGATGAGTAGTCCTGAAGATAGCCACTTGTGTTTGCAACCATGCTTTTGCATCTCCCTGCAAACAATAATTCATGATCTAAAACAAAATCTCACGGGTTGCCCTATCCTTCATCAGCGCTGTAAATTCCATCTTTTCGAGGAATCTCACTGCATTCTCATATGGCATCCCCCAAAACTCTGGAAATTCCTCTACCATCTCTCTCAGCTCTTCAACACTACAACTGATTGCACAGCTTCACACTTGTAAAATGAAGTGCACAGTCCTCCATGGAGGCACCAAAACGTGGATGGACAAAAGCAGTAGAGCCCAATCCGCCTTCACAGCCACCCTCATCCACGTTTAAAACAATAGAACAACACCATCAGAAGGAAAAAAGCATTCATTCAACATCCTTCTCTCTACACACTTCCGGACACAACTCACACTCTGGTCACATTTCTTCTAGAAGCCAAACAACTCTTAAAAAAAACCAGTGGACTACACAGCCCTACACAAGCTCCTACTAACTGACTGGGTTCAAGCTCATAAGGCATTCAGATTCATACTGCATCCAAAGTACCTCCTTCTCAATCACTAAGCTCATAGCTTCATATCGTTCCAACACTCCTTCAGCCAGCAGAAAACGATTCACAGCTATGCCTCAAATTTTTACTAAGCAATAGTTCATCACCAGCCATGCATTACTCCACACTGAAGTCACCTCTTGCAACAACCCTGTAATCTTCATTTCTCATAGAGAACTTAGCTCAATTTGATAGCATCACCCGCAGTCTCATAGCTTCCTCATAAAGCGACAACCCGCATCCATACGATCTTAACCAAACCATGCATTCTTTGCACTGCTCCCGTTATCACCCACCTCTTCATGCTATGATAGCCCCTCATGGCTTCTCCTACTCTAGCTTACGTATTTTCGTTAAGATGCTCCAACGTCGAGGTTCCTCTTCATGACTTGTTTTCCTTCATCCTAGGCATCCAAGCTCTCTCAAATAGTAATCTATCAAGTCATCTCTATCCAATGCCTCCTAGCAAGAGACACAGCTTCTCCTTCATGACGAGATCTGCTCACAACCTCTCTCCTGCTCACAGAGCACTTGCATTTCCATGGTCCTCCAAAACTTCACGAAGATAATCGTAGCGACGCCCATCCTGCACCTCCTTAAGAGATGCTCTAAAGTTAGTTGCTTGGTCTCCTTGTTCACCTGCTTGTCTGCAACCCTCTCCTCTGCTCCAGGTTCTCCTCCAGCTCGCAGAACAAGAGACCTCCATCGCTCCCTCTAAGCTCGCATGCTCCTCCCGTTGCCAATCTCTCCTTTGCCTTCCTATTCTTCTTTCTTCTCCCCCAAGACTTCATCCCCGTACGTAACCCGTGGTCTTTTGCTTCCTTAAACCTGCTGGAGCTCACGTCCTGATCACTCTTGGTTGCTGTCCACTCGCTCACAAGCCCCTACTAGTTCACATATCCTGTCAGCCTCCCTTTCTATCATGCAGCCCCCCCCCCAGGACTCTCCAGCAGCTCACATAGTGGCGACGCCTTCCCTAGACAGAAGAGCTCCCAATTTCCCTAGACACACAGTAGCGACCTGCGCTCCTCTCTCCCGCAGTAGCATCGCTATTCTCCTCTCTCTGCAGCACTCTTGGGAGAGATGCAACCGCCCCCCTTCCTTTCATCTGCGTTGCTCTGTGTCCCCACGATCCCCTCCTATATAAGAAGCTCCCTGCTCTCCATCAATCCTCCCAGCAAGCTCCCCAGACCTGCTTCCAGCCATCACCTTCACGTAGCTCCAGCTCTCAGTCCAGAAGAATCACGTAGCCACCTTGCATGTTTTCTTTGATTCCAGCCACGTCATCATTTGCCTTTTACCACTCTCTCAATCCTTCCTTCAAACTATACCAAGCCAATTAGTGCCTATATCCAACCTTAGGCACTCCACCTTTGCACATAACCTTCAAGCAAATTTTTATTATTTGATTGCCACATATAACCATGCATCCATGAAACTCACAACCCATGATATAATTGCCATGACTTACAAATCAGGAGCAATCATGGTAAGACAAACATAGCTCCAGACAACAATCAAAGACATGTCCTCCCACACCAAATGCTCTGGAGTGCCTGATGTACCCACATTGCTTTTCATCATCTCCCAGAAGTCCTTGGAGAAGCATCTACCATCTCAAGAAAATATATCATCAATGTGGAGTCTTTTATGAGGGTGTCCATAACTCAAAGCCACCACCAACTAGCTATGTACATAGCTATACACTCACCCATCAACATGCAACAAGTGAAAAACATTTTTTTTCATTTTTATTCACACAGCATGGGATGGAAAATTGCCTTTTCCCACATCTTATTCTTTCTTGATATGTGCATTATGATCTTTTGTGACATTATGCTCTATATGTGAAAGTTGGTATTCACACACGCTAGTGTAGTAGCTAGAACTTCTTACATGCACGTGGCAGCCCATGAGTCTTTCTGTCACACTTTCTACTTTTCATTGTCAACCATTCGATAGAATTATTCAAGGGATTCAAATGCACTCGTTCATGCTACAAGTAGTCTAAAACATCTAAACTCAAATGAATACATAAGGAACGAGCAATTAATCGATTATGAACATCCATGGTCCAAAGGAATGTCAAGTTTCATTCGAATAGTTCCACATAGTAAATGATCACTCATTTACATCTTCAGCTTGTACATGGGTGATTCTACTTTCTGCATGGTTAATTCCTTGCAAGATGCCAGCAACGAATTCGACACTTGGTCCCTCACATCTCTTTATTAGTTTTTCTTCATCCCCAATCAAATGTTTTCTTATTCTCATGGCCGATCCTATAAAGACTTGGTTGCAAAAGTTTCACTTCCACTTCTGATGCCCTAACATTGTAACAAAATCCTGCGGTTTTGCAACACTTTGGCCTCTTCCTTGAGTCTCATTTCGTGGTTGATGTTGGCCTAACCTATCTTCTCTGTCCACCATAGTTGCAGTACATGTAAAAGAGAAAAACCATCTTAGTTCATTAATATGTTTTCAGCAACTTAAGACAATGTCACTAACATGTCATCGAAAAAAAATTAGTTTGCTAGACCTCAAGAGAGAGCAACCATCCAATCGTCTTGCTCCCTCCTGACATAAATGGATGGTTATAGATGTGGTAATCTTCCTGTAGAAATAGGTGTGCGATGGCAAGTTGCCTTTTTCCATGTCCCGCTCTTTCTCGAGTAAGCATCTATCTGCAGTATGATCATTCACATCATCATGCTCTGTATGCGAATGTCGGTATTTCACACACTAGTGCAGTCGCCAGCAATACCTACATGTGCACTTATCAAGACCCTTGAGAGACCCTTTGTTTGAATCTACGAAGTGAAAGATGCTACTTAGGTTAGACATATCTAATGTAAGTTCAGACATACATTTCATACCGATATAAGATCAACTAATTGTTCTGAGATAAGATAGTATTAATCTCTACACATAAATGCACAGTATAGAATGCCACAAATTTCTTCTTAGAAGTAAACTAGTATAGTCTATAATGATCTCTAGCATGTAATTTGCAGGTTCATACAAGCTGGCAATTACGAGCTACACAACCGGCTAGACGTTCAAAACGGGTTGCTATTAGCTGGCAAATGTGAGCCACAACCGGCAAAATCCAAGTATTTTCATCTTCCCATAAGCTAATAAGTACATATAAACTATAATATATCATTTCCAATTTCACATCCATGTGCGAGTAGTTACCAATCTACATATGCAGACCACCCACTTGCACATGGTTCAAAGGTATTTTGTATCCATATGTGTGTAGTTACAAGTCGGCATAATCAGACTCTCCACTGGCACATAGATACTTACATTCAATGTCATATATATTTTTTACTAGTTTTTTGTAACCTATAGGCAATATAGCTAGTAACATACTAAAAAACGTGAGATTTCCCTAAATTTTAAAAGCTAATGTCTATGAAAAAAAACCTATGGTGTGAGGCTTTGATTCCTAAAGTACCCCAGCAAATGATAAAGAAAGACCGGTTTGTGGCTGGTCTAGAGCCTTCACTCCATTTGAAGGTGGAGCTGAAGAACGTTGATAGTTTTGAGGATGTAGTCAGAGTGGCGAAGGAGAAGGAGTGGAAAGTCAAGAGACTGAGGCAGCTTGGCATGCAAGAGGAGCCTAAGAATCTCATTAGAAGGCCAGAAATGATCAAGGCATATGTAGAGAGAGAGCTGGTGTCTGTTCCTGTGCAGGATGATTCCCTGAGAAAGGATTTGCATGAAGCTATGGAGCTGATGAAAACACTCAGCCTAAATTGGATGGAGACTACAGAAAGAAGAAGAGGTCAAAATAATAGGAGAGAGGCTATGGATGGAGGAGAAGGAAGTTCAGCTGATGCAAGGAGAGTACCAGGTTATATGATGAGCTGTAGGCTGGAATTGGAAGAGAAACGTGAGCAGTCACAGATGAAGAGATAGATTTTTTGAGTGAGACAGAGCAAGAGAGCATCTCATCAGAGGAAGAGAGTCAGTTGTCTTCACTGTTGAAGGAACCGGATGCATATAGAGTTGATGACGTAGGGGAGCTGAAAATCATTACACTTATGAGTGGAGGCTTGTCAGTTGCTATGGAGGAGGGTGTTGCTCAACCAGTTCTATGTGAGATGGCAGAAGAGAGCCCAAGAGAAGGGGTTGCTGCCACAGATGGCAGAAAGGTTGAGAGCCCATTAAAGGTAGCTAAGGATAAGTCTGTGTGTGTAGGTGATGATCATGCTCCAATGTTGTCTGGTGATGATGTGCATATGATGGTTGAATGCAATCAATTTGTGGTTGACACTGTGATTGTGCATACCAAAGAGGCTGAGATTTTAGGTTCAACAAGTGAGGAAAAGAGGTGAGACTAGCAATGAGGATGAGAGCTCAATCATGTTTGACAGAGATGAAGCTAATGTGGCTATCACTGATGATAAAGTGAAAAACCTACAGTTAAAACAATTAGTTTGGGTGGGACTAGCAAGTGTTGATTGTGTGCATGCAAACTGCGATGAGTATGATGAGGTTAAGATTCAGTGTTTACAGGATGATGGTGATTCAGTTGATGAGTTGGATTGTGTTCTTGATGATGCACTGGATGATATGTTAGCATTGATCTCTTCAGAAGAGAATGTAAACACCAGTATGCATGTTGAGCTAGATGGAAGTGACAGTATGGGTGATGATCAGGTAGATGCTTTACTTGATGATACCCTTGTGGATTTTTCATGTATGGTTGGCAATGACAAGAAAGAGTGTGCTGATATGTTTGAACATTCTACAGGTGGGAAGAATGTTTGTTTCCTTCTTGGTGATCTTGATAATTCATGTGATGGGTTAAGTCTTGCAGCTTTCAAGGTTGAGGCAATAGGGTATGTTGAGAAGTCCCTAATCACAGATTATGAGCTAGTGGTGCCCTTGAGATCTATGTGTGCTCTATGTGTGAGGTAGTGACTTCAAAAGATGTAGCTCATGTGAAGCTAAGCAAGACTCATGATGCAAGTGTGATAGCTAATAGCCAGTGGAGTGTTGTAATATCTTGGTAGGATAAGATATGGGATCCTAGAGGCTTATATGGAAGGAGTTGGTGGCTATATCAATTTGGTGTGTTGTTGATTCCTTTTGATCCAGGGGGATGGTGGATTATGCATATCTGGCAATGGAGGGTTCAAAGTTTTCCTTTTGATCCGGGGAAAGAAATGCAGAGGCATAGAGTACAAGCTTGCTTTGTTTCTAATCCAGGTGGTTTGCTTATGTTTTTCTTTAGCTGCTGGACATGAATGTCACAGCAGAAGAGAAGGGGTTGCTAGAGATGTGTGGATAAAAATGAAAAAAATGTTTTTCACTTGTTGCATGTTGATGGGTGAGTGTATAGCTATGTACATATCTAGTTGGTGGTGGCTTTGAGTTATGGACACCCTCATAAAAGACTCCACATTGATGATATATTTTCTTGAGATGGTAGATGCTTCTCCAAGGACTTCTGGGAGATGATAAAAAGCAATGTGGTTACATCAGGCACTCCAGAGCATTTGGTGTGGGAGGACATGTCTTTATCTTACCATGATTGCTCCTGATTTGTAAGTCATGTGAGCAATTATATCATGGGTTGTGAGTTTCATGGACGCACGGTTATATGTGGCAATCAAATAATAAAAATTTGCTTGAAGGTTATGTGCAAAGGTGGAGTGCCTAAGGTTGAATACAGGCACTAATTGGCTTGGTATAGTTTGAAGGAAGGATTGAGAGAGTGGTAAAAGGCAAATGATGATGTGGCTAGTATCAAAGAAAGCATGCAAGGTGGCTACGTGATTCTTCTAGACTGAGAGCTAGAGCTATGTGAACGTGACGGCTGGAAGTGGGTCTAGGGAGCTTGCTGGGAGGATTGATGGAGAGCAGGGAGCTTCTTATATAGGAGGGGATCGTGGGCACCTAGAGGATTGCAAACGAAAGAAAGGAGTGCTGCAGAGAGAGGAGAATGGCGACGCTACTGCGGGAGAGAGGAGCGTAGGTCGCTACTATGTGGCTAGGGAAAGTGGGAGCTCTTCTATCTAGGGAAGGCGTCGCCACTACGTGAGCTGCTGGAGAGTCCTGAGGGGGGGGCTACATGGTAGAAAGCGAGGCCGACAGGATACGTGAACTAGTAGGGGCCTTGGCGAGGGAGCTTCTCGTCGATAGGAGCTTGTGAGCGAGTGGACAGCAACAAAGAGTGGCTAGGACGTGAGCTCAAGCAGGTTTAAGGAAGCAAAAGACCAGGGATTACGTACGGGAACGAAGTCTTTGGGGAGAAGAAAGAAGAACAGGAAGGCGAAGGAGAGACTTGCAACGGGAGGAGCATGCGAGCTCAGAGGGAGCGATGGAGGTCTCTTGTTCTACGAGCTGGAGGAGAACCTTGAGCAGAGGAGAGGGTTGCAGACAAGCGGGTGAACAAGGAGACCAAGCAACTAACTTTAGGAGCATCTCTTAAGGAGGTGGAGGATGGGCGTCGCTACGATTATCTTCATGAAGGTTTGCAGGACCATGGAAATGCAAGTGCTCTGTGAGTAGGAGAGAGGCTATGAGCAAATCTTGTCATGAAGGAGAAGCCGTGTCTCTTACTAGGAGGCGTTGGACAGAGATGACTTGATAGATTACTATGTGAAAGAGCTTGGATGCCTAGGATGAAGGAAAACAAGTCATGAAGAGGAGCCTCGATGTTGGAGCATCTTAACGAAAATACGTAAGCTAGAGTAGGAGAAGCCGTGAGGGGCTATCATAGCATGAAGAGGTGGGTGATAACGGCAACAGTGCAGAGAATGCATGGTTTGGTTAAGATCGTATGGATGCGGGCTGTCACTTTATGAGGAAGCTATGAGACTGCAGGTGATGCTATCAAATTGAGCTAAGTTCTCTATGAGAAATGAAGATTACAGGGCTGTTGCAGGAGGTGACTTCAGTGTGGAGTAGTGCATGGCTGGTGATGAACTATTGCTTAGTAAAAATTTGAGGCATAGCTGTGAATCATTTTCTGCTGGCTGAAGGAGTGTTGAAACGATATGAAGCTATGAGCTTGGTGATTGAGAAGGAGGTACTTTGGATGCAGTATGAATCTGAATGCCTTGTGAGCCAGTCAGTAGGAGCTTGTGTAGGGCTGTGTAGTCCACTGGTTTTTTTTAAGAGTTGTTTGGCTTCTAGAAGAAATGTGACTAGAGTGTGAGTTGTGTTCGAAAGTGTGTAGAGAGAAGGATGTTGAATGAATGCTTTTTTCCTTCTTATGGTGTTGTTCTGTTTTTTTAAACGTGGATGAGGGTGGCTGTGAAGGCAGATTGGGATCTAATGCATTTGTCCATCCAACGCCTAGATCCCTAGGCAGATTACCATGTCTATGACCATGCAATTATGTCGGGAGGGGGCAAGATGATTGGATGGTTGCTCCATCTCGAGGTCTAGCGCACCTACTAAATGTTGGCGGAATAAGAATGAGTGAAATGATTCTTTCATGCAACACATATTTGCGAAATAAATTTGTTCAAGACTGGAGAAATATTTTGATACATGACAATTCACAATTTTACACGTTATTGATCTATTAGTATGTGCATACAGAGTACGTGAGCATGGCTCCAGAGAAACGAGGCCGAAACCTTGCAAAAGCCCGAGACTATGTTATGCTTGTAACTACCATAAAGTGGAGATGCAACATCTTCCATGAAGAGTACACGGGTTCAGGAACTCATATGTGCAAACATTTCCTAGGCGACCCTCAAACACAAATTTGAAAGTGCAAGGGTCCGGGAGTGGAAAGGGTGGTAGCCATTTTGGGTGGTCAAATAGCTGCAAGTGTAGACACGATTGTGGATGAAATAGTCGCATGCCACCAGCCTCAACTTGTAATTAAAGAAAGAACCATGGGTCTTGAAACCCTGGGTGAGCAATTGGTGACTATGGAAAGTTGTTCACAAAGTCCAATTGCACATATTAGTGGTGTGGTATCCCTTGCAGAGTCGGCAAGTTGCTCGAATGCACATATCGAAAGAGGACAATGCAGTAATGTGCCTCATTTGAATGCCCGTTTATGTGTGCGGCAATAATCCTTAGAAGCTTCCTTCAAAGCACAACATATCAAGAAGGTGCAACAAGATGTGTTTGAAGATATTTGTCGCACGGGATATCCATTGAGCATGGTGCAAAACCCACATTGGAAAAAAGCCATGGCCTTTATCGCTAAAGCTGGCCCGAGTTTCACAATGCCTAGTTATGATGTCGTCTGTAATAACAGCATGTTGGATGCATACTATAGTAGGATGAACGAGGAGATGCAGCAAGTGGTTTATGACCACAACAAGAAAAGGAACCTACAAACGCGCACACAGAGGCGTTTTCATAATTTAAAAAAAAAACTTACGAGCGCATCTATTTGCACGTCTTTTGGTGAATCTACAAACCCGCACCTAAAGGCATGTCTATATAACAGACAGACGCGCATATAGACGCGCCTATAGATGCGCAAATAGACATCTTGCTAGAAATTTTCAAAAAATATACAAACGTGTACATAGATGCGTAAATAGACGCCCTACTAGAAATTAAAAAAAAAACAGAGAGACGCATACATAAACGCGGTTATAGATGCGCTTATAGATGCTCTATAGAATATTTTTTCTTAATAAAAGCATAATTTTGTGTGGTTGAACAGAATGCTGTGTATGTTGTGTATGCTATGTAATTACAAGAATCCCATTTCCACAATGTGCAATTCAATTCTTACAGCCAATCGCATTTTAATTAGCACGATTGCAAGCACGTCTATAGCTGACAATTACAATTCCGAATAAAACATTACAACTCCAAAACGTTTAGTTCACAAGGCATTAATTGATAGAACGTTGCACAAGGAAATTGAAAACAAAAAAAGAAAAGGAGTGTATATTAATTCATAGCTCAAAAATTGCTTGTATGTACATATAGCATGAAGCCAAGCCACGTCCTATGGCTTCAAGTACAAAAAATAAGAGGAGTGTATATACAAGAGAGGCATGAAGCCAAGCCGGTGGCTTCAAGTACAAAAAAGAGTAGCTAGCACTACTTCTACGACTAATCTAAGTTCTCTGCATCCTCGCTCCCTTCTTCCTCATCTTCTCCCTCCTGATTAGCCACAAGGTCCTATAAATGAGGAACAACATGTATCAATGTATGAAAAATCAAATCTTTACTTACAATATTGACATTATTTAATTACTTTCAAATACGTGGGGGGGCGCTCCAGTAGCCCAGATATACTGCTCCTCAGTAATCAACCCCTCATCATAGAAGTGCCTCCATGTATCTTCTCTGCGATGGTGGCGGTGGCAGGCTGTCTCGAGAGGAGTAGGGTACCTGCCCACGATATCAAGCTGCAAGATGACACAATTTGCAGAGGGGATAGTACAAAGAAACAACCTCCTAAATAAACTACATAAACAATATAATTTGAGATCGATACTTACAAATTGGGCCTCCCATGATTCAACATCCCCTCCTCCAAAATGCATGGTTCCATATTTCTCCATTTGGATCCTTCGTGCCTCCACATGCTGCAGACTAGGGTCCACCTTCGCTACCTTCATTGCTTTCTTCCACTCAAGCTTGTGAGAGGTGTGGGACTGGCCCCTTGGTGGTTAACCTCCCTCAAGCCTGGCAATCTGGGCTAGTGCCTGCCTCTTAAGCGAAGATCTTTTATTGCCAAGTATCATAATAATCTTTGACTTGGCTCATTTATTTGTAAACTGAACATTGGGGGGATTGGGATACCTAGAGCGAACAACAACAAGGGTCTCATCAGCCAACTTTTTTGGATGGTCTTTGTAGTGAATAAAGCAATCTCTATAGTTGTTAGCAATTACAGAGCGCATGAAGGCCATGATGTTCTTTCCCCATGCATCCATCAAGATGCCTCTTATCTGAGTGATGTCATAGTAAAGCGTACCATCACCCTCTAGCACATCTGCATCCTCTGAATCATCCCCGTCCCCACCACTACCCCCCCAAAGTAGGCTACCATGCATCCCCCACCGCTCTCCCTACTACTACGCCCATTGCCCTGTCGTGTCGAGCTAGTACGTTGGCTGCTCGTAGCTAGAGAAGCGACTCTCGACTGCACGGGAGTACGATGGGCACTCATAGCTAGAGAAGTGACTCTCGATGGCACGGGAGTATGCCGATGGCTCTGCGAGGCAGAAGGACCTCCTGACCGTAGGGGAGGAGAAGGGGCTCGGCTCTGTAGCCAGCTGGGCTATCTCGACTCTGCTGGGGTAATCTTAGCCGGTGTGGGATTAAGGTGGTTTGGACTTTGTACTGCTGACTCCTGGAGGGTGTTTGTAGTACCCATCATGTATGCGTATAACTCCGCGGGAGTGGGAGGGTGCCCCAAAAAGTTATATAACTCCTGAAAGATGGCATCCTGAAGATCAGATGAGGCTGAAGATCCTGGCCACATGATGAACTGAAGAAAAGAAAAGAAGAAGATTACCATCGAGTATGCCCTCGTCACGAGATGCAAAAGAAAAAAAAGAGTGACAGCCTGACATTGAGCAAGCATTTACATACTCCTGCATTCTTTGAATTAGAGTGACAGAAGTCTGTATCTGCTTGCTCAATGTCGGGCTATTGAAGCTTCACATGGGAAAAGAGAGGAAAAGAGAGGAAGGAAAGAGACTCGGGGGGGTCACTATGTATAAACCATCTATATCACGTGCGTTCAAGACCTATATTTAAAGTCCCTTATCTGTGAAAATTTTCATTAATAAAATGTACCCCTTTCCTATACAAATCTGTAAATTTTTTCCAAAACTATTTTAAATAGTCCTTTATGTATATTTATTTCTGTAAATTTTAGAAATAAAAAAAATCCTTCTGTTGAACTCACGTGATAGGGTTACATATGATGAGTGACCCCCCCGAGGAAAGAGAGGAAAAGAGAGGAGAAAAAAGAAAGGAGATAAGAGAGAAAAGAGAGGAGGGAAAGAGAGAAAAAGAGAGAAGGAAAGAGATGAGAAAAGAGACGAAAAGAGAAGGAAAGAGAGGAGATAAGCGAGAAAAAGAGAGATGAAAAGAGAAGGAAAGAGAGGAGAAAAGAGAGAAGAAAAAAGAGAGACAAGGTGAAGGAAAGAGGGGATAAAAGAGAGGAAAATAGAGAGAAGGAAATAGAGGAGAAAAGAGAGGAAAATAGAGGAAAAGCGAGGAGAAAAAAAGAGAGAAAAAGAGAGGAGATAAGAGATGAAAATTACCACGAAAAGAGAAGGAAAGAGAGGATAAAAGAGAGAAGAAAAAAGAGAGAAAAGGTGAGGATAAAAGAGAGAAAAAGAGAGAAGGAAAGAGAGGAGAAAAGAGAGGAGGGAAAGAGAGAAAAAGAGAGAAGAAAAGAGATGAGAAAAGAGACGAAAAGAGAAGGAAAGAGAGGAGATAAGAGAGGAAAAGAGAGGAGAAAAAAGAAAGGAGATAAGAGAGAAAAGAGAGGAAGGAAAGAGAGAAAAAGAGAGAAGGAAAGAGATGAGAAAAGAGACGAAAAGAGAAGGAAAGAGAGGAGATAAGAGAGAAAAAGAGGGACGAAAAGAGAAGGAAAGAGAGGATAAAAGAGAGAAGAAAAAAGAGAGACAAGGTAAAGGAAAGAAGGGATAAAAGAGAGGAAAATAGAGAGAAGGAAAGAGAGGAGAAAAGAGAGGAAAATAGAGGAAAAGCGAGGAGAAAAAAAGAGAGAAAAAGAGAGGAGATAAGAGAGGAAAATTACCACGAAAAGAGAAGGAAAGAGAGGATAAAAGAGAGAAGGAAAAAGAGAGAAAAGGTGAGGATAAAAGAGAGAAAAAGAGAGAAGGAAAGAGAAGAGAAAAGAGAGGAAGGAAAGAGAGAAAAAGAGAGAAGGAAAGAGAAGAGAAAAGAGAGGAAGGAAAGAGAGAAAAAGAGAGAAGGAAAGAGATGAGAAAAGAGATGAAAAGAGAAGGAAAGAGAGGAGATAAGAGAGAAAAAGAGAGGAAAAGAGAGGAGAAAAAAGAAAAGAGATAATAGAGAAAAAGAGAGGAGAAAAGAGAAGGAAAGAGAGAAGAAAGGAGAGAAAAAGAGAATGCAATCCCTTATTTTCTCACGAATGCAATCCCTTTCTTCAATCATGCTTTCCCTTTCCATCATTCATGCAATCCCTTTCTTCAATCATGCAATCCCTTTCCATCATTCATGCAATCCCTTTCTTCATTCATGCAATCACTTATTTCCATCATTCAATATGCAATCCTTTTCTTGGAAGTGGAAGTGGATGGGAAGGGGAAGGCGAAGGGGAAGGGAAAGAGAAGGAAAAGGTAGGGGAAAGGTAAGAACAAATAAGACTGTCGGAGCACGTCTATAAACGCATCTAACAGCGCGGCTGTCTATTTTTCCAAAAGATAGACATGTCTATAGACGCGCTATTAAAAGAGTATATAGACGCCCTCCGACAAACATCTTTTTCTTAAAAATTGAAAAGGACATGCGCCCGACCACACTAGTACAAAAAACATCCGTTCATTGCATACAACAAAGGACGAATCCAAAGAGAACAACTTCCAAAGAAGATCAACCATCAAGAGACTTACCTTAGATAGAGGTATGGAAACTTCTTGTCCTTCTTCAAATTTGCTTCTTTTTCTTCTCTTCCTTGTTCACCCTCTGCTTCTCTTTCTTCTTTTCCCTGTTCACTCTCTTCTCTTGTGTGCTTGGGGATGATTGTGTCATCCTGGAGATGAGTGTGGGTGCTTGGAGATAAGTGTGGATGCTCGAAGCTGTGTTTGTTAATAGGAAAGCAAGCCGCGTGACGTTAAAAGTATGTGAAGAAAAGCAAGCGTGCTAAAAGTAGGTTCGAAAATCAATTCGTAGTCTGTGCATCTATCTGCGCGTCTATCTACATGTCTATCTACGTGTCTAAAAGCACATCTATCTACACATCTATCAGCACGTCTAAAGTAAGTTTTAGATGTGCCTATAGACGCACTCCACTTTACAGATGCAGTGTTAGACGTGCTTTTAGACGCTCCATAGAGTTTTGACATTTACAACTCATCTAAGAACAAATTTTTTGGATTGTTGATATGTAGGATGTCTTCATCTTCAACAAGTAGCTCCAATGAGGATAAATCCCTCCATATCCACCATCGCGAAATGTGGTTGGAGCAAAAAATCAAATGTATGTGTGATCGATGTCAAGGAAACATGTATCGTGCATGCAGAATTACACTCAATCACATCTCAATGTATGGAGAATGGAATGCACGCACCATAGGGAGGATGCGTAAGGGAGGATCTACGCTCCTTGGCCACAAGAGAGGCCAAATGGGCGTGTCTTTTTACCTCATGCACCGTGGAGGTTATCAAAGCTAGAGATGGTGGCGATGAAGCGAGCTATCACTACAGTTTGTACTCCACTGGATGCATGAGGTGCTTGAAAGGGGCCTTCACAAAGAGCAAGAAAAGATGTGTAGAGCAATTATATGGCTTGAAATCTGATTGGCACAAGATGCTCCAAGTAAGTATTTTATGTGCATAAAGTCTTTTTCCTTCCAAATTTGTGAGTGAATTAGAAGCAACTAATCAACCATTCCTGGTGTGTTTAATTCATACTACCTACTAGCGTTTCTCGCAGTGCATCAAAGGATGTCAAGGATTGTATTTACAAGATGGGTGACCTTGCAAGGTACTTTACATGATACAAAATGTGAATATTGTATTTACAAGATGGGCGAGCTTGTGAGGTACTTTATAGGATGCAAGGTGCTCATATTGCTAATATTGCATAATTTTTCCTTTCTAGGTATGTGAGCGCAAAGGAAATAGATCCCACCATGCTTGAGAATGCTCGAGTTATGTCAGTAAGGGTGGTTTTTTTAGTGGAGGAGACATTTCCACGTTCTATTCTCACAAGCCAACTACATCTCATAGTGCATTTGGTAGATGAGATTGCTATATGCGGTATTGTACATGCACGATGGTTGTTCTTCCTCAAGTGCTTCATGAAGACCTTGAAGGGTTTCGTGAGACAAAATGCAAGACCTGAAGGTAGCATGGCTGAGGGTTGGTTGGTAGAAGAGTCACTTGTACTAATTTCTGAGTTTCTTGTTGATGTGGATAGCTCTCTCCAACAACTATGAAGAGATGATGAAGACCTAAGGATGACCTAGATTGTGCCTCAAGGGAAAGGATGCAGCAAAGTAATAGACAGGGAGTTGCTTAATAATATCAACCTCTATTGAATCCTTAATAGGTGATCTGATGAAAAGATGGGTGATAAGATACGAGGATGCAAAGGCAAGAAGACAAGGAGAAAGGGCCCTCTTTCGTACACACCATGGATCTCATGTGCCATACCCTCAGCATTTAAGAGCACTTCCAAAGGATATTCATGTGGATTGGCTACTTGACAAAATGGAGAGATCAGAGAGAGACAAGGGGATGCATATCATAATGGAAGAATGGGAGTATGCTAGGGGATGCATGAGCAAGGTCGGTATATAGAATGTTATACATAAGTTAGGAGCTTTCAACAATTTAGATTGCTTATTTAATTGATTTTGTCTTGGTGTAGTGTACTATGTTCAATGCTATATGGTGTGAGGGCAAGCATTTTTGAACACAATGGATGAGGATGATTATTGTGGCATAATCCAAGATATTATTAAGCTTGACTTTTGACACTTCTTTTTGTATGTTTTGGATGTAAAGTGGTTTAAGGACCTGGTGGAAAGAGGCCCTAATGCAACAGTCAAATGCCATGCAAATGGCTTTGTAACTATTGACTCCACAAAGTTTTCGCAAAGTAAGGACACACTAGTACTACCGCAACAATGTGAAAACGTATTGTACACACATTTAAAAATTCGCACTTCTAAATATTTCATACCTTCGATGCAAGGAAAATAACATGATTGTATTTGTGTTTGAATTAGGTTGTCTATCAACCAATGGTGGATAATAATAGATGGTGGCATGTCATACATATTACACCACGTTCCAAAGTGATGTATAGTACATTTACTAATATGGAGCATATGGAGGATGATCATGGCCATGGAGGTGATGATGACCGTGATATGAGAGAGGAGGATGATCATGAGATAGAAGATACAGATATTGAGGCCATTACCCATGAGGACGAGCGGACCATTGGTGATGATGATTTTGATGAGCACATGAGTAGCACAAGTAGTAGTGGGTTGAATGTGTTTGTAGATCTCAACACTGGTTTGGATTTTGAAGTCGATAGTTTGGCAAGGGTTGATCTCATTGAGGATGAGATTGAACCGTAGCCCAACATTGATGTTGGCAAAACTATTTTACATATTGTCTCATTCTCCTCAACTCACTTTATTTTTGTATATGTGAGTTTGCCAAAAAGCATTGATATTTTTGTTAGAATTACATGCTTTGGTAATCATGGGCAATGTTAGGAAAGCAGTGATGTACATTTATCAGCCTGCACCAAAATTTTATTTTCTGTATTCTTTATTTTGCATCTAAATCCATGTCTTAATCCGAGTGCAGACGCGCTAATAGATGAACAAATACACATGCTATTAGATATGCTCATATTTTTGCTATTCGAGCAACGCCTATAGACGCGCCCGCTATTTTGTGCATCTATCAAGTGCATCTATAGTTGCTTTGTCTTGTGGATGGCATTGATAAAACTGCTTGCACCATCATATCAAATGGATGGAAGAATGTTAGCAAGTGGCCCTTGATTAATGTCATGGTTGTGACATTCAAAGGGGAGGCTTTCTGACAGTCGATTGATACAAGCGGTGAGGCTAAGACGGGAGAACTCATTGCAAAGCCGTTAAGTAGATGTATTGAATATATCGGTCCTGACAATATTATTCAGCTGATTAGTGATAATGCTAAGAATTGTCGGAAGGCTAGAAAATTTATAAATCGCAGATATGGACGTATTTGGGCATTGCCATGCTCATGCCACTGTCTGGACCTAGTCTTGGACGATTGGTACAAAACACTTGAGACAAACTTCTTCAAAGTTGTCATGGATGAGGCTCAAAAGGTCGTGTTGTACTTTCTTAACCATGAGCGATTACTAGGCATATTCAAGAATCATCTGCCTATGAATCACCCGCTAGAGCTTCTAAAGCCAGGTGAAATGTGTTTTGGCACAAACTATATAATGATGGAGCAATTGTTAAAGCAACGTGCTCTTGTAACTGAGATGCTATTTAGCACAGAAGCCATAGAGTGGATAGCCGAGGCACACCTTAGGGGGGTCACGATGTATAAACCCTCTATATCATGTGCGTTCAAGGCCTATTTGTAAAATTCCTTATCTGTAAAAAGAAATCTTAATAAAAAGTACCCTTTTTTATACAAATCTATAATTTTTTCCCAAAATTACTTTGAATATTCCCTTATGTAGATTAATTTTTGTAAAATTTAGTTGAACTCATGTGATAGGGTTACAGATGATGAGTAAACCCCCTAAGAGGCACTCTCAAACAACTCTCATAAATGAATTTGGAGACCTAAAGTTGTTGGTTAATAATCCAGCATTTTGGAAGAGGGTATCCAATGCAATGGAAGCTATGAAGCCAATTTGGTTTGCAATCCGTAGCTTGGATGTGAAAGGGCCAAGCATGGGAAGTGCTTATATGGCATGGTGGACTGCTGAGGCGAGGCGAAGGTGGATATAGCATGACTAAATGAACCGCATTGCAAAAGATGGTGTGAAAATGATGGAATCAAGCTCACAACTCTTTGCACTATGCCGCCCATATATTAGATCTGCTTTGGTGGGAATCTCGTGCAGAGATTGATGTACCAATAATGCAGTCACGGCATGATCTTCTTGGATCTTTCTTTGAGGATAGGACAGAGTATGCCTCTATTTTGTTAGGGAATCTTCAACTTTTCGAAATAGAGAAGGACTGTTTGCCTATCCAAGAATCAAAGAATTAGCAAAAGATATGCCAGCATGGAGATGGTGGGAAGAGTGTGGAGCATCCACACCTCATTTGCAAGCCTTGGCCATGAAGGTGTTGTCGCAACCTTGTAGCAACTCCTCTAGCAAACGAAATGGGAGTAACTATACGTTTGTGCATTCCGTCACAAGAAACCGCTTAACATCGGAAAGATCAAAGAAGCTGGTTTACCTCTATGCGAATGGTAGACTGTTGGATGATGTGAAAGGGCTATGCAGATGTGCCAAAATGGATACGCATTGATCTTCCAGGTCCCTTGCATGATGCCCCTGTACTGACACACCCTAAGCCAAATTCTAGTGACTTAGAAGAAGAGATGTTGGTGTGATGTATGGTTGTGTCTGATAAATGTTGCAATTGTAATTCTTTTCACATGCAAGCCTTCTGAAATGCAATTCTTTTAAAATGAGAGACTTTTTAATGCAATTATTTTAACATGCAATCCTTCTGAAATCCAATTTATTTAAAATGAGACACTTTTAAATGTAATTCTTTTAAAATGCAATAATAATACAGTCCACTTAAAATGCAATTCTTTCACATTGCAAACCTTTTAAAATGCAATTTATTTGATATGCAATTTAATTGATATGCAAAAGATGGTGCTGATGGTTGGCTGGAGCAATGGAAGACTAGCCCTTAATGAAATTATAAATCTTTCCAAGCACACTTTGTAGAGGGGGTGTATACCTCATCAAGGTGTTTAAGAAAGATTTATAATTTCAATGATGGCTAATCTATGATAATTTTTATTTCACCGAACATGAGAATTTAAAGTAGTCCAAACATGCCAATTTTCACATCAACAAACATAATAACGGCTTGTCATCATATTATAAAAGTTTACATTTTAAGCCACAATCGATAGGAGCTAGACATGAGAAAAGTATACATGTGTTCAGTTTACCAATTGTTCAATAAAATGATAAACAACCTGCACAGTAGCACCACCAACACTAAGGTGGATAGGACGGAGAGGAGAAGCTTGCTAGATTTGAGGAGGTCTAAAGAAAAACGTGTTGAAAAAACCCAAGCATTAAATTCACACATACTTTACTTAAGTATTTCAAAACAATTAAAATACACCTCTGAAGAAAATTGATTTGAAAAAACCCTAGCAATCGTGCAACATTTACTTAACTATTTCAAAATAATTAAAAAGACACACAAAAACAATAATCAGGATCAAATAAAATTAGAACATGCTAACAACTAGCCATCGTATTAACTCCAAACAACACTAACAAAATTGGTATATGTCATTACAATATGGCAATACAATATATGGGTACTATAATCTCTGCAACCGAGGATTTGCTGAAAATGTTGCTCCAATGCCAAGAACATCGTACAATTTCTTGGCTTGGGGAGCATTACAAGTTGGGCAGGCACTTCTGACCTTCAACGTATTTGCCAGGCATACCAGGTGAAACCGATATGACATGATAGTGCATAATATCCAGTCGTTGTATCAAAACGATCTTAGCATATTGGACATAAAGGCCCATCATTCATAAAGGTGATATGCGATAGAATGGTGGATGGTTTTCTGGCTATGTTGGAGGGCATCTTGTGCATCTCGCGCTTGATGAGAATATGCAATAGAGATGTGGCATTACTCCTCATAGGAATTTTTGAGGTCTTGTTTTTGATTGGCTTGTTGGAGCATGGCATTTAGGCGATTAACTTCAGCTTGCAGGCGCTCGTTCTTGCTCATCACCCACCGATACTCAAACATAGCATCATGCACTATGATGCTCGGAAAGGTGAGATCTTCCCGCGGAGCACTTTGTGTTGTAGCATGTCGACCCTCAACACCGTCAACCCCCTCTATGCCTTCATCTTCTATGACTTCACGCACGTTCATAAATAATCCATAGCTCATCATAGAAACTACACAAATGCACAATATGGCTAACTCCAGAATACGCAAATGCACTCCTAGAAACTGAGGTGTTGCTCTATCTATATGGCTATCATGAGAGAAAGCTGGAATACACCTGCCTCCTCTGTTGTATCTGCCACCCTCCTAGAATGAACACCTCAGTATAATGAGAAAAATCAATGCAAAGCTACCCTATCTACTCACACTTGGGACTATACTACAAGGCCTTGATTGCTTTGACTCATAAGGATTGACCTTTACATATAACGTTGTCTTTATTGCGAAAGCAAAACTATCGGTGTAGTCGATTCATCCCTTGGTGAACGGAACTAATAATAGAGCTTCTTTGAGTGACCTAATGCCTAATTTTGAACAACCAACCATTGATCCCCTGTCCAGCTTCCATTTCCAACTTCGCGGACCCAATTCTAGACTTCATGAGGTGGTACGCTGTATCTAGCAATGCAAGCAAATGTGCACACGTTTGCAGTGATCAGAAATTGCATCAATTGGTGACGATTTACATCCGAAATTCCATGCCAGATAACAAGAAGACCAATGTATCGAAGAAATAATAGCAGAAAACTGAAAATAACCTGGCTCCTCTTTCATGACGATGGTGGCAACGAGCATAAGATTGTAGGGGTTCGCTAACGACACACAGCTTTCTTCAAATATGTCCAGTGTTATAGCTTCACGACTCGAATTCAATACAAGGTTCACATTTGAAATTTGGGAAAAATTTGCGTGAATAGCATGACACCTGCATTAGAAAATTTTGTAAGCTTTCGTGGAAGCAACAGAAAACCCTGCAGATGGCTTACAATGAAAATGTCCGATGCTGCCAACAATACTTACTGCCTGGCTCTGCGTGCGAGGAAAGCCATCCAAAATGTTCCCAACTCACCAGATGCAGACCCTCTCTCTAATCGTTTCAATAGCAGATCTATAATCACATCATCCGAGAGGAGTTTGCCCTCATTCATGAGCTCTTTCAGCTACAGAGAAGTATAAAACCGCTCAAAATACAAAGAAAAAAAGGCCGCAGAGACCTGGGCATCTAAATGCCTGCTACAACCGCCCAAAGTTGTGATTTTTCGAAGCGAAAATGCACAGCGTTACAGCAGGGGAAATGAGAGCACGTGGCAAGGGTTCGCCTTGTTGCCGGAAGAGGAGGGTTGAGAGAGCTCGTCGCAGATGAGGTCTCCCATGGTGATGTGAGCGATGCCCAAAAATTTGGTGAGGCGGCTAGCATAGGTGCCTTTACCGATGCCAGGGCAATCGAGGAAGATCCACTGACGGCAACAAGAGAGGGAGGAAGGTTTTTCATGAGAGAAGCTCCAAGGATCAGGGGATAGGGAAGGCTGGAGGGCGAGGGAGTGGCTATGGCAAAGGAAGGAGGGGCGGGGAAGGCAGCAGGCTGCCACCAAGGTCCTCATTATGTGTAGAGAAAGAGAAGGGAAAAGGGCAATAGAGGGCTGTCTATGGCAAAGATCCCACAGATGTAACCACGAAGGAGTAGGCTAGGGATTGAATTCAAAGAGAATTGCAAGCAGGGAGTGCAGCCATGGCCATCGCCCCCTCTCACAAGTAGTTGCCACATTCAATATCCCTTGGATTAGTGTAAATCCAAGGTTATTACCTAGACACGTGGCTCAACCACAAGCTAGAATTCCTTATCATTCCACAATGCTACCTGCCTAAAAAAGGCTTCACAGGACCTTAGCGGGAGGTGATGAATGTTGGGCTGCCCACCATGAACGGAATCCGATGGCTTGGAGAGCAGTGAGATGGCGCGTGCATAAGGGCGACATGGCTGGCTGTTCATCACGTTGTATGGACAAAGCACGTGAGCTCATGGGCTATGGGCATAAGGGCTGGTTGGATTCCATCTGAGTGTGAATGGACTAGTTGGGATTTCTTCTCGGGGCTATGGGCTGATCACTATGGCCTGGACAGAAGTTACGTCTCATGTTTAGAGGCTAGGCTGCTTGGATAGCTATGCCTTTTTAGCATGTGATCTGCTTCGAGAGGTGTTGGCTGGACTTGTGGCCAGCTATATAATCGTGGATGCTAGGTAGCACATGGGCTGCCCACACATTCGGATTAGAGATCTCAGATTCCAACCTTTGAGCCAGGCTGCACAGAAGGCTCTACTTGTATGGTTCACTCTAGGAGTAAGAAGGGAGCGTGGAAGGGAGCGAGGACGTGGAGAACATAGATTAGTTATAGAAGTAGTGCTAGCTACTCTTTTTTGTACTTAAAGCCACTGGCTTGGCTTCGTGCCTCTTGTATATACACTCCTCTTATTTTTTGTACTTGAAGCCACATGACGTGGCTTAGCTTCGTGCTATATGTACATACAAGCACTTTTTGAGCTTTCAATTTTATTGCATTTTGGAGTTGTAATGTTTTATTTGGAATTGTAATTAAAATGCGATTGGATGTAAGAATTGAATTACACAATGTGGAAATGGGATTCTTGTAACTATATAGCATACACAACATACACAGCATTCTGTAAATTAAAAAAAAATATTATAAAGCGCATCTATCAGTGCGTCTATAAACGTGTCTATATACGTGTCTATCTGTTGGAGAAGCGTCTATTTGCACGTCTATAAACGCATTTATAAGACCGTTTAAAAACGCGTCTATACACGCGTTTAATGATGCGTCTGTCTATTTTTTAAATTTTTAAGCAGAGCATCTATTTAGGCATCTAAATGCGCGTCTATATGCACCTATGTCTACTATATAGATGCGCTGTTAGATGCGGGTCTCTAGACGTAGAAATAGATGCGCCTGTAAGTTTTTAATTATTTAGTTTAGTAAATGCGTCTGTGTGCACGTTTATGGGTAGAAGTTGCATGTAGAACATGCATGTAGAACTCGCATGTAGAACTTGTATGTAGGACTTGCATGTAGAGCTTGCATGTAGAACATGCGTGTAGAACTTGCATGTAGAACTCACATGTAGGAGTTGTATGTAGAATTTGCATGTAGAACATGCATGTAGAAGTTGCATGTAGAACTCGCATGTAGGAGTTGCATGTAGAATCACATGTAGGAGTTGCATGTAGGAATCATATGTAGAACCTGCATGTAGAACATGCAAGTTGGATTTCTAAGAGGGATTATTTCTAGCCTTATGCAAGTACAAGCGGAGCTTTGCTGCTACTCTACACACACATTCTGTACTACCTAAGTCCATGTTGGCACAAAGACAACATGGAGGAATCCTCAAAGTATCCTCAGTGGACTGGTGTGTAGCATGCCATGTCATCAACTCTTCTATAGCCTTTCATCTGAACATGTTTTGTATTCTGGCCTCATTTTGGTGATGAAGGGAAAGTGTATCAAGCCTTTACTGAGATCTTCTCACCCTACAAGTCTTCTCTATAACGATGTGCCCCACACTCTAGACAACTAACCAAATCCCCATTTCTCTTGACGAAATCTCGGGGGTTTCACCTCCAAAAAATTGTGTACCACGTGCATTTAAAAGAAGGGGTAATCCTACTTTTGAGAAAAGTTTAATAAGACTACAATAACAGGAGGGGGTTTTTAATTCACCTTTAGAAAAAAAATTGTTATTTCATAAGTAAAGAGGGGCAGTTTTATTGGGGAACAAATTTTAGTTGAGGGGTTTTTTAAATACCCCTTGAATGCAAGTGATACCTAGGATTTCTTAGTAGTGCACCCCTCGAGGACGAACAAGAATACAATCCTTAGGACAAGTATGGATGGTGTCATAATTTATTCTAGCAATTGTTATCAAAATCTTTTATGCTTTGTCTCTTGATGCCGAAATGGTATTTTGGGCAAGCAACATCTTCTAAAGCAACCTATTGTAGTTGACATGTGCAAGGAACTTTAAGAACAAGATACTAATAATTGTCAAAACAATTAAGACCCAAACATAAATTTATGTAAATAATGTGCTAACCTCATTAAGGACAATACACTTTTCTTTAACCAACCATATTTGCTTGAGAATTTAAGATGAAGAGGCAAGCCCGTAGTTTTTCCATCAAAGCACCATAGAAAAGTGTGTTGATTTCCCCACAGTCTCAAACTTGGACATCACGTGTACATGTGATGTCATACCTCTAAAACTACAATCCATCATGTCCACCATATCCTCGTTATTATCATCTGGCACATTAGGGAGACTATCCTTAGGCTCCAAGTATGAAAATGCATGTGCTCCCTCACTGCCCTCCTCATCCTGTATTATGGTATTGTCTATATATAGCTAGTGTGTGCAATATGCATGCAATATTAATCACAAAATCAAATACCATTGACTTATCGATGATCCACTAGCACCACCAACAGTCGGTACTCGTGATGACTCCCCATACGCTTGGATGTGGCATATGACAGGATGGTGCTGATGTTGAACTTGTCCCTTGCAACTACAAGGCAACCTCGCCTTAAGCCACTCCATGCTCTTGGACATTGGCCCCTCATCTAATGAGCTTCCAATCATCCTCTCCATTTGTACACCTCCAAAACCACAACACAAAGACAAAAAAGCTCAGAAATTACCCAAGCACCCATCAAATTTGAAAAACCCCTATTCTGTCCGTCGGTATATACCATGGGCAATATGCTAATTCCATTGGTATATACCAGTTGCAATACCCTAAAACTGTCATTAAATATTGATGATATGTTTTTAAAACCATCAACATTTTAAAAAAATCGTGGGATCTCTCTCATGAGGCCTCACTCAAACTTTGACATTTTTCCCTCCATTCATGTAGCTTGCCTTTGTTTTGCAATGTGTTCCCTACAAACAAATCTCCCTCCCCACCTCCCACCTGTCCATCCTCTCCACCAAGCTCCCCCTCTAGTTCACTTCTAGTAAATTGCTTCCTCCATTTCCTTTGAGGTATGTGTTTTTTCTTTCTTTCATTTATAAGTTCATGATTTCTAAGCTCCTATTTTGCAATGTCTTCTCTCCAGTTTCCCTCTATGTTCCCTCTCCTTTCCCTCTAGACTAACTTTGTAATAGAGATAAAGCTTTTAGACTAGAACCATACATCTTGTTTTGTTGTTTGTTTTCTCTTTGTCTCTATTTTCTTGCTTCGAGTAGGTCCTTGCTCCTTTCACTTTCTTTGTTTCTCCCACTAGTTTTTATTTCATAAACTGTTTTTTCCAAAAAAATGGTGTGTTTGCTTTTTTTTTACAGGAGAGCCGGTCAAACCCCAATGTCATGCTTTGAGGTTGCCCTTATTTTTTGAGCTCTAGGTAAGGATCTTCACTCTTCCTCTCTTTTTGTTTTATTTCATGTTACTATGGCCATTTGCTAGCACCTTAAGCACTAGCAAATGTAATGGACAGAGGAAACCCTTATCTGTCATCTCCTCTCTACTCTTTTCTTTCCCTTTTCCCTCCTCTCTTATTTTCTTTCCTATCCTCTCCTCTCCTCTCCTCTTTTCCCTTTCCTCTCCTCTCCTCTTTTCCCTTTCCTTGCCTCTCCTCTTTTCTTTCCTCTCTTCCTCTCTTTTCTTGCTCTCCTCTCCTCTTCTCTATTAAGCATCTTTTTCTCTCTTTCTCTTTTCATTTTCTATCTTTCTCTTTTTGTCTTTCTCTTCCCTCTCCTTCCATCTTTCCCTCTTTCTCCTCCCTCTTTTATCTTCCCTTTGCATCCTTCTCTCACTCTCGCTTTCCCTCTCTCTTTCTCTCTTTCCCTTGCCCTTTCTCTTTCCCTTTCTCTTTCTCTCTCCCTTTTTCTTTCTCTTTCTCTTTCTCACTTTTTCTCTCCTCTTTTCCTCTCCTCTCTTTCCTTTCCCTTTCCTCTCCTCTCCACTCTTCTCTTTCTCCCCTATCCCCTCTTTTCCCTTTCCTATCACTCTTTCCTTTCCTCTCTTTTCCTTTTCCTTTCCTCTTATCTTCTTTTCCTTTTTCCCTCTTATTTCCCTATCCTCTTTTAACACAGTATTAGATAAAGTGGGACAAAAGTTGCATTTTGGGAATTTCGAAATTGAGTGGATTTCATTAAAATTGGGAAAGGCTTCATTAAATTTGGGAAAATTTCCATTGATTGTGGGAATTTTACCAATATTGAATAAGCTAATATTTGGAATTCCAATGATTATGAAAAACTTCATTGGTTGTGAAACAGTTCATTTCGTATAAAAACCAGAACAAAGCATTTGTGGCAGAGTTTGAAAATCATGTATTTGGTGGTGTTAATAAACACCGTCTAGGGACAACATGTATATTTTTCTTGAGGTGTTAATAAACACCAGTTGGTGGTGTTAACAAACACCATGCATAATGAGTTCCACTAGAAACAAAGCAGTTGTTGGTGAAGGTCAGCTTCTGAAAATTGTTAGATTAATAATATGCAAATACCCATTGACAAGATAACAACAATTGAGAAACATCACATGAGAACACACCTTACAATGGAAGTTTGGGAGATTAAGAGGGAGAAAATCGACACCATTTTCTATGCTCTAATACCAAGCAAGCTCTCCTGTGCTTTGATACATACGCTCTGTGGAATCTTGATCTTCTTGGGTCTATTTATGGATTTTGATGTCCATGACCAAACAATTGCATCAATACACTCCCATACCTGTGGATCCAACCTATTCTCTACCCAATACTTGTTCCAGTAATCAACATAGGCATCTGCATCACTGAGCCCCTTTATCTTAACTGATGGTGCCCAATACTGAATTGATAATTTCTCGAAATTAGGAGAAGCAGAATCCATCTCAGCACTTGATATGGCAACCCCAAGCCATATGGGGTATATAGGATCTGATGGCCTCACCAAGAAGAAGTCACCTTGCTTAACATCCACCATTGGTCTAAACTCTTCCCTCGGCTTACCTTTTAGAGGCCCACAATAGTGATCATTCCATTCCTCATAGCCTTGGAAATCATTAATCCAAGCATCTATATCATCCTCCTCATCAAAAGATTGTGTTCTTGGCCAAAACTCTTTGTACACTCCTATCTCTGAGATGTTTTCCTGTTCGAGCTCACTGATCATGGTTTTCCAATAGTCTATCACTGGCCTAATGTAGGACTCATAGGATGCATTCTTTCCACTTGCACATCTCTCCCAAAACTTAATGTAATCCTTTATCCCTGATATTACTTGCAAGTGATCTCTCACAAATGCAGCCATTGGCAGTATATCCGGACAACCTGTTGGCAACAATGATCGAACCTCACTATCTTTCTTCCATAGCTCAATTCCCCCTTCAATGGGCATCCAATTCGGTGATTTTGGATGCACCTTGTACTGCATCATTGGTATGTCACCTTGCATGTAAAATCGAAATTGTAATGGCTTTCCATGTCCAACTAGCATTTCTTGCCCATCACATAGGTAGCCATCCACATAATCCTTGAAGTTAGGAACCCGTGTAAGAATAAATGGTGCCGGTGAAGATGATGTACATTTTTGAATGTATCCATCAGATGCGGGAAAATGAATGTTTGTTCCACCCGCAAGCTCTAAAAAAACCTACTGAACATTGCATCAATGTCCTCATGTGTGTGCCCTACCATCAAGAAGCCCAATTGAACTATCTTGAAAATGCCCCTTGCTACAAGAAGAGAAAGGTATGCAAACAAGTATCTATTTTTGTTCTCAGACCCACAATTATCTAGTTGGAGTAGCAAGTTCTCTGGCAACTTTTGGAATGGTGGCTCAATAGCAACACTCCCCTCTAAAGAGGGTGGGTTTTCTCTTGTATTTGACGGAAAAAAATTCATACATGTGTCTGTAGCCCTTGCAATGGAAGTTGTCATGGCCTCCATGACAGACTTCGGGTCACTTTCCAATACAGTTTCTAGATTTGCATTTGTGATCGTGACATCTACATTTTCAGACAAGCTAGCTCCACTTGTGGAAAATGTGCACCTTTAGAACTGTAATGGGAGTCCAAAGCATTTCTTGAACATAGAGCATTCAAAAGGTGAGCATTGCTTCTAGGAATCCCATTGGTAGCAAGGTCTCCAAGGTCATGCATATCCATCCTCTCGAGGTTGCGCAAACAAATTGAGAGCGATCCAATCATCAGGTTGGGATCAGATGGCCATAAACCATTGAGGGTGAAGTGTCCATAATGACCATTTCCATGCCCATGGGTAATCATTCCAATGAGTGAAACCTATAATTGCCATGCAGAATCGGTGTCCTTGGACCTCACCCGAAGTCTTGGAATTGCCGTCTTTTTTTGGTCCATCTTATCATGGATTATGCATACATACTTTTTTGGATCCATCTCGGAGTACCTACGCCATGCATAGTATAAGTTCCTACAACTTTGTTGCTGTATCATATGCATCTTTCTCTCTTCCATCAGCGAATTGCGCTCATCTTGACTTTTTGTGGCTGCCAATTGAGCCTTGATTCAGTTGCACAAGCTACATTTAGAGAATTCACTCGTCTTAGCAAGGGCTACATTTTTTAAGTCTGATTTCCAAATCTTGCCAAATGTGGATGTGGATAGGCTCTGATAACCACGTTGATTAAGTGAAGTGTTGACCTCACGTAGGATGTCTATCTTCTTATACACTTCAGGTATCACTTGTTGTGTCTCTCTAGAACCATCCTGCATGGTTCTACTCTTGTGAGGCATATGCTCTGTGCTATTATCCACAAAGTGTTGAATGAGAACCCTTCCCATACCTATGTGCTCCCTGCTCCTCCTCATAATCCCTGAATTGCCATGCACATATCGCTGCACACCACTCTCAAATTGCTCCGTGTATCGATAAAATGATGTCCTTGGAATTCCATGCATCTCATACCATGCTCTACAATAGACATCCCGACCGTTTATCCTGAAGTTGTAGCATATCCTCCCTATGTAGTCATGATGCCAAGCCGTTGACAACACATCGTATATAAAGTTTGTACGAGACTCCAAGGAGCTGCCCCAAAAGTTCTTCCTTAGATTCATTAAGAGATCTCGCTCTGCATGTTGGCAACACCTACTCCCACAACAATCGATGGAAGAAACCTAGTACTGCACCGAATCTAGTGACATTTTGTACATTGGTGTTGGAGGCTCTCTTTGTTTAGGCACCCTGTTAATGAAAGTGTACCTTCTTTTCTTTGATGTTGGATCATCCCTTTTCAACATTTGATCATTGACCAACTCATCTATACCAGCAACGTGGTCCATGGGCACATATTGTTGCAATGGGCTTCCTTCAAGTAAGGTAATCTGCTTGATGGGCCACTTTACTAGGCTGAGAGAGCCGACATCTTGCATAGAAGACCCTAAGTCACTTCCTCTAATTTGTTCTTTCTTTTCAATACCCACACCAATGCAATCGTTACCCAATAAGTCAAAGTTTATAGAGTCTCCCGAGAAAACATATAAGATCACACCTTCCCCCACAATCTTTGTTTTGCTCTCATCCCATAAGACAACCTTTTTCTCTTTCCAAGATTCACGAATGAAATTCTAATGAAGAAACTGGCATTGCCTCAACATAAGGTCGCTCAGGCTCACTTGGTGCAACTTCTTCAGTTACCGCATCATCTAAAGAATCACCAACATGTTTTAGAGAGCCCTTAGGCCACTTGACAATGCTCCAAATTGCCTCACCAACAAGCACTGCATCCATAGTGGGATATGGCAAGAGCATTTCACTATTGATAGACTTCTCCACTATCACCGATACATTTTCTGTCCCAATCTTCACACCACCATAGTAGGCCTCCGGATCTATTGCACACACTCCACCAATTCCAACCACTTCATTCCCCACCATCATCATGACCTTCTCCTCGCTTCTGATAGCCATCCCCTGTCATTACGATTATGGAGAATTATGAACAAATTACAACCAAAGAATTTCATAAGACCATCAAACATGTCCTTCTAGAGGGGAAGAATGGAATTGGTGCAAATCTCTAGAATGCATGAATGAATCTATACAAAATTTTCATGAAAGCATTAATTATTTCCCTAAAAATTTTAGCAATTTGATAAAACTTTTTCTATAATTATTTTCACCATCATCATGACCTGATTCATGCATCTGATAGTAGCCATCCCCTCTCATTACGATGATAGGAAATTGATTATGAACAAACTACAAACAAAGAATTTCATAAGACCAACAAAGTTGTCCTTGTAGCGGGGGGAGAATGGCACCAGTGCTATTCTCCATGTGGGATTGTGGAGAATGGCATTGGTGCCATTCTCCATGTGAATTCGGCTGGTGCCATTCTCCATGTGGGATTGTGGAGAATGGCATTGGTGCCATTCTCCATGTGAATTCGGCTTTCCTATGGAGAATTGCATATCCCATCTTTGAAAAGGGGAATGGCACCAGTGCCATTCTCCCCATGCATTGTCTTCATAAGAGGAGAACAGACTAGTGCCATTCTTCCTTTGGAAGACAAAATTTTGACTTGGGACTTTGCCTTGGGAGAATGCCAATGGTGCCATGCTCCCTTTGCAAAGCCAAAATTTTATATAAGGACATTGCAATGGGAGAATGGCACTCCCTTTATGAAGGCAAACTTTGAATCAAGACATTGCATTGGGAGACTGGCACTCGTGCCATTTTCCCTTTGCAAAGCCAAGATTTTGAATCGTGACATTGCAATGGGAGAATGGCACTAGTGCCATACTATCTTTGTGAAGTAGAAATTTTGAATCACGACATTGCATGGGGAGAATGGCATAGCCAAAGTTTTGAATCGGGACATTGCAACGGGAGAATGGCAGTGGTGCAAATTTAAAATTTAAAATTTTTGGCTTTGTAATAGGAAAATGGATTCTCCCATTGGAAAATGGAGAATGGCACCAGTGCCATTCTCCCAATGGAATGTCCTGATTCAAAATTTTGGCTTCACAAAGGTAGAAGGGCACCAGTGCCATTCTCCCATTGGAATTAGTGGAATGTCAATCTATAGGTTTAGTTTGTCTAGATTACCACTAGCGGAGAATGGCAGTGATGCCAATCGCATGCTGGCAACTACATAATGACACCAAGATCATCAAACTCACATGTGGAATGGAATCGGACACCACTCTCCTATGATCACAGTCTCCGCTCTATAGAGTTCATATGGATTTATGTTAATCTCTGTGGAGAATGGCAGTGGTGCCAATCTCATACCATGAACTGAAAACATGCACAAGGAATCCTAATCTCACATGTGCATTTGCACTTTTGCCATTATCCTATTGTAGCCAATAAAATTAGAGGAATGTCAATCTATAGGTTTAGTTTGTCTAGATTACCACTAGCGGAGAATCGCAGTGATGCCAATCTCATGCTGGCACCTACATAATGACACTGAGATCATCAAACTCACATGTGCCATTTTGACTCTATGAAGCCAAAACTTTGAATCTGGGAGAATGGCACTAGTGCCATTTCCCCTTTGCACAGCCAAGATTTGAATCGGGAAATCACAATGGGAGAATGGCACTGGTGCCATTCCCCCTTTGCAAAGCCAAAGTTTTGAATTGGGACATTGCAATGGGAGAATGGAAGTGGAGCAAATGAAAAAAAAATTAGCTTTGTAAAATGGGGAGATTGGAGGATGGCAGTAGTGCCATTCTCCCATTGCAATGCCAGAACTTGAGACCATAGACTATGTGTGTGTGTGTGTGTGTGTGTGTGTGTGTGTGAATGTGGTATTCATTTGAAACCATACACTATTTTACTTCCATTTATTCATATATGTGGTAAAGTTGATCGATATTACTTAATGAAACCTAGCTCGTTATGTGAGTTTATTCACGTTAGTTTGGTTATGCTAGGTTGGTTAAGTTACAAATTTTTATGTTAGAGTATGTTTTTCTTAATCAAGGTCCAAGTAATGTAAAATTTTGCTTTTCATATATCTCGCCGTCCTTGCTGCCTTGACTCAAGAGGTAAACTTACCGCCCAATACAATATTCTCTTGTACATTTCGTTGTGCTCTGTCCCCCCCCCTCTCTCTCTCTCTCTCTCTCTCTGTGTGGCTTTGACCTCAGCTCAGACGTGCCCCTCTGCAGGTTGAAGTGCCCTTAACTTGGCTGCTTGAATGCTTATGCTGTTTTCACACTAGAGCTGCCTAAGTCCCTCTATGGTGCATTGAATGCATCTGTGCCATGGGTTGGATGGGGCGGGCAATCTTGCCCATCCATGATGTGTGGGTGGTGCCCATGGTGCGTCTGTGAGAGTAACTCCTTTTGAATAAAGGTGCACTTGAATTATGTCCTTAATCTACTTGATCTAGATGCTTAATGTTTTAGAATTATCATCCTTAACCCCTAGCCCATCAATTTCTTAAGAAGCACTCTTTAAGGAAATCATCCTCAAGCCATTGTTGTCTTCCGTGGACGACTTCTATGTTCACCTTCCCAAGCACTTCTCATTCTCTCTCTACTATGCCAAAGTAACTAATGAACTTCACAAGTGGTCATGCTTGCATTTCATTTAGTAGAAATAATTATAAAGTTTTCATAACATGTATCTTTATGGGAGTTGTATCAAGTGCCAAACTAGTTAGGTTGTGTATATTAGTCTTGTCAAAGGAGGAAGTTCACCTCAATAAGAATTTGGAAATATAGTAGCACATGAGTCATAACATCGCAAGGCTTATAGAAAGGCTTTGTGCACAACCAACTAGATTGTCCTAATGCAGCAGCTTAAATTTTATGGTCAAGCCATTGACAATCTCGATAAGTGCCCTCAAATAGATTTGCCCTCTTGACACAGCTAACCTTTCATTGCAACCTAGCCATAAATTGTTTAAAAAGTGTTAAATTGCACTATTATCCTCAACATGTGGATTATAAGGAATAGTCATTATCCACTAAGATGTATATTTACCCTCATCTTCATTTTCTAATGTAGTGTACAATTAGTCATCTTGTCCCCTCTCTCTCACCCCTATCTTTATATCAGCCCATGGTGTTCTTCTTCCCCCTATAGTGTCTCTCTCTTGTAAGCCCTTGGTTTTGTTATGCTGCAAAGCCCTCCCTCTACAACATTGCCCATCTTCACCATTTCTTTGAGTAGTATAGTTCCCATTTATATTTGAGAGCTCTAGAGCTTGATTGTAGGAGCCCCCTAGGAACTCATTTTCTTGTTGTTTGAAATTTATGTTTGATAGGATATCTGTGTGGAATTCCCTTCTATGAGAGAGAGAGAGGCACAGGTTTGTGAATTTGCACAAAGATGACTTCTACATCACTATGAGCATGTCTAGACAACATTGACTATATTTTTATGTGTTGCTCTTGAAGCTTGCATTCTAAACTCCAATGGGAACTTATTTCAAGCTAAGTAGTTATTGAAGTACATTCTTACGCTCTTGAAAAGACTGTAGTTCTTGTCAAGGCCTATTACAAGAGGCTTCTAGAGCCTTGCATGGTTTATGGAGCCCAAGTGATTTTAATGACAGTGATTTTAATAGGTTACATTAAAAAAAAGTGCATAGGTAGGATAGGTTAAATATATTAAACTTGTTAAATTTGTTTTTTAACGAAATGTAAAAGGTTAAAATAATGAAGGTAAAAATTTGAAAAACCCTAGTACCTTCTCTTTCATTTCGCTCATTGCCCTATGTTGATCGCCTCGCATGCCATGCTGTGGATCTCCTCGTGCGTGTAGATTCCTCAAGCGTAGCTTTTCCTCACAATCTCCTCAAGCGTAGATTCCTCGTGCGCGTAGCTTTTCCTCAAGGCTCTCATAGAGTCTAAGTAGAGACTCAAGGAGTGGTCAGCGCTTGGACGCCTCCTTAAAGAAGAGAAAATCAGCCCGCCTCATTCTTGCAAGATTGGATAATCTGGTTGCCTTCCGTTCCAATCGCTACTACAAGTAATCGGTGCTTCGTTTGTAGTAGTGAGTCTTGGATCAAATGCATCGAGTAGTCTGAGTCAATCATGGGTATATCTCTCCTCTCTTTCTTTCAACCCTCCTATTATCTTGTTGCGTCGATGGTGGAGGAGGAAGCCAAATTGCAAGAAAGAAAGCAAAAAATCCAAAAATTAAAGAGGAAGCTATCGAACTGATTGAGCGTCAGTTGTGTTGTTTCCTTCCAGCTCCATCAACTTCGCAGCTCCAGTGGAGTTCAGGCTGTCGAGCCGATGGTTGCCTTGTGGAATTTCATAATGTGGATGCTCAAACGTAAGCTTTGCCTACGCTCAAATGACCATCAAGCTCCATGCGACCTCCTCGATTCTGCCCCTGCCTCAAGACTCTCCGTGCAAGCTGTGGTAAGTAAAACTCTGAGACTCTAAGACTCCTCTCCAATTCTACTAAATTGTAATGATTTGTTTGGAATGAATAGAAAGTGAATGAGGGAAAGGCATCAATTGAAATGAGAGAAAAGGTCTTGATTTGTCTAAAATGTAGATTTGAAAGTTAAAAGTGATAGTTTGAAACTACTAAATAATTCAAATTTTGAAATATAGCTCTTCCCACCATTGTTCCCTTTTGAATGTTAGATATATAGAGTGGCACTTATGCCATTCTCTCCTATATTAAATTTAAATTAAAATTCATATTGATATTTTTAATTTCAATTTGTATTTCAAATTGAAATTATTCTTTTGAAATTGTATTTCAAAACCTAAATTCTAGTTTTCAAATTTTTATTTCAAGTTAAACTTCAATCTCAATTTTGATTTTCATGATTGAATGGCAAATTTAGAGATTGAAATTCTAATTTTAAATGGAGAATGGCACTAGTGCCATTCTCCAAGACCTCATAAGAACTCCTTGAGAGTGGCACTAGTGCCAATATCCCTTGAGATAAATAAAATTTTGAAATATAGCTCTTCCCACCATTGTTCCCTTTTGAATTTTGGATATATAGAGTGGCACTTATGCCATTCTATCCAAAATTAAATTTAAATTCGAATTCATATTGATATTTTTAATTTCAATTTGTATTTCAAATTGAAATTATTCTGTTTGAAATTGTATTTCAAAACTGAAATTCTAGTTTTCAAATTTTGATTTCAAGTTAAACTTCAATCTCAATTTTGATTTTCATGATTGAATGGCAAATTTAGAGATTGAAATTCTAATTTTAAATGGAGAATAGCACCAGTGCCATTCTCCAAGACCTCATAAGAAGTCCTTGAGAGTGGCACTAGTGCCATTATCCCTTGAGATAAATTGAAAGACTTGCAACACTAGTCAAGATTTATGTGTAAGATTTGGTACCAAAATAAAAATATCAATCATACACTACCAATAAAATAAATGGAATGCCAATCTACATGTTGAGTTTGTGCAGATTCCCACTGGGATCTACATAATGGAACTTAGATCCCCAAACTCACATGTGTATTGGAACCTAGCACCATTCTCCTATGATCACTGGAATACCCCTCCTATAATATTAGGGTAAACCTCAGGGGGGTCACTATGTATAAACCCTTTATATCACGTGCGTTCAAGGCATATTTCTAAAATCCCTTATCTGTAAATTCTTCATTAATAAAATGTACCCTTTTTCTATACAAATCTGTAAATTTTTTTGAAATTTGTTTTAAAGACTCCCTTCTGTCAATTAACTTTTGTTAAATTTAGATATTAAAAACATCCTTCTGTTGAACTCACGTGATAGGGTTACATATAATGAGTGACCCCCCCGAGGGGTAAACAACTGTACCAAGGGAAAATGGTAGTGGTGCCAATCTCTTATTGGGCCCTAGAAAATGGCACTGAGAAGCCTAAACTCACATGCCATTCTTCTATGTTCCACCGGTGGAGAATGTCAGTGGTGCCATTCTCTAAAACATGCACAAGGAATCCTAAACTCACATGTGCATTAACACTTTTGCCATTATCCTACTACAGCCAATAAAATTAGTGGAATGTCAATATATAGGTTTAGTTTGTCTAGATTACCACTAGTGGAGAATGGCAGTGATGCCAATCTCATGCAGGCACCTACATAATGACACTAATATCAACAAACTCACATGTGGATTGGAAGCGGACACCATTCTCCTATGATCACTGGAATACCCCACCTAGAATAGTAGGGTAAACATTTGTACAAGTGGAGAATGGCAGGATGCCAATCTATTATTAGGCCCTAGAAAATGGCATTGAGAAGCCTAAACTCACATGTGCATGCTTCTCAATGCCATTTTCTAGGGCCTAATAAGAGATTGGCACCACTAGAGAATGGATTTTTGTTAATCTTTGTGGAGAATGCCACCAGTGGAGAATGGCAGTGGTGCCAATCTCATACCAAGACCTTAAAAATGGCACAAGGAATCCTAAACTCACATGTGCATTGGCACTTTTGCCATTATACAAATGCAGCCAATAAAATTTGTGGAATGTCAATCTACAGGTTTAGTTTATCTAGACTGCCACCAGTGGAGAATTGAAGTGATGCCAATCTCATGCAGGCAACTACATAATGACAGTAAGATCCTCAAACTCACATGTGGATTGGAATCGGGCACCATTCTCCTATGATCCTTGGAATACCCCTCCTAGAATATTAGGGTAAACATTTGTACAAGCGGAGAATGGTAGTGGTGCGAATCTCTTATTAGGCCCTAGAAAATGGCACTGTGAAGCCTAAACTCACATGTGCAACCAATAAATTAGTGGAATGTCAATCTATAGGTTTAGTATAACTAGATTACCACTAGTGGAGAAGCCTAAACTCACATGTGCATTCTTCTATGTAGTGATCACTATCTCCACTGTGTACAAATGTTCACCACTCCCCTATGATCACTGGAATACCCCTCCTAGAATAGTAGGGTAAACATTTGTACAAGTGGAGAATGGCAGTGGTGCCAATCTCATACCATGACGTCAAAACATGCACAAGGAATCCTAAACTCACATGTGCATTGGCACTTTTGCCATTATACTACTGTAGCCAATAAAATTAGTTGAATGCCAATCTATAGGTTCAGTTTGTCTAGATTACCACTAGCGGAGAATGGCAGTGATGCCAATCTCATGATGGCAACTACATAATGACACTGAGATCATCAAACTCACATGTGGAATGGAATAGGACACCACTCTCCTATGATCACTGGAATACCCTCCTAGAATAGTAGGGTAAACATTTGTACAAGTGGAGAATGGCAGTGGTGCCAATCTCTTATTAGGCCCTCAGAAACGGCATTGAGAAGCCTAAACTCACATGTGCAGAGATCATATGGAATTGTGTAAATCTTTGTGGAGAATGCCACCACTGGAGAATGGCAGTGGTGCCAATCTCATACCATGACCTGAAAACATGCATAAGGAATCCTAAACTCACATGTGCATTCTTCTATGTAATGATCACTGTCTCCACTATGTAGAGATCATATGGAATCCTAAACTCACATTTGGATTGGAATCGGACACGACTCTCCTATGATCACTGGAATACCACTCCTAGAATAGTAGGGTAAACATTTGTACAAGTGGAGAATGGCACTAGTGCCAATCTCTTATTAGGCCCTAATAAATGGCATTGAGAAGCCTAAACTCACATGTGCATTCTTCTATGTAGTGATCACTGTCTCAGCTTTGTAGAGATCATATGGATTTGTGTCAATCTCTCTGGAGAATGCCACCAGTGGAGAATAGCAGTGGTGCCAATCTCATACCATGACCTGAAAACATGCACAAGGAATCCTAAACTCACATGTGGATTGGCACTTTTGCCATTATAGAATGCCACCAGTGGAGAATGGCAGTGGTGCACAAGGAATCCTAAACTCCCATGTGCATTCTTCTATGTAGTGATCACTATCTCTACTATGTAGAGATCATATGGAATTGTGTCAATCTCTGAGATCATCAAACTCACATGTGGATTGGAATTGTACACCACTCTCCTATGATCACTGGCACACCCCTCCTAGAATAGTAGGGTAAACATTTGTACAAGTGGAGAATGGCAGTGGTGCCAATCTCTTAGTCCCTAAGAAATGGCATTGAGAAGCCTAAACTCACATGTGCAGAGATCATATGGAATTGTGTCAATCTCTGTGGAGAATGCCACCAGTGGAGAATGGCAATGGTGCCAATCTCATACCATGACCTAAAAACATGCACAAGGAATCCTAAACTCACATGTGCATTCTTCTATGTAGTGATCATTGTCTCCGCTGTGTAGAGATCATATGGAATCCTAAACTCACATGTAGAAGAAGGGGAATTGTATCAATCTCTGAGATCATCAAACTCACATGTGGATTGGAATCGGACACCACTCTCCTATGATCACTAGAATACCCCTCCTAGAATAGTAGGGTAAACATTTGTACAAGTGGAGAATGGCAGTGGTGCCAATCTCTTATTAGGCCCTAAGAAATGGCATTGAGAAGCCTAAACTCACATGTGTAGAGATCATATGGAATTGTGTTAATCTTTGTGGAGAATGCCACCAGTGGACAATGGCAGTGGTGCCAGTCTCATACCATGACCTGAAAACATGCACAAGGAATCCTAAACTCACATGTGCATTGGCACTTTTGCCATTATCCTACTGCAGCCAATAAAATTAGTGGAATGTCAATCTATAGGTTTAGTTTGTCTAGATTACCACTAGCGGAGAATGGCAGTGATGCCAAACTCATGCTGGCCCTAAAAAATGGCATTGAGAAGCCTAAAATCACATGTGCACTCTTCTATGTAGTGATCACTGTCTCCGCTATGTAGAGATCATATGGAACTGTGTCAATCTCTTATTAGGCCCTGGAATGTCAATCTATAGGTTTAGTTTGTCTAGACTACCACTAGTGGAGAATGGCAGTGATGCCAAACTCATGCTGGCACCTGCATAATGACACTGAGATCATCAAACTCACATGTGGATTGGAATCGGACACCACTCTCCTATGATCACTGGAATACCCCTCCTAGAATAGTAGGGTAAACATTTGTACAAGTGGAGAATGGCAATGGTGCCAATCTCTTATTAGGCCCTAAGAAATGGCATTGAGAAGCCTAAACTCACATGTGCATTCTTCCCGCCATACCATGACCTGAAAACATGCACAAGGAATCCTAAACTCACATGTGCATTGGCACTTTTGCCATTATCCTACTGCAGCCAATAAAATTAGTGGAATGTCAATCTATAGGTTTAGTTTGTCTAGATTACCACTAGCGGAGAATGGCAGTGATGCCAAACTCATGCTGGCCCTAATAAATGGCATTGAGAAGCCTAAACTCACATGTGCATTCTTCTATGTAGTGATCACTGTCTCTGCTGTGTAGAGATCATATGGAATTGTGTCAATCTCTTATTAGGCCCTGGAATGTCAATCTATATGTTTAGTTTGTCTAGACTACCACTAGTGGAGAATGGCAGTGATGCCAAACTCATGCTGGCACCTACATAATGACACTGAGATCATGAAACTCACATGTGGATTGGAATCGGAACCACTCTCCTATGATCACTAGAATACCCCTACTAGAATAGTAGGGTAAACATTTGTAGAAGTGGAGAATGGCAGTGGTGCCAATCTCTTATTAGGCCCTAAGAAATGGCATTGAGAAGCCTAAACTCACATGTGCATTCTTCTATGTAGAGATCACTGTCTCCGCTGTGTAGAGATCATATGGAATTCTGTCAATCTCTGAGTTCATCAAACTCACAATGTGTGGATTGGAATCGGAACCACTCTCCTATGATCACTAGAATACCCCTCCTAGAATAGTACGGTAAACATTTGTACAAGTGGAGAATGGCAGTGGTGCCGATCTCTTATTAGGCTCTCTTATTAGGCCCTAAGAAATGGCATTGAGAAGCGTAAACTCACATGTGCATTCTTCTATGTAGTGATCACTGTCTCCGCTGTGTAGAGATCATATGAAATTGTGTCAATCTCTTATGAGGCCCTGGAATGTCAATCTATAGGTTTAGTTTGTCTAGACTACCACTAGCGCAGAATGGCAGTGATGCCAAACTCATGATGGCACCTACATAATGACACTGAGATCATCAAACTCACATGTGGATTGGAATCGGACACCACTCTCCTATGATCACTGGAATACCCCTCCTAGAATAGTAGGGTAAACATTTGTACAAGTGGAGAATGGTAGTGTGCCAATCTCTTATTAGGCCCTAAGAAATAGCATCGAGAAGCCTAAACTCACATGTGCATTCTTCTATGTAGTGATCACTATCTCCGCTGTGTAGAGATCATATGGAATTGTGTCAATCTCTGTGGAGAATGCCACCAGTGGAGAATGGCAGTGGTGCCAATCTCATACCATGACCTGAAAACATGCACAAGGAATCCTAAACTCACATGTGCATTCTTCTATGTAGTGATCACTGTCTCCGCTGTGTAGAGATCATAGGGAATCCTAAACTCACATGTAGAAGAAGGGGAATTGTGTCAATCTATGAGATCATCATACTCACATGTGGATTGGAATCGGACACCACTCTCCTATGATCACTGGAATACCCCTCCTAGAATAGTAGGGTAAACATTTGTACAAGTGGAGAATGGCAGTGGTGCCAATCTCTTATTTTGCCCTAAGAAATGGCATTGAGAAGCCTAAACTCACATGTGCAGAGATCATATGGAATTGTGTCAATCTCTGTGGAGAATGGCAGTGGTGCTAATCTCATGCCATGACCTGAAAACATGCACAAGGAATCCTAAACTCACATGTGCATTGCCACTTTTGCCATTATCCTACTGCAGCCAATAAAATTAGTGGAATATCAATCTATAGGTTAAGTTTGTCTAGATTACCACTAGCGGAGAATGGCAGTGATGCCAGTCTCATGATGGCAACTACATAATGACACTGAGATCATCAAACTCACATGTGGAATGGAATAGGACACCACTCTCCTTTGATCACTGGAATACCCCTCATAGAATAATAGGGTAAACATTTGTACAAGTGGAGAATGGAAGTGGTGCCAATCTCTTATTAGGCCCTAAGAAATAGCATTGAGAAGCCTAAACTCACATGTGCAGAGATCATATGGAATTGTGTCAATCTCTGTGGAGAATGCCACCACTGGAGAATGGCAGTATGGAATTGTGTCAATCTTTGTGGAGAATGCCACCACTGGAGAATGGGAGTGGTGCCAATCTCATACCATGTACTGAAAACATGCACAAGGAATCCTAAACTCACATGTGCATTCTTCTATGTAGTGATCACTATCTCCGTTGTGTAGAGATCATATGGAATCCTAAACTCACATGTAGAAGAAGGGGAATTGTGTCAATCTCTGAGATCATCAAACTCGCATGTGGATTGGAATTTGACACCACTCTCCTATGATCACTGGAATACCCCTCCTAGAGTAGTAGGGTAAACATTTGTACAAGTGGAGAATGGCAGTGGTGCCAATCTCTTATTAGGCCCTAAGAAATGGCATTGAGAAGCCTAAACTCACATGTGCAGAGATCATATGGAATTGTGTCAATCTCTGTGGAGAATGCCACCAGTGGAGAATGGCAGTGGTGCCAATCTCATGCCATGACCTGAAAACATGCTCAAGGAATCCTAAACTCACATCTGCATTACCATTTTTGCCATTATCCTATTGCAGCCAATAAAATTAGTGGAATATCAATCTATAGGTTCAGTTTGTCTAGATTACCACTAGCGGAGAATGGCAGTGATGCCAATCTCATGATGGCAACTACATAATGACACTGAGATCATCAAACTCACATGTGGAATGGAATAGGACACCACTCTCCTATGATCACTAGAATACCCCTCCTAGAATAGTAGGGTAAACATTTGTACAAGTGGAGAATGGCAGTGGTGCCAATCTCTTATTAGGCCCTAAGAAATGGCATTGAGAAGCCTAAACTCACATTAGCAGAGATCATATGGAATTGTGTCAATCTCTGTGAAGAATGCCACCAGAGGAGAATGGCAGTGGTGCCAATGTCATACCATGACCTGAAAACATGCACAAGGAATCCTAAACTCACATGTGCATTCTTCTATGTAGTGATCACTGTCTCCGCTGTGTACAGATCATAGGGAATCCTAAACTCACATGTAGAAGAAGGGGAATTGTGTCAATCTCTGAGATCATCAAACTCACATGTGGATTGGAATCGGACACCACTCTCCTATGATCAGTGGAATACCCCTCCTAGAATAGTAGGGTAAACATTTGTACAAGTGGAGAATGGCAGTGGTGCCAATCTCTTATTTTGCAATAAGAAATGGCATTGAGAAGCCTAAACTCACATGTGCAGAGATCATATGGCATTGTGTCAATCTTTGTGGAGAATGGCAGTGGTGCCAATCTCATGCCATGACTTAAAAACATGCACAAGGAATCCTAAACTCGCATGTGCATTGCCACTTTTGCCATTATCCTACTGCAGCCAATAAAATTAGTGGAATATCAATCTATAGGTTCAGTTTGTCTACATTACCACTAGTGGAGAATGGCAGTGATGCCAATCTCATGATGGCAACTACATAATGACATTGAGATCATCAAACTCACATGTCGAATGGAATAGGACACCACTCTCCTATGATCACTGGAATACCCCTCCTAGAATAGTAGGGTAAACATTTGTACAAGTGGAGAATGGCAGTGGTGCCAATCTCTTATTAGGCCCTAAAAAATAGCATTGAGAAGCCTAAACTCACATGTGCAGAGATCATATGGAATTGTGTCAATCTCTGTGGAGAATGCCACCAGTGGAGAATGGCAGTGGTGCCAATCTAAACCATTCTTGAAAACATGCACAAGGAATCCTAAACTCACATGTGCATTCTTCTATGTAGTGATGAGTGTCTCGGCTATGTAGAGATCATATGGAATCCTAAACTCACATGTAGAAGAAGGGGAATTGTGTCAATATATGAGATCATCAAACTCACATGTGGATTGGAATCGGACACTAATCTCTCCTATGATCACTGGAATACCCCTCCTAGAATAGTAGGGTAAACATTTGTACAAGTGGAGAATGGCAGTGGTGCCAATCTCTTATTTTGCCCTAAGAAATGGCATTGAGAAGCCTAAACTCACATGTGCAGAGATCATATGGAATTGTGTCAATCTCTGTGGAGAATGCCACCAGTGGAGAATGGCAGTGGTGCCAATCTCATGCCATGACCTAAAAACATGCACAATGAATCCTAAACTCACATGTGCACTGCCACTTTTGCCATTATCCTACTGCAGCCAATAAAATTAGTGGAATATCAATCTATAGTTTTAGTTTGTCTAGATTACCACTAGCGGAGAATGGCAGTGATGCCAATCTCATGATGGCAACTACATAATGACACTGAGATCATCAAACTCACATGTGGAATGGAATAGGACACCACTCTCCTATGATCACTAGAATACCCCTCCTAGAATAGTAGGGTAAACATTTGTACAAGTGGAGAATGGCAGTGGTGCCAATCTCTTATTAGGCCCTAAGAAATGGCATTGAGAAGCCTAAACTCACATGTGCAGAGATCATATGGAATTGTGTCAATCTCTGTGGAGAATGCCACCAGTGGAGAATGGCAGTGGTGCCAATCTCATACCATGACCTGAAAACATGCACAAGGAATCCTAAACTCACATGTGCATTCTTCTATGTAGTGATCACTGTCTCCGCTGTGTAGAAATCATATGGAATCCTAAACTCACATGTAGAAGAAGGGGAATTGTGTCAATCTTTGAGATCATCAAACTCACGTGTGGATTGGAATCGGACACCACTCTCCTATGATCAGTGGAATACCCCTCCTACAATAGTAGGGTAAACATTTGTACAAGTGGAGAATGGCAGTGGTGCCAATCTCTTATTTTGCCCTAAAAAATGGCATTGAGAAGCCTAAACTCACATGTGCAGAGATCATATGGAATTGTGTCAATCTCTGTGGAGAATGGCAGTGGTGCCAATCTCATGCCATGACCTGAAAACATGCACAAGGAATCCTAAACTCACATGTGCATTGGCACTTTTGCCATTATCCTACTGCAGCCAATAAAATTAGTGGAATATCAATCTATAGTTTTAGTTTGTCTAGATTACCACTAGCGGAGAATGGCAGTGATGCCAATCTCATGATGGCAACTACATAATGACACTGAGATCATCAAACTCACATGTGGAATGGAATAGGACACCACTCTCTTATGATCACTTGAATACCCCTCCTAGAATAATAGGGTAAACATTTGTACAAGTGGAGAATGGCAGTGGTGCCAATCTCTTATTAGGCCCTAAGAAATAGCATTGAGAAGCCTAATCTCACATGTGCAGAGATCAGATGGAATTGTGTCAATCTCTGTGGAGAATGCCACCACTGGAGAATGGCAGTGGTGCCAATCTCATACCATGACTTGAAAACATGCACAAGGAATCCTAAACTCAGATGTGCATTCTTCTATGTAGTGATCACTGTCTCCGATGTGTAGAGATCATATGGAATCCTAAACTCACATGTAGAAGAAGGGGAATTGTGTCAATCTCTGAGATCAACAAACTCGCATGTGGATTGGAATTGGACACCACTCTCCTATGATCACTGGAATACCCGTCCTAGAATAGTAGGGTAAACATTTGTACAAGTGGAGAATGGCAGTGGTGCCAATCTCTTATTAGGCCCTAAGAAATGGCATTGAGAAGCCTAAACTCACATGTGCAGAGATCATATGGAATTGTGTCAGTCTCTATGGAGAATGCCACCAGTGGAGAATGGCAGTGGTGCCAATCTCATGCCATGACCTGAAAACATGCACAAGGAATCCTAAACTCACATGTGCATTGCCATTTTTGCCATTATCCTACTGCAGCCAATAAAATTAGTGGAATATCAATCTATAGGTTTCGTTTGTCTAGATTACCACTAGCGGAGAATGGCAGTGATGCCAGTCTCATGATGGCAACTACATAATGACACTGAGATCATCAAACTCACATGTGGAATGGAATAGGACACCACTCTCCTATGATCACTAGAATACCCCTCCTAGAATAGTAGGGTAAACATTTGTACAAGTGGAGAATGGCAGTGGTGCCAATCTCTTATTAGGCCCTAAGAAATAGCATTGAGAAGCCTAAACTCACATGTGCAGAGATCATATGGAATTGTGTCAATCTCTGTGGAGAATGCCACCAGTGGAGAATGGCAGTGGTGCCAATCTCATACCATGACCTCAAAACATGCACAAGGAATCCTAAACTCACATGTGCATTCTTCTATGTAGTGATCACTGTCTCCGCTGTGTAGAGATCATATGGAATCCTAAACTCACATGTAGAAGAAGGGGAATTGTGTCAATCTTTGAGATCATCAAACTCACGTGTGGATTGGAATCGGACACCACTCTCCTATGATCACTGGAATACCCCTCCTACAATAGTAGGGTAAACATTTGTACAAGTGGAGAATGGCAGTGGTGCCAATCTCTTATTAGGCCCTAAGAAATGGCATTGAGAAGCCTAAACTCACATGTGCATTCTTCTATGTAGTGATCACTGTCTCCGCTGTGTAGAGATCATATGGAATTGTGTCAATCTCTGTGGAGAATGCCGCCAGTGGAGAATGGCAGTGGTGCCAATCTCATACCATGACCTGAAAACATGCACAAGGAATCCTAAACTCACATGTCGATTGGCACTTTTGCCATTATAGAATGCCACCAGTGGAGAATTGCAGTGGTGCACAAGGAATCCTAAACTCACATGTGCATTCTTCTATGTAGTGATCACTGTCTCTGCTGTGTAGAGATCATATGGAATTGTGTCAATATCTAAGATCATCAAACTCACATCTGGATTGGAATCGGACACCACTCTCCTATGATCAGTGGAATACCCCTCCTAGAATAGTAGGGTAAACATTTGTACAAGTGGAGAATGGCAGTGGTGCCAATCTCTTATTAGGTCCTAAAAAATGTCATTGAGAATCCTAAATTCACATGTGCACTCTTCTATGTAGTGATCATTGTCTCCGCTGTGTAGAGATCATATGGAATTGTGTCAATCTCTGTGGAGAATGCCACCGGTGGAGAATGGTAGTGGTGCCAATCTCATACCATGACCTAAAAACATGCACAAGGAATCCTAAACTCACATGTGCATTCTTCTATGTAGAGATCACTGTCTCCACTGTGTAGAGATCATATTGAATTGTGTCAATCTCTGAGTTCATCAAACTCACATGTGGATTGGAATCGGACACCACTCTCCTATGATCACTGGAATACCCCTCCTAGAATAGTAGGGTAAACATTTGTACAAGTGGATAATGGCAATGGTGCCAATCTCTTATTAGGCCCTAAGAAATGGCATTGAGAAGACTAAACTCACATGTGCATTCTTCTATGTAGTGATCACTATCTCTGCTGTGTAGAGATCATATGGAATTGTGTCAATCTCTGTGGAGAATGCCACCAGTGGAAAATGGTAGTGGTGCCAATCTCATACCATGACCTGATAACATGCACAAGGAATCCTAAACTCACATGTGCATTGGCACTTTTGCCATTATAGAATGCCATCAGTGGAGAATGGCAGTGGTGCACAAGGAATCCTAAACTCACATGTGCATTTTTCTATGTAGTGATCACTGTCTCCGTTGTGTAGAGATCATATGGAATCCTAAACTCACATTTGGATTGGAATCGGACACCACTCTCCTATGATCACTGGAATACCCTTCCTAGAATAGTAGGGTAAACATTTGTATAAGTGGAGAATGGCAATGGTGCCAATCTATTATTAGGCCCTAATAAATGGCAGTGAGAAGCCCAAACTCACATGTGCATTCTTCTATGTAGTGATCACTGTCTCCGCTGTGTAGAGATCATATGCAATTGTGTCAATCTCTGTGGAGAATGCCACCAGTGGAGAATGGCAGTGGTGCCAATCTCATACCATGACCTGAAAACATGCACAAGGAATCCTAAACTCACATGTCAATTGGCACTTTTGCCATTATAGAATGCCACCAACGGAGAATGGCAGTGGTGCACAAGGAATCCTAAACTCACTATCTCCGCTGTGTAGAGATCATATGGAATTGTGTCAATCTCTGAGATCATCAAACTCACATGTGGATTGGAATCGGACACCACTCTCCTATGATCACTGGAATACCGCTCCTAGAATAGTAGGGTAAACATTTGTACAAGTGGAGAATGGCAGTGGTGCCAATCTCTTATTAGGCCCTAAGAAATGTCATTGAGAAACCTAAACTCACATGTGCATTCTTCTATGCAGTGATCACTGTCTCCGCTGTGTAGAGATCACCTTCAAAATTATAAAAGGGGGTTGTTCTAATTTGAAGAATGCCTTAATTGACTTGGAAGAAAGTCCTAAAGTGAACCTTGTAGCAGCCATGGAAGCAGATGATCCATGGTATGGAGGTGTCTACAAGTTTTTGGCTACCTTTTCTTTTCGGCCTGACTACCACCAGTTATGAGCGGAAGAAGATCCACAAAAATAGTAGGCGCTATACACTCTTTGATGGGGTGTTGTATCGCCAAGGCATGGATGGTGTATTAAGAAGAGCTATTGATGTAGAAGAAGTACCCAAAGTGTTGCAGCAATGATAGTTTTTGTGGTGGACGCTATGCAGCAGATTACACCACCAACGAGATTCTACATGCAGGGTATTACTGGCCAACTATGTTCAAAGATGTAGCTATGTATTGCAAGACCTGAGAGCCTTGCCAATTCTTTGGTAAGAAGGATTTACAGCCTGGGCAACACCATCCTATGATGTCCATTCATCCATTTCAAAAATGGGGTATTGATTTTGTGGGCCCTCTACCATTGACATCCCGCAAGAAAAAGTACCTTTTGGTGGCTACACAATATGTCACCAAGTGGGCCGAAGCTGTAGCTCTCTCAGTAGCAAATGGTAAGGTAGTCTCAAATTTCATCTTTGAGTGCATATGTATGCATTTTGGGACACCTATAGAGATTGTCTCTGATCATGGGAGTCCATTCTTGAATGAAACTGTGAAGTCGCTCACGGAATGTATGGGTATCGATCATTACATTTCCAACATTTATTATCCACAATCCATGGGTCAAGTGGAGCGGGTCAATGGCCTCTTGTGCATGTCCATAGGAAAAATGGCAGGCAAACAAACATCAGGGCCAGTGGGATCAGAAAGTTGCTGAGATAGTTTGGGCATACAATATTACTCACAAGAAATCCAGTGGTGGACACACCCCATTTGAATAAGTATATGGTACCAAAGCCGTTCTGCCACTAGAGATAGAAATACGTGCCTTGAGGTTGGCACGGGAACAAAAGATGTCAGAAGATGAACAAGTTTCATCTAGGTTGGTTCAACTTGAAAAATTGAATGAGACCCGGTGGCATGCTTTGCATCATGCAGAGATTTAGAAGAATCGACAGAAAGCCCACTTGGATGTCAAAATTCGCAAGGGGTGGGAGCATCATTTTGCAGAAAGAGACATGGTGTTGTGCTTTGATAGTAGATTGGACCATCAAATGGATAAAAAGTTTCTTCCAAAGTGGTCTAGACCATACCAGGTGATTAAGGAATGCAGCAATGGATCAGTGGAGGTTCATGAGATGCAAGAGCCGCAAAGGAGGAAAGTGTTCAACAAAAGGCATCTCAAGCCTTTCTTTGTTTGGTTGACCCAAGCATGGACATAATGCGCATTCCATGCTTGGGGGGGGGGAATCTATTACCGCCACCAAAAAAATTTCCATTGTAAAGGTAATAAGTAGAAGTGAATATATGTGTGTGGCATTAGTAGAATATAATATGGAGTGGCAAGGGCCCACAGTTGAGGTGGCAGGGCATGTGCATGTCCCACCCTTCCAAGTAAGAGGACCCATAGGTGTGTTGTACATAGTCCATGGAACAAATACTATAGTATGGTGAGATGGCATGGAATCTCCATGTGCCACCCCTCCACCTAGGCAGTCGCATGAAACATTAAGTGATATATGGCCAAGGCTAAGGGGACATATTGTATTTAATTGGTAGAGGTGGTAGGGCATCTTAGACTTTCTCATATATGTGGACTAGACGCATGTGGAATAGTCCAAGGGATAATATTTTCATGAAGAAAAAGTAGGTTGAGGTGGCAAGAGTCATTTGTGCCAACCCACCATGTGTGTATTTAAATAAGAGGGAAAAATCAAGTGCATTCTACACTAGAGATATGGGGCTTGTAGTATGTGGAAAATGCATCCCTCAATTTGTTGATTGCAAATTGAGGGTGTGCACCGCCTTCCACACACATGGAAGATGCCCTCTCCACGCCATGCATGTGGGAGGATGTATTTATGGGAGAAAGCCCCCTCTTCTTTGTTATAAAAGGAGGGGCTATTCCTTTGATGCGACATGCTTATTCTTGTATAGCCACCATGCTCTAATATATCCCCATATTTTCCATGACTCTCTCCCCTTTTGGTCAATACCGCCATGCCTCCTCCTCCTCCTCCTTTGTTCTCCACATTGAACCTCTTATTGATGTTCATACCCTTCCCCTTCTCCCTCCTCCTTCTCTTTCCTATTTTCCCTTTACTCATGTTGCCACTCCCACATCCTCTTTTCCTCTTTCCATTTTAGTCCTCCCATGTCACCTCTTCATCCCTCTTCTTCTCTCCCTCTCCCGTTGGTATGCGTTGAAGGCCTTAGCGTTGAATGATGGGGCACAAAGTCTTACAATAGTACTCGAGTCATTGAGGCAAAGTCCACTTCATGCCCAAGCACAAACTTTGGGTATTTATGATCACAATTGCTACAAAATTCATCCTCATAGTTTTAATCTTGTTCTTTTCAAGTACAAAAAGTACAGTGCATTGTGGTCACATGGACGGCATTTTCATGTGGAACGCATCGATTCAAGGAGAGTCACATATGATTGTGGAGTCATGGATAACTTTGTAGAAGATAGTTGCACAAGTGCTTCTGATACCAATCTTCTCGCCTCACAGTTATCCTCCACCTTGAATTCATGTATTGCTATAGTTAAGAGTTCCCTTATGAATGGGTCATATACATAAGCACCAATTGTTGACCATCCCCTCACTCGATGCACATGGTCAAAATGAACCCATTGTGATCCCAAGCTTCCACCACGCCGCATGCGATTCACTAGATCAACTCCTGATCCTAGACCAATGGTCGTCATTTTGAAGATATGTAGTTGTTGTTCATCTTGCAATTGTTCAGGAAAAAGGATACTTTGTAGGTATGGATATCTGCATCTCCTCTTTAAATCAAGTATTGAATCCATTCCACCATCCCCTCCTCTAGCCTCACTTCTTGCTCTCTGCACCACTCTCTGAAGCCTCCTTCTCTAGGTCATTGGTGTAATGGTTTCATGCACTTCTTCGAACATTCGATCATCTAGCGGCTCCACAAAAACCCCATCCTTTGCTAGCATCATATCCATCACAAACTCTTGTGCTAGAGACACCTCGATGTTTTTGCAAGAGGAATTTCTATTCAACTTAGCACGCATTGAAATGAGATCCTCTGCTTGCATTTCCTTTGCTCGACTTCCACCTTTTTCAACTGGATGGTCATGGAAACCCACATGCACTGCACATCTTGTTGTCTTCACTCATTCATGGGGAAAGCAATAATATATCATAGCACTGCATAGGTAAACACACTCTATTATTGCATCACAATGCTTGCACACAAGTGACCCCAAAGATGGATCAATGGGACCAGGTAGAGGAGGCCTCCTAAGCTTTCCTTTCCACTGTGTATCATTTAAAACTTCCATTCGTTCAAGGAAAGGACAATCCGAATTACAACATCTCAAATAACCTGAACATCTACTCATCCTCACAACACCATTGAAGCAGTCTTACGAACATGTGGAATATTTTGTCCAAACATGGCCATCAGCATTCTATTCCATTCCAGACATTGGTGAACCCTTAGGCATAGGTGGAAGTTTGAAGACAATATATCCATCATAAGTTAGAGGAAGCTCAGTAACCTTCTCCACCCAAATTGTAGATTTGAGCGCAACATGAAGGGAACTATTTAAAGGCATCCTCTCTATAAGTGAAACCACACTATTCACCCCAGGATTCATAAAGTCACCATAAGTACCTCTCTTATCAAGAACATGAACTCTTAAAGTTGATTGTTGGCTGCCACTAATCTTGAACCCTTTCTAACCATCCTCTAAGTTCACCACTGGAAGCACAATGGCAAGCTCATCTATTCTGATTTCTTGATGCAGCTCAATGTCCTCATTCTCAATGTGAAAGTGTTCCCTAAGCTCCACTAATGAAACCTCTAGGAAAGGAGTGTCATAACGAATGGCCAATGATTCATGTTCTCCAAAGCGAATGAAAATTGAAAATGGCATGATTCAAATGCTAAAGCCAAGATGTAGCACTAGGTGACACCAACCAGAGAACAAGAGAAAATCTAGCTACACAAGTTCTGGAGACAGGGAGGCAAAAGAAGAAATGGAATAGACGATTTGGAGACCGAAGAGAATGGAGCAGAGAGAAGTAATGAAAGAGACATTGAAAGGAATTATGGGAGAGAAGAGATGGAGCAAGTTTGTCTCTCTATGTGTCAAATGCAAATGGCTTGCTACTAAAAAGTTTGTAGAGTTGCCACTATTAGCATCCAAGGTGGTCGTTTAACTGTAAGTCTTTATTGAACAATATGTGTTTATTTGTTTAGAATAATGGCAATCATTGAACAAGATGCCAGCATGGAGATAGTAACTTGAACGACGCCTCCATGCATTTCATTCAGTAAGGGTGTACATTTAATATAAATGAATAAAGAGACAAGTAACTTTCAAATTTATATATTGGTATTGAAAAATCAAATATTAATAATTATTATATTTTACTAGCAATAGTTAGAGAAGAATAGAAACACATATTATAAGACAAGAACTAATACATAACAATTTTATATTAATATATAACACTTTTTCTAATACTAATGGACAATTTTTTTCTCAAAACAATAGTTGAACACAAAAAATACAACAGAATGAGTAGTATTTCAAATCTATGCCTAAATTGAAAACTATCAAAATGTGTGTCTTCTCAAATCTATATCTAAACTTAAAACTATTAAAATGTGTTAGTTCTCTTCACGTTTGCTTGAATGAGCAATACTACTATTCCCCCACCTACCATTTATGCGGTTGACATCATGAGTCAGTACAATGAGTTTATGTGGTTGCTAGCATTCTCCACGTCTTCTCCTGATAGCAAAATCACTGGAGAATCACTGGAGAATCATTTCTATAAAGGCCAGGCCTACAAAATCATTACTACAAAATCAACATGGTATCTTGCAAAATCTTGACGAAGGGCGAAATTATAGCGGCTCTAATAATGAGGAAGGGCGTAGTCAGAAGGAAGCCCTTTTTCCTCAACCATCCCTCCTCTCCCTTCCTCCCCACTAACACAAAGACCAAGCGACGTCGACGTTCAACAGTTTAGCCTACAAGTCCCTTTACCTCTATTCGCTTCTGTAATCCAAGAGGTAGGCAACCAGAAGAAGGTCCAAATGGCAACAAACAAAGAGCTTTAGCGAGCTTCCATATTCCAGGAGCTGGGCAACGAGCAAAGAGCTTCAAAGAGGAAAGAGCTTCGATAATCCAAGAGCTGGGCAACTAAAAGAAGGTTGAACGAGCAACGAGCTGCAACGAACTTCGAGGAGCAAAGAGATTCTCAGGTAAGCACACCTCTTTTGTCTTGTGAACTTCAATGACCATAGCCATGCAAGGGAGGGGCACTTGGACTGCTTGGGGTAGCAAAAGAGGCAGCGTGTTGAGGTAAGCACACCTCTTTTGTCTTGGACTGCCCCTCCCTTGCATGGCTATGGTCATTGAAGTTCAGAAGACAAAAGAGGTGTGCTTACCTCAGAATCTCTTTGCTCCTCGAAGTTCGTTGCAGCTCGCCAAAAGAGGCAGCGCGTTAACGCGCTACCTCTTGAACTGCTGCCCCAAGTAGTCCAAGACTCTCTCTCCCATGTGAGTGCTCAAATGGTCCGAAGCCTCCGTTACCGAAAAATAGTTTGCCGCTAAGTGCAATTCAGAAGGCTCAGCATACGCAATGTCACCTCCTACCATAACGAAGAGATATGGCAGAATGGACTGCTGCATGAGTATTGGCAGAGAGCAGTGCCTTTGGCAGGGGAAGCCACCAAAGGCGTCCAGAGGTTTTTAGTATAATAGGGGAAAACAGGCAGAAATCAGGCAGATGGCGGTGAGACGTGGTAGAGATGGAAGTTGCAGAGACGGGTAGCGAGAAGATGGCTTGCGAGCATGGAAGTTGTAGAGACGGGTAGCGTGAATGGCAAAGACAGGGAAGTTGCAGAGATGGAGGGCGTGCTGGTAGCGAAATTTTGCATGTTGGAGTAGAATGGCGTGCTCGAGACTATGTAGCATGGAGGTAGACTGTAGATTGAGCGGAGGTTTTTGGGGGGAGGCTATGATGGAACGGAGGCTGTAGATTGAGCGGAGGCAAAATGAGTCTTTGTAAGATCACGCAAAAGGTGCCAGGGAAAGATCATTTCATTTGATGGTTGAAGGATTTCCGCAGCTGATTAACAGCGCCAAGAAGCTCTTTGATCTACGCCAATTGCTCCAATTGCTCCATAGCTCGCCAAGTCTGCCTTGCTTGTGCCACAGACATGGTGATGGATCGTCAGCACGCTCTACGTCGTCGCTGTGGCGGTCATCTGGATCGTTTCCAGCTTCGTAGTTCAATTCGTTGTTGATAGTGGCCTCATCACCTACGTTTGTAATACGCTCTTCGTTCTCTACATTCCCAACGTTGAAACCGCGCGGTCGTTTCAGTCTTGCTCTCGACGACTATCGTCTAGGCATCCTGAGAGCGACGTGTTGACGAGTATCTCAGGAGTGAAAGCATCTGAAATGAAAAATCTTCTTGAGGGCGGGGCTTGCAAAAGTGAAGGGCCTGAAGCTTTGCTGGAGGTCGTGCACGGGCAGGTTTTGGACGACAATCCACTCACCAAGGCTACGCATACAAGGGATCATGGCCTTGGCGATATCGAAAATACTAGCATTGGATATAAGAAACTAAAATTGGAGGAAGAAGCTTCGAAATTGCTTGGGCAAGCTTGATTGTATGCCCATTTCGATTCCTAGCGCAGTATACATTCAACCTGTCCCTCAAATACACATCAGCGGCAAGATTTTTCATAGAACCTTAGAAGTCACAAACAAGTCCTCTCGTCGCAAACCTCTAATGACGATAGCCAACCTCTAATGCGGCTCGCACTACAGCTGCCATGTTCCCAAGCCTACTGGAAGAAATTTTGCTCCTGTGTTCAAGAGGATGCGCTTTCCTGTCATTCATGGAAATTTGCTTCAGGCGTCCATGAGTCTTTTAAGCAAGTCTTTGAAGCGGATGATAGAAATCTTTGAACTGAGTCTTTGAAGCGAACGGCAGAAATCCTTGGAAAGCCATTCAACACCTCTTGGACACTCCTTTCACCCATGCCTCCCGTCTTATTCGGCCATTTCCACTCAACTCTGTTCCATTCAACTCCGTTCCAGTCAACTTGGTCGCAGGAGGAATGTTTGAGTATGTCTTTCCGCTTCTCCTGTGCATCGTTTTTCCTCCCCATTACTGGTTGTTGAGGTAGTGCCTGTGAATTCAACCAAACAGATGACAAGAAGCTGCTAATTCCCCCTCTGCTAAGCTCACCCACACCTTCTTCATCAAAGGCCTCGGCTTCTCCCCCACCCTCCCCTCCAAGGGAGGGCCTCTTAGACAAAAGCCATGCAAGGGAGGGACTCTTGGACTGCCTAGGGCAGCAAAAGAGACAGTGTAACAATTTATATCAAGGACATGTAATATCTTCAAGAAATTTGTATTGCAATCTTAATGTCTTGGCATCAACAATTGAATTCCTTATTCTGTTAATTCTATTTCAATCAATTCAATGTGTGTCCATGAGAGATGAACCTTTTTCTTTTAGCACATAAGTGGATATATGTTCCCTAAACTAGAAATCAATTGCATTGGTAGATATATGATTTTATTTTTTTGTCTGCTTATGTGTTTGTCTCTAGATATGTAAAATGATATTTATTCATAAGTGTGAGTTTACACACCTTTGCATTCATATATGTCAACAATTTCAGATATTTGTTTGAGGCTTTTCTTTCATGATTTGTACACACTTCATGATTTGTTTGAGGCTTTGCCCTCATGATATGTATGGATATTTTTAAAGATATGGGCATTTTTTAAACATTGCATATGTTTTTCATAAACAGTTTAGTTAGCAGCAGCGATTTCATTATCATCCATTCTCGAGGCTCATTCTGGCACAAGTGGTGTTTTTTAGAGGTTATGGATAGATTTGAGAAGACCTTTGAAGCTAACATCCATTATATTCCATTTGTTGTTAAATGTTGTTTCTTGTATTTTGTTTTGGTTTTTATTGAAAAGGTTTTGAGAACTATGATTGTAAAATGCCTTATTTGTTTGTCTTTTCAGGATGACAGGAACAAAAGGAAGAAAAGTTCAAGTGGCACATGCTACAAAGGCAACAAGAGGAACAAAAGAAGATCACAATGTTGAATCATTAGTAGGTGGAATGGAAGAACCAGAAAGCATGACGTTGAGTTGCATGTTGTGATCTTATTTGGTCATAAAATAAATCATTAACAAAGGATTGTAAGCTTGTTTGGTCCTGCATGCCTCACCGAAGTGTTGGCTTTCCCTCATCCCCTAATACTTTCCATTCTTGATTATCGAGAGACTTGGGATGTCCATGTTTTGTGGTCCTTGTATGATGTCAGCATGGGTGATGCACTTTGACGGCACCTACAAGCCCACAACAAAAGCAATTGGAGCCGGAGTATCTTTACTTTCTCCCGACAAGGTGGAATTTCGGTATAGTAGTCCTATGGCCGCCAACACATGTAATGAAGCTGAATATTTGGCCCTTATCTTTGGTTTGCAAAAAGCTAAGGACCATTAGATCACCCAACTTGAAGTGCAGGGGGATTCCCAGCTGGTGTGCTGACAAGTCAGTGGTGATTGGAAGGTGCGAAGCGAGTCCTTTGCCCCGCATCATTAGCACGCCACGCAACTCTGCCAAGAATTCTAAGAGATCCAATTGCATCACATCCCAAGGTCCGAGAATAGTGTGGCCGATAGACTTGATCGAGCCGTCTGCGAGTTCCAAGGAGATACCATTTCCAAAGGAGTTTTGGTCCCACACAATTCTAGGTAATTTATGAAGTCTGGACCTACCCTATGGAGGCGAACCGCCTGCATGCAAGTTATATATTGTTATTATTGTGGAGAATGTGGCCACCACCAAACAAAGTGTCCCAACTACATCATTCGGGTCCTCCGGCTTAAGGCCATCATTCAGAAAGTACTCCATCGACTTGCCCAGAAGAAGAAGTTGCAATGCTAGACCCCAAGCAACTAGAAGAAATCTCTTGGAGATTGCAAGAGTTAGAGGAAGCTGAAGGTGATGTGCAGGCCTTGCATCTTCTTGCCCTGATAATGACCTTCCTCTTTGCTCTCATGAACAACTTGATGTGGCATCGAGCCCCCAATCCCCCACAATAATGGCCCGACCATGAAGGTTGTTTATGAGCTTTTCTTTGCTGTTGATTCTTCTCACACCACGTTCTGCTCATTTCTCGAGTCTCCATTTTTGGCATACATATGTTTTCTAGAAGTTTCATCTCTTGAATTTTATTTCAAAATACCACTCTCAATTGTTACTAATTAGCCAATAGTTTTTATTGCCTCCCCACCTCGCCACAATTTCCTTTTCTTTCCATTTTTCTCAATGGCAGACATCCCTCTGTGGCCGAATGGGCGAGAACCCAAAAGAATACCTAGTTGCATTCAAACACTGATGAGGGTCCCTTAATTTCCTAACAGAAAATATCTGGTTGTTGGTATTACCCACATTCTTGGAAGGATTGGCTCAAGTATGGTATGAGAAGCAAGTAGAGGTGGTTCATCAGAGTTGTTGGCCAAGGTTGATTGCAGCAATGATCAAATATTTTGGCAAGGATGAAGAGCAAGAAAATGTGCACTTGTAGGTGGCAAATTTGAAGCAGTTAGAAGGAGAGACAGTGCATTGGTATGTGGACGAAGCGGCCTTAGTTCTTGATCGTTAGATTGCCATGCAAGAAGGCAATGCTAGATTGGGATGACTCAACATGTGTTGAGTTGCTTGATTTCTAGGGCTGAAGATGGTTTTAATCTCAAGCTTAAGTGGAGGGATCTAGCTACCATGGAGCGGGCGAAAGAGATCGCTCACAAGTTTGACAAAGTTCAGTTGGACCCTGCTTCTAGGAAAGACTTTGCTCCACCCCAATCTTCCAGAGCCTCCCAGCGTCTGCTAGGGACATTTCGTCAGCTTGTGTTCCACTAGGAATGTATCCACAGCCTCCTCCTGGGATGTATGCACCTCCCCCGCTAAGGGCATATCCTCACCCTCCACCTGGGGGGCTTCCCCAACCTCATCCACAAGCTCCCCTCCTTCCTACACCTTCTACCTCTCCAAAAGAAGAACTTGGTGTCAATGATCTTGCTAAAGCACTTAATGACTTATGACTTGAGATGGTGGGAATCTGGAAGCAAGCCAACCACGTTCCAAGGGAACATGCCAACATTGTGTTCTTTGATTGTCATCAGCAGCTCCGAACGTCCGAACGGCCGTGTAAACCTACTAGGTGAATCTGATGTAGGAGAGTTCGATGTGGCAGTCCTTGATCTTGGAAAGAGAAGTAGAGAAGCTGTAGGACTTTCTTCCATCTGAGGACCCGACCGACCAAGGAAGAAGGTAGACTTTTCAAAGAATCAGATGTTGAGCTAGCAAGTCCCCCTGCAGAGAAGAGCAAAGTTCCCAGATCCCATAGAAGTAAGTGGTCTCCATCTAATGACCCCATTAAATCAGGGCAAGAAGACTACTCGGTGGTTCAAGACATTACCAACCAGGGTCTTTGAATATCACTCTCCCACAACTCATAGTATTAAGCCCTAAGGTGAGGCGTGAATTGCAGCAAGGGATTTCTACAAGGAGGTCCAAGAGGAACGAAAATGTGCGGGAGATTTCTTCTATCTCAGAAGATATTTATCGACACCAACACACTGTGGATGTCATCGTAGATAATTGCCACATCAAGAATGTTGCATTGATGGTGGTGCCGCATGCAACACCATGGTTCCCCGCATCATGAAAAAGTTAAATCTAAAATGCAGTCGGCGTTCCTCTACTCGAATCAAGGTAGCAAATGGAAGATGACTCGCTACCACAGGGGTCATTGAGGATTTGCCTATCACAGTCAATGGGCTAACCACCCCCATCAATTTCTATGTGGTCGACATAGAAGGTACGGGAAAAAGTTATCCAGCAATACTTGGGTGACCATGGCTTAGAAAGAGTGATGCAGTTAGCTACTGGAAAATTGGGCACATGTCTTTTGGCACTTCAAAGGAGAAGATCTCAGTTCAGGCTGGTGCGGCGGAACCAGAAGAAGAAGAAATGACACTGCCTCATCCATAATATCTAAGTCTCTTGAAGATTCAAACAAGGGGGAGAGGTATCCCTTCCTGACCTCTTTGCCATAAGTTACGATCAGTTGCGCCATGTGATTGCCATAAAACATAAGATAGAACTAAAGACGGATGTTGTGTGTGGCATAGAAGATCTGAAGGTTAGGCCCAATTCAAATTGATGCACTATGCACGAAGGTGCAAAAGCTGGATTCAATGTTCCGGTGACCAACACCGAATGGGTTTCACCAGTGGTCGTCACTTTCAAGAAGAACAACAAGTGGCAGGTTTGCATAAGCTCAACGCTGCCACGAAAAGAGATCATCATCCTTTTCCATTTCAGGACATCATTCTAAAGAAGGTGAGTGGCCATGAGATGTACACTTTTTGTGATGGCTACTTAGGGTTTTATCAAATCAGAATTGTAGAAGAAGATGTGTACAAGACTACATTTGCCACACCCTGGGCACTTTCTCTTTCAAAGTGATGCTATTTAGTCTTACCAATGCTCCAGCTACATTCCAACGGTTCATGTAGATGGTCTTCGCCCCTTATTTGGGGATTTTCTTGGAAGTGCTTTTACATGAATTTTGCATATTTTCTACACAAAGTGAGCACATCGTGAAGATTCGCATGGCTTTCCAAAGGATTAATGAAGCACATGGAAGCCTCAATCCTGAGAAATGAACTATTGGGGCGATTTAAGGAAGATTGCTTGGGCACATAGTCTCAGCAAATGGCATTAGGCCTGATCTAGATAAGGTTGATGCAATTCTTAAGCTCTCTCCACCCACCACAAGGTGTCAGGTGCATTCCTTTGTGAACTTGGCAGGATATTACCAGTGCTTCATCGATCAGTATGCTGCTTTGACTAGACCCATGACTATGTTGTTAAAAGATGGTGTTAATTTTTCATGGAGTGAAGAATGTGACCAAAGGTTTGCGCAAATCAAGGAGGCTCTTGCATTTGAGCCTATTCTCCACAACCCCAATTGGTCCAAGATCTTTTATATCAACCCAGGGTTCGGAGAGCACACTTTGGCAGGGATTCTTCTCCAGCAAGGGGAAGACCGATTCATGTATCCCATTCGGTTCACTTCACAGCAAATTCTTGAAACAGAGAAGCGCTATTTTGATGTCTACAAACATGCTCTATCCTTGGTGTTTTGCATTGGAAATTTTAAGCATTATGTGGCTTATAGATCTTTTGTCATTATTTCAAGCAATGGTCTTGCAAAGCAGGCTTTGCAGCTGCCTAATCCCCTTGGCCAATTGGCTAAGTGGTTAGCAATCCTTCAAGAGTATGATTTTACCTTCAAAATTATAAAAGGGGGTTGTTCTAATTTGAAGAATGCCTTAATTGACTTGGAAGAAAGTCCTAAAGTGAACCTTGTAGCAGCCATGGAAGCAGATGATCCATGGTATGGAGGTGTCTACAAGTTTTTGGCTACCTTTTCTTTTTGGCCTGACTACCACCACTTATGAGCGGAAGAAGATCCACAAAAATAGTAGGCGCTATACACTCTTTGATGGGGTGTTGTATCGCCAAGGCATGGATGGTGTATTAAGAAGAGCTATTGATGTAGAAGAAGTACCCAAAGTGTTGCAGCAATGACAGTTTTTGTGGTGGACGCTATGCAGCAGATTACACCACCAACGAGATTCTACATGCAGGGTATTACTGGCCAACTATGTTCAAAGATGTAACTATGTATTGCAAGACCTGAGAGCCTTGCCAATTCTTTGGTAAGAAGGATTTACAGCCTGGGCAACACCATCCTATGATGTCCATTCATCCATTTCAAAAATGGGGTATTGATTTTGTGGGCCCTCTACCATTGACAACCCGTAAGAAAAAGTACCTTTTGGTGGCTACACAATATGTCACCAAGTGGGCCGAAGCTGTAGCTCCCTCAGTAGCAAATGGTAAGGTAGTCTCAAATTTCATCTTTGAGCGCATATGTATGCATTTTGGGACACCTATGGAGATTGTCTCTGATCATGGGAGTCCATTCTTGAATGAAACTGTGAAGTCGCTCACGGAATGTATAGGTATCGATCATTACACTTCCAACATTTATTATCCACAATCCATGGGTCAAGTGGAGCGGGTCAATGGCCTCTTGTGCATGTCCATAGGAAAAATGGCAGGCAAACAAACATCGGGGCCAGTAGGATCAGAAAGTTGCTGAGATAGTTTGGGCATACAATATTACTCACAAGAAATCCAGTGGTGGACACACCCCATTTGAATAAGTATATGGTACCAAAGCCGTTCTGCCACTAGAGATAGAAATACGTGCCTTGAGGTTGACACGGGAACAAAAGATGTCAGAAGATGAACAAGTTTCATCCAGGTTGGTTCAACTTGAAAAATTGGATGAGACCCGGTGGCATGCTTTGCATCATGCAGAGATTTAGAAGAATCGACAGAAAGCCCACTTGGATGCCAAAATTCGCAAGGGGTGGGAGCATCATTTTGCAGAAAGAGACATGGTGTTGTGCTTTAATAGTAGATTGGACCATCAAATGGATAAAAAGTTTCTTCCAAAGTGGTCTAGACCATACCAGGTCATTAAGGAATGCAGCAATGGATCAGTGGAGGTTCATGAGCTGCAAGAGCCGCAAAGGAGGAAAGTGTTCAACAAAAGGCATCTCAAGCCTTTCTTTATTTGGTTGACCCAAGCATGGACATGCTGCGCATTCCATGCTTGGGGGGGGGAATCTATTACCGCCACCAAAAAAATTTCTATTGTAAAGGTAATAAGTAGAAGTGAATATATGTGTGTGGCATTAGTAGAATATAATATGGAGTGGCAAGGGCCCACAGTTGAGGTGGCAAGGCATGTCCATGTCCCACCCTTCCAAGTAAGAGGACCCATAGGTGTGTTGTACATAGTCCATGGAACAAATAATATAGTATGGTGAGATGGCATGGAATCTCCATGTGCCACCCCTCCACCTAGGCAGTCGCATGAAACATTAAGTGATATATGGCCAAGGCTAAGGGGACATATTGTATTTAATTGGTAGAGGTGGTAGGGCATCTTAGACTTTCTCATATATGTGGACTAGACGCATGTGGAATAGTCCAAGGGATAATATTTTCATGAAGAAAAAGTAGGTTGAGGTGGCAAGAGTCATTTGTGCCAACCCACCATGTGTGTATTTAAATAAGAGGGAAAAATCAAGTGCATTCTACACTAGAGATATGGGGCTTGTAGTATGTGGAAAATGCATCCCTCAATTTGTTGATTGCAAATTGAGGGTGTGCACCACCTTCCACACACATGGAAGATGCCCTCTCCACACCATGCATGTGGGAGGATGTATTTATGGGAGAAAGCCCCCTCTTCTTTGTTATAAAAGGAGGGGCTATTCCTTTGATGCGACACGCTCATTATTGTATAGCCACCATGCTCTAATATATCCCCATATTTTCCATGACTCTCTGCCCTTTTGGTCAATACCGCCATGCCTCCTCCTCCTCCTCCTTTGTTCTCCACACTGAACCTCTGATTGATGTTCATACCCTTCCCCTTCTCCCTCCTCCTTCTCTTTCCTATTTTCCCTTTACTCATGTTGCTACTCCCACATCCTCTTTTCCTCTTTCCATTTTAGTCCTCCCATGTCACCTCTTCATCCCTCTTCTTCTCTCCCTCTCCTGTTGGTATGCGTTGAAGGCCTTAGCATTGAATGATGGGGCACAAAGTCTTACAATAGTACTCGAGTCATTGAGGCAAAGTCCACTTCACGCCCAAGCACAAACTTTGGGTATTTATGATCACAATCACTACAAAATTCATCCTCATAGTTTTAATCACGTTCTTTTCAAGTACAAAAAGTACAGTGCATTGTGGTCACATGGACAACATTTTCATGTGGAACGCATCGATTCAAGGAGAGTCACATATGATTGTGGAGTCATGGATAACTTTGTAGAAGATAGTTGCACAAGTGCTTCTGATACCAATCTTCTCACCTCACAGTTATCCTCCACCTTGAATTCATGTATTGCTATAGTTAACAGTTTCCTTATGAATGGGTCATATACATAAGCACCAATTGTTGATCATCCCCTCACTCGATGCACATGGTCAAAATGAACCCATTGTGATCCCAAGCTTCCACCACGCCGCATGCGATTCACTAGATCAACTCCTGATCCTAGACCAAATGGTCGTCATTTTGAAGATATGTGGTTGTTGTTCATCTTGCAATTGTTCAGGAAAAAGGATACTTTGTAGGTATGGATATCTGCATCTCCTCTTTAAATCAAGTATTGAATTCAAGAGGAATTTCTATTCAACTTAGCACGCATTGAAATGAGATCCTCTGCTTGCATTTCCTTTGCTCGACTTCTACCTTTTTCAACTGGATGGTCATGGAAACCCACATGCACTACACATCTTGTTGTCTTCACTCGTTCATGGGGAAAGCAATAATATATCATAGCACTGCATAGGTAAACACACTCTGTTATTGCATCACAATGCTTGCACACAAGTGACCCCAAAGATGGATCAATGGGACCAGGTAGAGGAGGCCTCCTAAGCTTTCCTTTCCACTGTGTATCATTTAAAACTTCCATTCGTTCAAGGAAAGGACAATCCAAATTACAACATCTCAAATAACCTGAACATCTACTCATCCTCACAACACCATTGAAGCAGTCTTACGAACATGTGGAATATTTTGTCCAAACATGGCCATCAGCATTCTATTCCATTCCAGACATTGGTGAACCCTTAGGCATAGGTGGAAGTTTGAAGACAATATATCCATCATAAGTTAGAGGAAGCTCAGTAACCTTCTCCACCCAAATTGTAGATTTGAGCGCAACATGAAGGGAACTATTCAAAGGCATCCTCTCTATAAGTGAAACCACACTATTCACCCTAGGATTCATAAAGTCACCATAAGTACCTCTCTTATCAAGAACATGAACTCTTAAAGTTGATTGTTGGCTGCCACTAATCTTGAACCCTTTCTAACCATCCTCTAAGTTCACCACTGGAAGCACAATGGCAAGCTCATCTATTCTGATTTCTTGATGCAGCTCAATGTCCTCATTCTCAATGTGAAAGTGTTCCCTAAGCTCCACCAATGAAACCTCCAGGAAAGGAGTGTCATAACGAATGGCCAATGATTCATGTTCTCCAAAGCGAATGAAAATTGAAAATGGCATGATTCAAATGCTAAAGCCAAGATGTAGCACAAGGTGACACCAACCAGAGAACAAGAGAAAATCTAGCTACACAATGGTTCTGGAGACAGGGAGGCAAAAGAAGAAATGGAATAGACGAGTTGGAGACCGAAGAGAATGGAGCAGAGAGAAGTAATGAAAGAGACATTGAAAGGAATTATGGGAGAGAAGAGATGGAGCAAGTTTGTCTCTCTATGTGTCAAATGCAAATGGCTTGCTACTAAAAAGTTTGTAGAGTTGCCACTATTAGCATCCAAGGTGGTCGTTTAACTGTAAGTCTTTATTGAACAATATGTGTTTATTTGTTTAGAATAATGGCAATCATTGAACAAGATGCCAGCATGGAGATAGTAACTTGAACGACGCCTCCATGCATTTCATTCAGTAAGGGTGTACATTTAATATAAATGAATAAAGAGACAAGTAACTTTCAAATTTATATATTGGTATTGAAAAATCAAATATTAATAATTATTATATTTTACTAGCAATAGTTAGAGAAGAATAGAAACACATATTATAAGACAAGAACTAATACATAACAATTTTATATTAATATATAACACTTTTTCTAATAGTAATGGACAATTTTTTTCTCAAAACAATAGTTGAACACAAAAAATACAACAGAATGAGTAGTATTTCAAATCTATGCCTAAATTGAAAACTATCAAAATGTGTGTCTTCTCAAATCTATATCTAAATTTAAAACTATTAAAATGTGTTAGTTCTCTTCACGTTTGCATGAATGAGCAATACTACTATTCCCCCACCTACCATTTATGCGGTTGACATCATGAGTCAGTACAATGAGTTTATGCGGTTGCTAGCATTCTCCACGTCTTCTCCTGATAGTAAAATTACTGGAGAATCATTTCTATAAAGGCCAGGCCTGCAAAATCATTACTACAAAATCGACATGGTATCTTGCAAAATCTTGACGAAGGGCGAAATTAAAGCGGCTCTAATAATGAGGAAGGGCGGAGTCAGAAGGAAGCCCTTTTTCCTCAACCATCCCTCCTCTCCCTTCCTCCCCACTAACACAAAGACCAAGCGACGTCGACGTTCAACAGTTTAGCCTGCAGGTCCCTTTACCTCTATTCGCTTCTGTAATCCAAGAGGCAGGCAACCAGAAGAAGGTCCAAATGGCAACAAACAAAGAGCTTTAGCGAGCTTCCATATTCCAGGAGCTGGGCAACGAGCAAAGAGCTTCAAAGAGGAAAGAGCTTCGATAATCCAAGAGCTGGGCAACTAAAAGAAGGTTGAACGAGCAACGAGCTGCAACGAACCTTCGAGGAGCAAAGAGATTCTCAGGTAAGCACACCTCTTTTGTCTTGTGAACTTCAATGACCATAGCCATGCAAGGGAGGGGCACTTGGACTCCTTGGGGCAGCAAAAGAGGTAGCGTGTTGAAGTAAGCACACCTCTTTCGTCTTGGACTGCCCCTCCCTTGCATGGCTATGGTCATTGAAGTTCAGAAGACAAAAGAGGTGTGCTTACCTCAGAATCTCTTTGCTCCTCGAAGTTCGTTGCAGCTCGCCAAAAGAGGCAGCGCGTTAACGCGCTACCTCTTGAACTGCTGCCCCAAGTAGTCCAAGACTCTCTCTCCCATGTGAGTGCTCAAATGGTCCGAAGCCTCCGTTACCGAAAAATAGTTTGCCGCTAAGTGCAATTCAGAAGGCTCAGCATACGCAATGTCACCTCCTACCATAACGAAGAGATATGGCAGAATGGACTGCTGCATGAGTATTGGCAGAGAGCAGTGCCTTTGGCAGGGGAAGCCACCAAAGGCGTCCAGAGGTTTTTAGTATAATAGGGGAAAACAGGCAGAAATCAGGCAGATGGCGGTGAGACGTGGTAGAGATGGAAGTTGCAGAGACGGGTAGCGAGAAGATGGCTTGCGAGCATGGAAGTTGTAGAGACGGGTAGCGTGAATGGCAAAGACAGGGAAGTTGCAGAGATGGAGGGCGTGCTGGTAGCGAAATTTTGCATGTTGGAGTAGAATGGCGTGCTCGAGACTATGTAGCATGGAGGTAGACTGTAGATTGAGCGGAGGTTTTTGGGGGGAGGCTATGATGGAACGGAGGCTGTAGATTGAGCGGAGGCAAAATGAGTCTTTGTAAGATCACGCAAAAGGTGCCAGGGAAAGATCATTTCATTTGATGGTTGAAGGATTTCCGCAGCTGATTAACAGCGCCAAGAAGCTCTTTGATCTACGCCAATTGCTCCAATTGCTCCATAGCTCGCCAAGTCTGCCTTGCTTGTGCCACAGACATGGTGATGGATCGTCAGCACGCTCTACGTCGTCGCTGTGGCGGTCATCTGGATCGTTTCCAGCTTCGTAGTTCAATTCGTTGTTGATAGTGGCCTCATCACCTACGTTTGTAATACGCTCTTCGTTCTCTACATTCCCAACGTTGAAACCGCGCGGTCGTTTCAGTCTTGCTCTCGACGACTATCGTCTAGGCATCCTGAGAGCGACGTGTTGACGAGTATCTCAGGAGTGAAAGCATCTGAAATGAAAAATCTTCTTGAGGGCGGGGCTTGCAAAAGTGAAGGGCCTGAAGCTTTGCTGGAGGTCGTGCACGGGCAGGTTTTGGACGACAATCCACTCACCAAGGCTACGCATACAAGGGATCATGGCCTTGGCGATATCGAAAATACTAGCATTGGATATAAGAAACTAAAATTGGAGGAAGAAGCTTCGAAATTGCTTGGGCAAGCTTGATTGTATGCCCATTTCGATTCCTAGCGCAGTATACATTCAACCTGTCCCTCAAATACACATCAGCGGCAAGATTTTTCATAGAACCTTAGAAGTCACAAACAAGTCCTCTCGTCGCAAACCTCTAATGACGATAGCCAACCTCTAATGCGGCTCGCACTACAGCTGCCATGTTCCCAAGCCTACTGGAAGAAATTTTGCTCCTGTGTTCAAGAGGATGCGCTTTCCTGTCATTCATGGAAATTTGCTTCAGGCATCCATGAGTCTTTTAAGCAAGTCTTTGAAGCGGATGATAGAAATCTTTGAACTGAGTCTTTGAAGCGAACGGCAGAAATCCTTGGAAAGCCATTCAACACCTCTTGGACACTCCTTTCACCCATGCCTCCCGTCTTATTCGGCCATTTCCACTCAACTCTGTTCCATTCAACTCCGTTCCAGTCAACTTGGTCGCAGGAGGAATGTTTGAGTATGTCTTTCCGCTTCTCCTGTGCATCGTTTTTCCTCCCCATTACTGGTTGTTGAGGTAGTGCCTGTGAATTCAACCAAACAGATGACAAGAAGCTGCTAATTCCCCCTCTGCTAAGCTCACCCACACCTTCTTCATCAAAGGCCTCGGCTTCTCCCCCACCCTCCCCTCCAAGGGAGGGCCTCTTAGACAAAAGCCATGCAAGGGAGGGACTCTTGGACTGCCTAGGGCAGCAAAAGAGACAGTGTAACAATTTATATCAAGGACATGTAATATCTTCAAGAAATTTGTATTGCAATCTTAATGTCTTGGCATCAACAATTGAATTCCTTATTCTGTTAATTCTATTTCAATCAATTCAATGTGTGTCCATGAGAGATGAACCTTTTTCTTTTAGCACATAAGTGGATATATGTTCCCTAAACTAGAAATCAATTGCATTGGTAGATATATGATTTTATTTTTTTGTCTGCTTATGTGTTTGTCTCTAGATATGTAAAATGATATTTATTCATAAGTGTGAGTTTACACACCTTTGCATTCATATATGTCAACAATTTCAGATATTTGTTTGAGGCTTTTCTTTCATGATTTGTACACACTTCATGATTTGTTTGAGGCTTTGCCCTCATGATATGTATGGATATTTTTAAAGATATGGGCATTTTTTAAACATTGCATATGTTTTTCATAAACAAAACCTTTAGCATATATATATGTGAATAAACTCTCATGTTTTTTAGAGGTTATGGATAGATTTGAGAAGACCTTCTTTGAAGCTAACATCCATTATATTCCATTTGTTGTTGAATGTTGTTTCTTGTATTTTGTTTTGGTTTTTATTGAAAAGGTTTTGAGAACTATGATTGTAAAATGCCTTATTTGTTTGTCTTTTCAGGATGACAGGAACAAAAGGAAGAAAAGTTCAAGTGGCACATGCTACAAAGGCAACAAGAGGAACAAAAGAAGATCACAATGTTGAATCATTAGTAGGTGGAATGGAAGAACCAGAAAGCATGACGTTGAGTTGCATGTTGTGATCTTATTTGGTCATAAAATAAATCATTAACAAAGGATTGTAAGCTTGTTTGGTCCTGCATGCCTCACCGAAGTGTTGGCTTTCCCTCATCCCCTAATACTTTCCATTCTTGATTATCGAGAGACTTGGGATGTCCATGTTTTGTGGTCCTTGTATGATGTCAGCATGGGTGATGCACTTTGACGGCACCTACAAGCCCACAACAAAAGCAATTGGAGCCGGAGTATCTTTACTTTCTCCCGACAAGGTGGAATTTCGGTATAGTAGTCCTGTGGCCGCCAACACATGTAATGAAGCTGAATATTTGGCCCTTATCTTTGGTTTGCAAAAAGCTAAGGACCATTAGATCACCCAACTTGAAGTGCAGGGGGATTCCCAGCTGGTGTGCTGACAAGTCAGTGGTGATTGGAAGGTCCGAAGCGAGTCCTTTGCCCCGCATCATTAGCACGCCACGCAACTCTGCCAAGAATTCTAAGAGATCCAATTGCATCACATCCCAAGGTCCGAGAATAGTGTGGCTGATAGACTTGATCGAGCCGTCTGCGAGTTCCACGGAGATACCATTTCCAAAGGAGTTTTGGTCCCACACAATTCTAGGTAATTTATGAAGTCTGGACCTACCCTATGGAGGCGAACTGCCTGCATGCAAGTCATATATTGTTATTATTGTGGAAAATGCGGCCACCACCAAACAAAGTGTCCCAACTACATCATTCGGGTCCTCCGGCTTAAGGCCATCATTCAGAAAGTACTCCATCGACTTGCCCAGAAGAAGAAGTTGCAATGCTAGACCCCAAGCAACTAGAAGAAATCTCTTGGAGATTGCAAGAGTTAGAGGAAGCTGAAGGTGATGTGCAGGCCTTGCATCTTCTTGCCCTGATAATGACCTTCCTCTTTGCTCTCATGAACAACTTGATGTGGCATCGAGCCCCCAATCTCCCACAATAATGGCCCGACCATAAAGGTTGTTTATGAGCTTTTCTTTGCTGTTGATTCTTCTCACACAACGTTCTGCTCATTTCTCGAATCTCCATTTTTAGCATACATATGTTTTCTAGAAGTTTCATCTCTTGAATTTTATTTCAAAATACCACTCTCAATTGTTACTAATTAGCCAATAGTTTTTATTCCCTCCCCACCTCGCCACAATTTCCTTTTCTTTCCATTTTGCTCAATGGCAGACATCCCTCTATGGCCAAATGGGCGAGAACCCAAAAGAATACCTAGTTGCATTCAAACACTGATGAGGGTCCCTTAATTTCCTAACAGAAAATCTCTGGTTGTTGGTATTACCCACATTCTTGGAAGGATTGGCTCAAGTATGGTATGAGAAGCAAGTAGAGGTGGTTCATCAGAGTTGTTGGCCAAGGTTGATTGCAGCAATGATCAAATATTTTGGCAAGGATGAAGAGCAAGAAAATGTGCACTTGTAGGTGGCAAATTTGAAGCAGTTAGAAGGAGAGACAGTGCATTGGTATGTGCTTGAAGCGGCCTTAGTTCTTGATCGTTAGATTGCCATGCAAGAAGGCAATGCTAGATTCCAAATTGGGATGACTCAACATGTGTTGAGTTGCTTGATTTCCGGTGCTGAAGATGGTTTTAATCTCAAGCTTAAGTGGAGGGATCTAGATACCATGGAGCGGGCGAAAGAGATCGCTCACAAGTTTGACAAAGTTCAGTTGGACCCTGCTTCTAGAGCCTCCCAGCGTCCGCTAGGGACATTTCCTCAGCTTGTGTTCCACTAGGAATGTATCCACAGCCTCCTCCTGGGATGTATGCACCTCCCTCGCTAGGGGCATATCCTCACCCTCCACCTGGGGGGCTTCCCCAACCTCATCCACAAGCTCCCCTCCTTCCTACACCTTCTACCTCTCCAAAAGAAGAACTTGGTGTCAATGATCTTGCTAAAGCACTTAATGACTTATGACTTGAGATGGTGGGAATCAGGAAGCAAGCCAACCATGTTCCAAGGGAACATGCCAACACTGTGTTCTTTGATTGTCATCAGCAGCTCCGAACGTCCGAACGGCCGTGTAAACCTACTAGGTGAATCTGATGTAGGAGAGTTCGATGTGGCAGTCCTTGATCTTGGAAAGAGAAGTAGAGAAGCTGTAGGACTTTCTTCCATCTGAGGACCCGACCGACCAAGGAAGAAGGTAGACTTTTCAGAGAATCAGATGTTGAGCTAGCAAGTCCCCCTGCAGAGAAGAGCAAAGTTCCCAAATCCCGTAGAAGTAAGTGGTCTCCGTTTAATGTCCCCATTAAATCAGGGCAAGAAGACTACTCGGTGGTTCAAGACATTACCAACCGGGGTCTTTGAATATCACTCTCCCACAACTCATAGTATTAAGCCCTAAGGTGAGGCGTGAATTGCAGCAAGGGATTTCTACAAGGAGGTCCAAGAGGAAGGAAAATGTGCGGGAGATTTCTTCTATCTCAGAAGATATTTGTTGACACCAACACACTGTGGATGTCATCGTAGATAATTGTTGCATCAAGAATGTTGCATTGATGGTGGTGCCGCATGCAACACCATGGTTCCCCGCATCATGAAAAAGTTAACTCTGAAATGCAGTCGGCGTTCCTCTACTCGAATCAAGGTAGCAAATGGAAGATGACTCGCTACCACAGGGGTCATTGAGGATTTGCCTATCACAGTCAATGGGCTAACCACCCCCATCAATTTCTATGTGGTCGACATAGAAGATACGGGAAAAAGTTATCCAGCAATACTTGGGTGACCATGGCTTAGAAAGAGTGATGCAGTTAGCTACTGGAAAATTGGGCACATGTCTTTTGGCATTTAAAAGGAGAAGATCCCAGTTCAGCCTGGTGCGGCGGAACCAGAAGAAGAAGAAATGAACTGCCTCATCCATAATATCTAAGTCTCTTGAAGATTCAAACAGGGGGGGAGAGGTATCCCTTCCTGACCTCTTTGCCATAAGTTACCATCATTTGCGCCATGTGATTGCCACAAAACATAAGATAGAACTAAAGACGGATGCTGTGTGTGGCATAGAAGATCTGAAGGTTAGGCCCAATTCAAACTGATGCACTACGCACGAAGGTGCAAAAGCTGGATTCAATGTTCCCGTGACCAACACCGAATGGGTTTCACCAGTGGTCGTCACTTTCAAGAAGAACAACAAGTGGCAGGTTTGCATAAGCTCAACGCTGCCACGAAAAGAGATCATCATCCTTTTCCATTTCAAGACATCATTCTAAAGAAGGTGAGCGGCCATGAGATGTACACTTTTTGTGATGGCTACTTAGGGTTTTATCAAATCAGAATTGTAGAAGAAGATGTGTACAAGACTACATTTGCCACACCCTGGGGCACTTTCTCTTTCAAAGTGATGCTATTTAGTCTTACCAATGCTCCAGCTACATTCCAACGGTTCATGCAGATGGTCTTCGCTCTTATTTGGGGATTTTCTTGGAAGTGCTTTTAGATGAATTTTGCATATTTTCTACACAAAGTGAGCACATCATGAAGGTTCGCATGGCTTTCCAAAGGATTAATGAAGCACATGGAAGCCTCAACCCTGAGAAATGAACTATTGGGGCGATTTAAGGAAGATTGCTTGGGCACATAGTCTCAGCAAATGGCATTAGGCCTGATCTAGATAAGGTTGATGCAATTCTTAAGCTCTCTTCACCCACCACAAGGTGTCAGGTGCATTCCTTTGTGAACTTGGCAGGATATTACCAGTGCTTCATCGATTAGTATGCTAGGCTACCTTCAGGCCTTGCATTTTGCCTCACGAAACCCTTCAAGGTCTTCATGAAGCACTCGAGGAAGAACAACCATCATGCATGTACAGTGTTGCATATACAATCTCATCCACCAAATGCACTATGAGATGTAGTTGGCTTATGAGAATAGCCTCGTGGAAAGGTCTCGTCCACTAAATAAACCACCTCCATTGACATAACTCGAGCATCCCTAGACATAGTGGGATCTATTTCCTTTGAGCCACATACCTAGAAAAAAAAAGTGCACCATATTAGCAATATGAGAACCTTACATCATGCATTGATACGCTTCACATTTTATAGTGTACTGAACACATGAGCGATGGTTGATTAGTTGCTTCTACACTCACAAATTTGGAAGGATTAGGATGCAAGTATGCCAAAGGAGGCATGAGATACTTTGGCAAAAATGTACAACACAAATATGCAAGCCAGGAAAATGTAGCTCAAGCAGGAGTTGCATAATGTGCAGAGAGAAAATATGAGCATCAATGACTACCACATGAAGGTGAAGAAAATTGCAGATGCACTTGCTTCCATTGGGTCGCCAGTGGAAGATGATGATCTAGTTTCTGTGACCTTGAATGGTCTAGGAAAGGATTATGCACAATTCCGGACATCCATTGCCATCCGTGAAAAATTTCTTGATTTTGAGGAGTTGTTTGCATTTCTCTAATTTCTGAAGAGCAGAGAAATGGTGGTGCATCTTCTTCAGGAGGAACTTCAACAGAAACTGTCTTCTACTCAAATGCTAGAAGAGGTAGAGGCAGAGGTAGAGGAGGCCGATCTAGAGGGCATGGTAGAAATCAGAATATGCAGCAAACTCAAGAAAACCAGTCCTTTGGAGGAGGACGTGGTAACTCTAGAGGCAGGGGAAGCCAAAGAGGTCGTGGTGGATGGCAGAGAGGCCAAAATGCAAACAGCAATGTTGAATCTTACTACTGTGGTAAAATGGGTCATATGGCTAAAGATTGCTATAAAAAGCAGAATGACATCATCAATGGAAAATTGCAGCAAGGGAATTATGCATCTTCTAGTAGACAGGGTGATGACAGAAATGAGCATTTGTTTATGGTGCAGCACATGACCAATTCTGTGACAAGTGCAGAAGAAAGCAATGATGTGTGGTATGTTGACTCAGGTGCATCAAACCACATGACAAGTCATGCAGAATGGATGCAGGATGCAAGGAAAATGGAAAGACCAGGATTTGTGGAGACTGGTGATGATACTGCACATCCTATTGTGCAGATTGGTAAAATTCCTTTGTCTATGCAGGATGGGAAAAAGAAATACCTGTCTGATGTCTTTCATGTCTTGAATATCACCAAGAACCTGGTTTGTGTTGGCCAAATGGTTGAGCAGGGCTTGCAGGTCAGATTTAATCCTCATGGATGCTTTGTTGAGGATATGAAAAATAACGGTCGCTTGATAGCAAAAGGAAAGAAGAAGGGCAGGATGTTTACGTTGGATGCAGACATGCCTGAATTGAGTGCAGCAATGTTTGCACATGGGACCGATGTAGTTGCAGATATTGATATCTGGCATAAACGCATTGGTCATGTTAATGTACAGCGACTTAAATCAATGCAGGCCCAAAATATTGTTGTAGGATTGCCTAAATTCAAGGTTGCAGAAATGCATAAGGTATGTGAAGCTTGTCAATTTGGAAAACAGGCAAGGAAACCATTTCCTAGACATATTCAAGAGAGTAAGAAGCCATTGGAATTAATCTACTCTGATGTGTGGACTACTAAAGCTGCATCTATTGGAGGCTGTCATTACTTTGTCACTTTTATTGATGACTACAAGAGAAAATTTTGATCCAATCGAGAAAGCCGAATCTTCTCCAGTCCTCATCTTTTGACGCATCTCCTCCTCCAGAAGCATCGCGCTGAAATCTTGAAAGTTGAGGGTTGGATTTCTATTTTGTGTATTTAGTGCCGTAACAAGACCGTCGTAGTTTGGTGGGAGAATCCGTGTGCACCTTCGTGCTAGATTCTCGCTGGTGATGGTGATGCCAATCGCAGTCATCTGATTGCGCAGATTCTTCACCCTAGTGATGAACTTCTCTGTCGTTTCAGACTCAGATAGTTTCTTGTTCATGAGTTGAGTCTCCAGATTCAGAATCCGCATCTGATTCATGGCCTCGTACTCATTTTTCAAGACCATCCATGCCTCCTCCGCTGTGGTGACATTTATAATTAATGCCATGATAGAGTCACTTACATTGCAGACAATAGAACACAGCGCATCTGCATTTCTTCTTGTCCATGCGAGAATCTCATCCGCAGTTGGTACTATCTATTGTGCTCTGCCTGCAAACAGAAACACACTACCAAATCTTCTTGCTAAATCCCAAGCTCAAATACCGTGTAAGAAAACAATACAACGTATGTGCTCAACAGGTAACAGGATCTCGTATGCAAGAGAGAAAAAACAGATAGCAAGGAGAATCAAAAATTTGATTACTGTAAAACTGATACAATAGATGGCATTGCCTCCTAGCCGTGCGCTCCTGTGAGAGAAGCTTCAATGGCATGCTGGAAACAGTAGAGGACAGAGGCTGGATGCTAAGGAATCAAGGTTGCTGTAGCTAGTGATGAAATGGGCTTCAGTGGCTTGCTCTTATATAGCCACTAGTCATAGTCGGTTAGACCCAATTGGGTGACCGCGACCCAGTCTGCCCGAAATGGTCGACTGGGGGTCAGTCCTGAAATAGGCCACCGACCACACGATAGAACTGGTGCACAAACTAGAGCAACTAACCTACGGTGTCCATTCGGCCCAGAGCCATCGGGGATCATCTGGGGCTCCAAACGGGCCCCACAACCCAAGAGTGGGGCTGCCTCGGGAAATGCTCCATCTACCATCAGTGCCGTCAGTCATGGGATGCCTTCCCATACTTGCATGTAGCCTAGTTGGTAGTGTGCCAACTCTATCTGACGCCCTCTAGCCATTAGGCCACACATGGCCCCCACCTCCATAGGGGTCCCAACTATCTTGCACTCAGCCATGCCAAATGCCTTCAGTATCTCTCCACCATACTTCAGCTGTGAGATGAAGATCTGTTTTGGCTCTTGCCAAACTTCAATCCCCAAAGAGAAATGCATCAGTCCGAGGTCTGTGTCATTTCAAACTCTCTTGCTAGCAAATGCTTTGTCTATGAGATCTTCTCTCCATGATTTCCTGTTATGACAAGGTCGTCCACATAAAGGACCACGATCATGCACCCGCCTCCTTCTCTATAGATATACAAATTTGCTTCAGATGGGCTCCTCCTGAACCTATTTTGCAAAAAGTAGGCATCAATCCATTGGTACCATGCTCATGGGGCCTATTTCAGGCCGTAAAGTGCCTTCTTCAGTTCACAGACTTTACCTTCTGAACCGAGGATCACAAAACTTGGTGGTTGTTCCACGTATACCTCCTCCTTGAGATCTCCATTCAGAAAGGAGGATTTTACATCCATTTGAAACACGGGCCAAATTTCCTGTGCTACTAAAGCCAAAACACTGCGAATTGTGGTTAGTCGAAGCTGTGGGAGAAAAAGTATCCTGATAATCAAAATTATGTACCTGTACGAATCCTTTTGCCACAAGCCGAGCCTTGTACTTATCCAATGTGCCATCGGACTTGTACTTGGTCTTGTACACCCACTTGGTGCCAATTACCTTACGTTTTGGTGGTCCATCCACAAGGTCCCAAGTGTTGTTCTTCATTATGGAGCCATACTCTGACTGCATAGCCTCCATCCACCTATCATCACCCTATGCCTCTTCAAGACACTTGGGTTCTTCAGCACGGATCACCTCTGTCATGAAAGCCATGAAAGCACAGTTGACCAAGTGTTCCTGCACCCTTCTTTGCTCCTCTAATCTCTTGGACCGGCAGTGTTTGGATGGTTCCTCCTCAGTGGCTAGAGGTTCTCTACCATCCAAAAGCTGCTTTACCCACTTTGGGAATGGTCGTTGCCATTGTGGTTCTAGAGGCTCTTCTTCCTCTTCTTTATCTTCAATCCTCCCAAGCACCATTGGGGGAGTTGGGTCTGCTATTGGTGGTTGTACTGGATGGATATCCTCGTCCTAGTTGTCTGGGAAGGAAGCATCCTCCTCCAATTGATGCGGCTGTTCTGAGAAGACCACATCGAGACTTACTATTACCTTCTTGGTAACAGGATTATAGAGACGGTAACCCTTCGCCTCTTCACTGTAGCCCAAGAAAATACACTTCTGGCAATTCGGTTCCCATTTGGTCCTGTTAGCATCAAGAACATGCAAAAAATAGTCACATCCAAAAACTCTGAAATGTGCAGCTGAAGGTTTCTTACCAGAAAAGGCCTGCAGTGGAGTCATCCCGTTCACAGCCTTTGTGTAGCTATGATTCAACTGATATGTTACATGCTTCAACCCAGAAAGGCTTTGGCAAATCTTTCCCTTTCATCATACTCCTGCCCATTTCATAGATGACATGTATCTTGCGCTCCGCTACTCCATTTTGCTGTGGTGTATGTGGCGGCGGTTTTTGCCTCTTGATCCGGTGACTTTTGCAGTAACTTTCGAATTCACTTGATGTGAACTCTGCACCTCTGTCTGATGTCAACTTCTTCACCTTCCTCCCCATTTCTTTCTTGACCATTACTTACTAAAAGCCTCATCTTGAGTCTTCAGGAAGTATGTCCATATCCTTCTACTGTAGTCATCAATCAGCATCATGAAGTAGTAGGAACCACCCAAAGCTTCCATCTCCATATTTCCGCAGAGGTCCATGTGAAGGAGCCTTTGCCTTGCTGGCCTCTTTAGGAAAGGGCTGCCGATGCTGCTTGCCCATCATGCAAGCTTCACATACATCAGGCAGATCTATAATTTCTGGTAGGTCTGCAATCATTCCACATTTATGCATCTCCTTTAAAGAACTAAGGTTTAGATGACCAAACCTCTCATGCCACAGCTTAGTGTTGCTCACATCGGCTCGAGCACTGAAAGTTTAGAGTATGTAGATGTTGTTGCGCTGTGTACCTTTACCAATGACTTCCCTTGAAGATCCAAAATATGTGCGCCATTCTTATCAAAGTGAACTTTGAGGTCCCAATCTGTGATCGCAGAAATGGACAACAAGTTCCTCTTGATATCTGGTGCATAAAGAACATCAGACAACTGTTTTACAACTCCATCTGACTTGAGAGCAATGGTACCTTTCCCTTTTGCTGGACATTTTGCATCATTGCCGACTGCTACCAGGATGTCATTCCCTACCGGATGTAGACAGGTATACCAATCCTTACAACTGGTCATGTGGCGTGATGCACCACTATCAATAATCCAAGGTTCATCTGCAGGTACATGAATTGCCTCCATGCAAATCTCCTCAATTGCTACAAACAGCTCTACTGGTATTGCCTGTGCGATGTTGCTAGACTCTTTCTTTACTCTGTTCTTCTCATCTGCAATCTTCTTCTGGTACTCATTCTACTTGTGCCCTGCCTTGTTGCAATAGAAGCACTTGATCTTCTTCTTTCTCTTTTTATCATCAGAAGAAGATGGGTTACCAGAGTCCTTACCCTTACCTTTCTTTGATCCAGCCGAGAAAGCCGAATCTTCTCCAGTCCTCATCTTTTGATGCATCTCCTCCTCCAGAAGCATCGCACTGAAATCCTCAAAGTTGAGGGTTGGATTTTTGTTTTGTGTATTCAGTGCCGTAACAAGACCGTCGTACTTTGGTAGGAGAATCCGTGTGCACCTTCGTGCTAGATTCTCGCTGGTGATGGTGATGCCAATCGCAGTCATTTGATTGTGCAGATTCTTCACCCTGGTGATGAACTTCTCTGTCGTTTCAGACTCAGACAGTTTCTCGTTCGTGAGTTGAGTCTCCAGATTTTGAATCCGCATCTGATTCGTGGTCTCGTACTCATTTTTCAAGACCGTCCATGCCTCCTCTGATGTGGTGACATGTTGAATTAATGCCATGACAGAATCACTTACACTGCAGACAATAGAACACAGTGCATCTGCATTTCTTCTTGTCCACGCGAGAATCTCATCCACAGTTGGTACTATCTGTTGTCCTGCATTGGTTGGATTTGGTCTCGCAACCGGCTTCATGTCCACCCCAGTAGCAGTATCCCAAAGCTCATATGCATTTAGGATGGTCTTCATCTTGAACTTCTAGAGTGGATAGTTAGTGCCATCCAACTTTCCAATTTCACCGAACAGGGGGATTCACAGTCTTGTGGGCTGGGCCATCTCTCACAATCTGCTCGCAAACAGAAACACACTACCAAATCTTCTTGCTAGAGCCCAAGCTCTCATACCATGTAAGAAAGCAATACAACGTCTGTGCTCAACAGATAACAGGATCTCGTATGCAAGAGAGAAAAGCAAATAGTATGGAGAATAAAAAATTTGATTACTGTAAAACTGATACAATAGATGGCGCTGCCTCCCAGCCGTGCGCTCCTGTGTGAGAAGCTTCGATGGCATGCTGGAAACAGTAGAGGATGGAGGCTGGATGCTAGGGAATTAGGGTTGATGTAGCTAGTGATGAATATGGGCTTCACGGACTTGCTCTTATATAGCCACCAGTCGTAGTCGGTTAGACTCAATTGGGAGACCGCCAACCCAGTCGACCCAAAACAGCCGACTGGAGGTCGGTCCCGAAATAGGCCACTGACCACACGATAGGACCATGGCATAGAATAGAGAAACTAACCTATGGTCTTCGTTTGGCCCAGAGCCATTCGAGATCATCTGGGGCTCCAAACGAGCCCTGAAACCCGAGAGTGGGCTGCCCCAGGAAATGCTCCATCTACCCTTAGTGCAGTCAACCATGGGATGCCTTCCCGCACTTGCATGTAGCCTAGTTGGCAGTGTGCCAACTCTATCTGAAGCCGTCCAGCGATCAGGCCACACATGGTCCCCATCTGGTGTCCAAACGAGGACCTACCGGATAATCGAGCTACTCAAATGCCTTCTCCTCATATGGTGGGCTTACAAGTAGAGGATAGGAGAATCTAGTCTAGAGTATTGCCATCCAATGGAAAATTCCGACAGTGGAAGAGCTTCAGTCAATCCTACTTGGTGAAGGACTCAGGAATCAGGCCATCCAAGCACGTAAAGGTTATTCTAATGATCATGCATTCACAGCTTCAGAAAGAAGCAGAGGCAGAGAGGCAGATCATATCAGAAAAGTAGTCATCATCAGCAAAGCCAAAATCAACATCAACATCAGCATCCGCATCATCCTCAGCAATATCAGAATCAACAAAGAGGAAATCATTCCAACCGAGGAAGATTCCAAGGATGAGGGAATTCATCCACTAGCATGTCAAACATCCAGTGCAACTACTGTCACAAGTTTGAACACTATGAAAGAGATTGCTGTAAGAAGCAGTACGACCAAGGCGATCAATCCAGCAGTAATCGAGAGAATTTTTGAGGCAGAGGAAATCATCATGGTGGACATTCTAGTCACAGTCATTTTGCAAATGAACATGGAAATATGTTTCTTGCAAGCAAGGAAATGCATCAGACTGATACAGTGTATCTAGACTCTGATTTCAATCCCAACGAGGATTACAGCTACTATCAAGTTGACCAATTGGAATAGAACCCTTGGTACATCCACAGTGGTGCATCATCTCAATGACAAATCATCAGGAATGGTTCATAGAAATGAAGCCATTAGAAGGTCAAAAAAATGTCATCTACACAGCAGACAATATATCAAATCCGATTCAAGGGGCAGGTGTTATCCCTATGAACGATTTCACTGGTATGAAAGGATTGGTGAAAGATGTGCTCTATGTTCCGAAGCTCAGTAAGAACCTTTTGTCAGTAGCTCAAACGACGGAACACAATTATCGAGTCATCCTCGACGGTGATGAATGCACTATCAGAGATAAATCCAAAAGATGTCAGCTTCTAGTAGCAAAAGGTGTCAAGGAAGGATGCTTATATAGAATGCTAGCTATAGTACCAAATAATCATGCCATGTCAGCTCAACTGCAACAGATGCCACTATCTGCAAAATGGCACAAGAGATATGGTCATGTCAACTTCAAGTACTTGTTAGATCTTAGGAATCAGAATATAACAATTGGGATTCCGAAGCTACAGTTCCTTGGAAAAGTTTGTGAAGTATGCTACTTTGGCAAACAAAAGCGAACCAACTTTGGCAGAAGTACCTCTCGTGCACGAGGTATTCTTGATTTCATACATATAGATGTATAAGGTTATGCCCAGACTCGTAGCATCAATGGTTCACTTTACTACTCGACTTTCATTGATGACTACAACAAATATTGTTGAGTCTACTTTCTGAAAGAGAAATCTGAAGTGTTTTCCAGATTTTAAAAATTCAAAGCCATGGTAGAAAACTAGGCAGGCATAAAGATCAAAGTCATGAGATCAGATAGAGGAGGTGAATACATGTCTTCAGCATTCATGAACTTTTGCAAAAATCATGGCATTTGAAGACAATTCACATGTGCAGATACTCCTCAGCAGAATGCAAGAGCTAAAAGGAAGAATGGGACTTTAGCAGATAGTGCTAGAGCAATGCATGGTGAAAAGCATCTTCCGAATCAGTATTGGGCAGAAGCAATAGCTACAACAAACTACTTGCTTAATCGGCTTCCTACCTAACCGATACAGGGTATGACTCCTTATGAAGCATTCACTAGACACAAGCCACACATTGGGCATCTCCGCATATTAGTTGCATAGCATATGCCCACATACATGATGATCATTGCAGAAAATCGGATGCGAAGTCATGCAAATGCATCATGGTTGGCTACAGTGAAGAAAGAAAAGCATATAAATTGTATGATCCCATCAACTGCAAGGTCATTATCTCCAGAGATGTAATCTTTGATGAGGAATCAGAATGGAAAACCTCACCTACACAGGAGATAGAAGCTTCGACCTCACAATCATCTACAGAACAGGTTGATGAAGAAGAGCAAGAATTTCCTGCAACACCCTAAGCAGAGCCACAGCAGCTTAGATGGTCTACTAGGGAAAGCAAACCACCAACCAGATTGACATATGCTCAGAAAGGCAAAGCAATTCAAGTGGAAACCACCAACTATGCTCTTATGACTACCATCATGGCTATAGAAGAGCCAGTGTACTTTGAAGATGCAGTAGATAAGCCAGAATGGCAAATTGCTATGAATGAAGAAATGGATGCTTTGTATAAGAATAATACTTGGGAACTATGCGACCTTCCACTAGGAAAGAAGGCCATAGCAAACAAATGGGTATACAAAGTGAAGTATAATCCAGATGGAAGTATTCAAAGATACAAAGCCAGACTAGTTGCAAAAGGATTTGCACAACAATATGGTCAGGACTATGATGAGACATGCTCTAGAGCAAAGATGGATTCCATACAGTTCTCGATATCCCTAGCAACACTCAAAAGATGGAATGTGTATCAGCTCGATGTCAAGAATGCATTTCTCAATGGTTATCTAGACGAGGAAGTCTACATGCAACAACTAGCAGGTTATGTTGAACCAAGAAAAGAGAATAAGGTTAGCCATCTCAAGAAAAGTCTCTATGGCTTAAAGCAAGCACCCAGAAGTTGGTACAACAGAATTGACAAGTATTTTGCTAATGTGGGATACATGAAATCCAATGCAGATCATACTCTCTACTACAAAGTTCAAGGGGAAGACATTATTATTGCACTTTTGTATGTAGATGATTTGATTGTGACAGGAAGCAAGGATAGCTTCATCAGAAAATTGAAACAAGACTTATCTGCAGAGTTCAATGTGAAAGATCTTGGACTTACGCACTATTGTCTTGGAATTGAGTTCTGGAGAGATTCAGATAGCACATTCATGAGTCAGCTCAAGTATGTTGACAGTCTCTTGAAGAAGTTTCATATGGCAGATTGCAAGATTGCAGCCACTCCCATGGAACAGAGTTTGAAACTTACTAAAGATGCAGAAAAGCCTATAGTCAATGATAGGTACTACAGGCAACTCATCGGATCTCTTATATATCTGACTATCACTTTGGCTAGATATTTGTGATGCAGTAAGCTCACTACCACAGTTTATGGCAAATCTAAAAAAGTCTCACTGGAATGCAGCCAAAAGAGTCTTGAGATATGCCAAAGGTACAAGATATTTTGGGATAGAATACAGAGGAATTCATCCACGGTTGCATGGGATACTATGACAGTGACTATGGCGGAGATCATGAGACGAGGAGATCAACATAGGGATATGCATTTTTCCTTGGTCAAGGTGCTATATAATGGTTGTCACACAAACATCTAACTGTTTCTTTGTCTTCGATTGAAGAAAAATATAGAGCACTCACTACAGGTGCATGTGAGGCTATATGGCTTAGAAGACTATTGTCAAAAACAGATTACTTTGATGAGTCAAAGCCAACAACAATATACTGTGATAATCAATCGGCTCAGGCATTCGGCTCAAGCATTGGCCAAGAATCCAGTATATCACTCTAGGACAAGGCACATTGATGTCAGAGAGCACTTCATCAGAGAAAGAGTGTAACTTGGTGACATCACACTGCAGCATTGTGATAGCAAAGAAAATGTTGCAGACATCTTTACCAAACCACTCAGTAAAGAGCTATTCGAGAAACCCCGACTAGCTCTTGGTTTGATGCAAAGGAAGGAAATTCCCATTAAAGGGGTGTGATGGAATGTAATGCTCAGTCCTTCTTCAATTCCCTAGAATCATCATCTTGAGGGAAGGCCTACTTCATGATGTTGATGTTGAGGGAAGGTGTTGAGAGTTCATGCTCAACATCATGTGATCACGTGTGCATAGCACCATCATGTCATCATATGTGCATAGCACTAACCTTATAGAGTGCTATAAAGGAAAGGGTTAGATCTCCTAACCCTAACCCTAAATGGGTTTGTATATATTCTATTTTTTAAACTAAATCTAGTGTACAATTAGTCATTTGTGGTGTGCTCTCTAGCTGTGCCCTCTCTCCTCATCTCCACTCTTCTCCTCTCCCCTTTTCATATTTTGTCACAAGGTACTCCTCAGGGGTTTGAAGGTAGCGCCCTCGATCGTAGGGGTCTAGGGGCAATGCCCCTGATGGGGATGTGGGCGCAACGCCCCCAATGATGGGTTCCGAGGCCTACCGGTAGGCCCTGGCCCATGATGGTATGCCCTTCGTTGCATGTGCGTTATCATTCGTGTGTGAATTTTCCTTCGTGCACATGATCGATGGTTAGTGGTCAATGGTCCTTAGTTGATGGCGAAAGTCAAGCAAACATGTGCCACCGTCCTCATAGTTAGTCACACACTGTGCTAAGTCAATATGCATGTGCCACCCCCAACCCACCAATGTGGTGGAATTGGTCTACTATGAAGGGCTAGATAAGGAGGCCACTTCTCAAGCCTCAACATCGAATGCCAATACCCCTACCTCCAGTCCTTCTCCATATAGAGTCTGTCTAGATTGCCATCGAAGCTCTACTGGAGCGGACAGGTGGACAACACCATCTGTTGTTTCTGATATGAAATTTTTATTTTGCTCTAATGTGACTACTCTCTTGTTATTGTACTATCGTTGTTGTCAAACAATCTCTCCGCTGCATTGTATTTCTACAATATATATATATATATGTTTGTGTGTGTGTGTATGTTTGTGCAATTCATGCAATACAAGTGGTTATTATTTCATAATCTTCTCGTAGGCTTCTATATCATATATCCTAATCACAACATTGAGAGTCTCTAGACAAGGTTCCTGTCCCTGTTGGATCCCTATTGTTCTTCAAGGAAAAGACACATGAGCGTGCATTTTCAAGGAGTAGCTACATGTAGAGACCCAATGGGTGGCTTCGTAGTCTCAAAGAACCAAGCAATCAATTGAAAGTTTAGGCAAGTCCTAGAAGCTCTCTTCCCTTTTCTTACAATGTACCCAATCCTTATTCAGACAAATTGTTGTATTTTTGCATTAGTATCAGAAGGTTCTTTTATGACAAAAGAGGGAAATGCTAAAGTCACATTAGGCTGATGAATGAAGAGTGTTGGGAATCAAGCTCTCGGTTATTGTTCCTGTTGTGTGAGTAGGTGAATAAGGTGAGTCACACTGACTCAACCATAGTTAGTTCTTATCTACTATGTATGGGTGTGACCTTAGTAGTGTTCAATTGTATTATGTGGGGTGAATATGAGCTGATGGTGGAGGAGATTGTTGCTCCCTCCTGGTTGCTTCCTATATCTCTCTTCTTGTTTTTCTCAATATGGTATCAGAGCTACCATTCCTTGCCTTCTGGTTGCCCACTGCTTGTGGAATCTTGTGGGAGTGCTTCTCCTACTCTGAAGCTTCGAAGTGATGAGAAGATATCTCGTTTTTTGGATTGAAGTAGCAATCTCCAGCTTTTGTTTGGCTTGGGAGCTATCAATTGATGTCTTCTTGCTAAGGGGAGATCGCTATTACCCATAGGTTGCTTGTGGGAGATGTATTTTGATAAAACACAACTCGTTTTTACTAATTTGGGTGTGATAGAATGGAGCTGATCTCTTTTCTGGACAACTATTACTTGGTTTGAGCCAAGCAAAAGATATATACAGCAGTAAGAAGCAAAAACGTCTCTCCAAACCTCATCGCCCAGCTCTCTGGAGGTTGTTTGTGAAACATCTCTCCAAACATCATTTCCCAGCTCTCTGGAGGTTGTTTGTGGCTGGAAAAAACTCTCCTACATCTCCTATCAAGTGAGGAGAACCTTCAACTTGTAGATCTCGTTTTTTTGCTCCTCAACAGCCTTTGGAGACTTCAAAAGTGATATGTGACTTGCTTTGTTCCTTTTCCAGCACCCCAAAGTCGGAGGCAAGTATACAAACTCCAACTTTGCTTTTGGAAGCAAGTTCATTTGGATTTATTGTTAAAAGTTATGAGCTTGGGAAAATCAGAAAAAGTCACAATTTACGACACTATTAAATTGTCAGATGCAGTTGTAGGCATGATATTGCAATGTTCATGGATATATGTGATGGTATTTGGATGCCCTGTGGTTGGATGTTAATGTCAAGTAGCTTGACAGATGCTATGCCTTGTTAGTGATAGTAGCAAAGTGGCATTTTGATTCCGGCTGATCCATTGAACTAGTAATTGAAGTTTCCAGACTGCTGTCTAAAGTGTGCAGGTGCCTATCTTCAGTAGCAGATATCAAAAAATCCTTAAGGAATTTGGATCTGCATTGAACTAGAAGTTTGTAGAGCCATGACTGGCTACATTTTTTCTTTTGACAGTATTTGCATCCAAGCTAAGGTGTGAAAGATATTGACAGTCCAAAACAGTAAAAAGTTGTAGGAATCTGTTTTTTTGTAATTATGGCAGATGCAAGTGGGTCTAATAATATCATTCAGATTGTTGGCGAGAAATTAGATTACCATAACTATTCCATTTGGAAATTTAGAATGGAGAACCTTTTGATTGGAAAAGGCTATTGGGATTTGGTTACAAGTGATGAGAAAGAGCCTAATTTGCCAAAAAGAAATGCTACTACAGAACTGTTAGATATCAATGCTCCACTCTCGTGTAACTACGCGGGAACTAGCTAACTCTACTTGTAAGCCCCCCATATGAGGAGAAGGCATTTGAGTAGATCGGTTATCCGGTAGGTCCTGGTTTGGACGGCCATGTGTGGCCTGATGGCTAGATGACTTCAAATAGAGTTGGCACATTGCCAACTAGGCTACATGCAAGTGTGAGAAGGCATCCCATGACTGACCGCACTGAGGGTAGATGGAGCATTTCCTGAGGCATCCCACTCTCGGGTTGCGGGGCCCGTTTGGAGCCCCAGATGATCCCGGATGGCTATGGGCCAAACGGAGACCCTAGGTTAGTTGCTCTATTCTACGCCACGGTTCTATCGTGTGGTCGGTGGCCTATTTCGAGACCTACCTCCAGTTGGCCGGTTTGGGCAAACTGGGTCGGTCTCCTAATTGAGTCTAACCGACTATGACTGGTGGCTATATAAGAGCAAGCCCGTGAAGCCCATAATCATCACTCGCTATAGCAACCCTGATTCCTTAGCATCCAGCCTCCATCCTCTACTGTTTCCAGCATGCCATCGAAGCTTCTCAGACAGGAGCACACGGCTGGGAGGCAGCGCCATCTATTGTATCAGTTTTATAGTAATTGAATTTTTTATTCTCCATACTATTTGCTTTTCTCTCTTGCATATGAGATCCTGTTATCTGTTGAGCACAGACGTTGTATTGTTTTCTTACATGGTATCAGAGCTTGGGCTCTAGCAAGAAGACTTGGTAGTGTGTTTCTATTTGCGAGCAGATTGTGAGAGATGGCCCAGCCCGCAAGAGTGCGAATTCCACCGTTCGACGAAAGCGGAAAGTTGGACGGCACTAACTATCCACTCTAGAAGTTCAAGATGAAGACCATCCTAAGCGCATATGAGCTTTGGGATACTGCTACTAGGGTCGGTTGTGAGACCGAATCCAACCAATGCAGCACAACAGATAGTACCAATTGTGGATGAGATTCTCGCATGGACAAGAAGAAATGCAGATGCACTGTGTTCTATTATCTGCAGTGTAAGTGATTCTATCATGGCGTTAATTCAACATGTCACCATAGCGGAGGAGGCATGGACGGTCTTGAAAAATCAATATGAGACCATGAATCAGACGCAGATTCAGAATCTAGAGACTCAACTCACGAACGAGAAACTGTCTGAGTCTGAATCGACAGATAATTTCATCACCAGGGTGAAGAATCTGCGCGATCAGATGACTGCAATTGGCATCACCATCACTAGCAAGAATCTAGCATGAAGGTGCATACGGTTTCTCCCACCAAAGTATGACGGTCTTGTTACAGCACTCAATACGCAAAACAGAAATCCACCCCTCAACTTTGAGGATTTTAGCATAATGCTTCTGGAGGAGGATATGCGTCAAAAGACAAGGACTAGAGAAGATTCGGCTTTCTATGCTGGATCAAAGAAAGGTAAGGGTAAGGACTCTGGTAACCCATCTTCTTCTGATGATAGAAAGGGAAAGAAGAAGATCAAGTGCTTCTATTGCAACAAGACAGGGCACAAGTAGAATGAGTGCCAGAAGAAGATTGCAGATGAGAAGAATGGAGTAAAGAAAGAGTCCAGCAATAGCGTGCAGGAAGTACCAGTAGAGCTGTTCGTAGCAATTGAGGAGATTTGCACGGAGTCACTTCATGTACCTGCAGAAGAACCTTGGAGTATTGATAGTGGTGCATCCCGCCACATGACCAGTTGGAAGGATTGGTATACCTCTCTACATCCGGTAGGGAATGACATCCTGGTAGCAGTCGGCAATGATGCAAAATGTCCAGCAAAAGGAAAAGGTACGATTGCTCTCAAGTCAGATGGAGTTGTAAAACAGTTGTCCGAAAAAAGAAAAGCTAGACAGGCCAATGGGACCCTCAAGAAACCAAGGACACTCAGAATCCTACTAAGCTTTTGGTCCCTCCTACTGCCATGGAACGAAAGGAGGCTCAGACTAAGCCAATTTTTGAGAGCCCAAGAGGTGAGATGGAAGGGAAAGGCAAAGAGGTTGATAATGAAAGGGAAGAATAGATGGAAGGTAGTTCAGGTGAGGAAGAATTTGTGCTCGCCACCCAAGAATTTGAGGCACAATTAGAGTAGGCAGAGCACGAGTCAGCGAGCAAAGAGGGTCCTCCCTTCACAGTTGTCAAAGGCAGAAAAGCAACAAGGTTAGGGAAGACTAAGGCTCAAGCTACTGAGTTAAACAATAGGGGAAAGGAAATCAACTCAATTGAAAGGGAAAAAAGGAGGATGTTGAGAGGCTTCAATCTTTCTTCTCAAAACAGCCTAGTAAGCTTTAAGAAGAAGAGAAACAAAAACACTCCACAATGAAGAAAGACAACTTTTCCTTCTTAGCATCAATGTGCAGGGCTTAACAAATGACCTCAAGACTGCCATACTTAAAAGATGGTTAAAAACAACTTGCCTAAAACTAGACTTTATAAGCTACGGTGGCAGCTTTGGCTACCACATGGGAACTCTTTACTAAGAAAATAATGGAAGTAAATCGGACTCACTTTTTGAGTTGTCTAGATTGCTATAGGAATCTTCTTCAAAATCCATGCCTGTATACAAAAATGACTACCTGGATAAGGAGAAAAAGCATGTATGATCCGAAAGGGTACAATCATAAAGGTGTAACTTTTGGGGATTGTTTGTAACTGAAAAATATGTAATCTGCATGAAGTGTGAGAGAGGGATCATCTTCCATGATAGAGAATGTACCAAGTGAATGTTTTTGGAAAGTAAATGGAATTTGATTTACTATTTTCTATGTCTATTTGTATACTGAATGTCTCTGATCATCTTTTCCTAAAATCCGTAGTTCAAAATAAGAGAGACAGAAAGTTCCTTTTAAAACACACATTCAGAATACTTCCGAGTGTGGTCAGACAGTCAAGTGGAAATATCAACCCTTTGGTTTGCAACCTGTTCAATCCAAACATGAATGCGGAGTTCTAAACCCCGTTAACACTGGTGATCCTATGGGTTAAAAAATGCAATCAAGTTTGGTGATCGGAGGACTAGATGAATAGTAATCCTGCATTGTCATAATGGCAGAGGGGAATGTTGTACGATCTAGTAAGCATCAGCACTCACACCTACAGAGATTGAGATTGATGCTACGATTCCATTGATGGCGTAGGGAACATGAGGAGGATGGGCTTGATAGTTTAGAGCTAGAAGGCCTTGCTTGCCAAGACACATTCTTTTTTCCACGGAATGGTGAGGTCCAACATGAGACTTTGGTGAGCATGACTAGGGTGTAGTGGTGTAGAGTTATTGTTTGCTTGGGTGTGGCCATTTTTGGTGAGGTTCGGTGAATTTTCTAAATATAGGTATCTTGCATGACCCATAACTTATGCATTGCTCACCGGAATTCGGAAAAATTTGTCTTCAAGTTGTAGTACGCGTTCCAAACTTGAACATGAGACCCAAAAATTATGGAATAATGATCTAGAATGAGACCTCGAAAGCATTACAAGTTATATGTTGCATGTGAAGCATGCATCTTGAAGACTATAGGATTAGCAATTTATTCAAAAACATTAAAATTTTGTTTTGTAAATACATGCAAACCAAGTAATCATTCAAAAGTACACTACATGAGCTTATCCTCAACCCAAGGACACACATAAATGAGAACATTAGGTATGGGTTAGCGGGCCTCAAATTTTATAATAAAGTGATGCACACACTTTTGAGGGCATGCTCCATAACTTTTGTAGATTGCCTTGTCTATGTATCCACATTGAGAAAATCATGATTGGCATCTAGCTAGTACACATTATATATGCTAATTATTACTAATGATATCAAAAATATAATGGAATCCATTTTTTATATTGGAGCATAAGTCTTATCATAATCTTGACCATATTGCTACACAAAACCTTTTGCAATTATTTTGCCTTTGTAACTTTCAATAAGGCCATTCGGATTATACTTGACTTTGTAAATCCACTTGTTTCCAATGGCCTTATTTCTTGGTTGAATGTCACATAAATCCCAAATTCTAATTTTTTACAAAGAATCCATATCTTCATCCATGGTACTTTGTCATGCAGGCATATCAACTAGTTGACAGCATGTTAATTTGCACCAAAAAGCATGTCCATGGGTAGAACTAATTGGCACGATTTTTGGATGTGCTAACTAGACTCATATATGTCCCATAATCCAAAATTTTCAATCACTCTATATGTCATTGGAGGGATCTTGAAGAAACAAATCTTGATGCATAATCTCTTACAAGTTATGGTTTGATTTGCAAAAATTTTACAAGAGACATTTTTTGAACTACTATTGCTAACTTAGCCAAAAATGTAACATGTTAATGTATGCTTCCACCAAATTACATCCTTAAATATGCAATGGTGCTTTTGTAGCCATGATAATGGTTGTAAGAGCCTAATGGTGGTTCCAATCTAGATTTCTTTTCCTTCTTAAGCATGTGTCAACCTGGTTGATGGTCTACATCCTCTAGTAGATTGTGTGAGTTGTTGCTCTTTCGAAGGATCTTTTGGAAATTCTTTCTCTTTTTCATCAATCTTTTCTATATGCGGCTTACTATCGCCTATGTATGTGATGTCTTCCATTCAGATTCCTCATCAAATACTACATGTCTAGAGGCTATGGTCTTTCATTATATGTGGCCATACAGCCTATATGCTTTGATCTCTTCACTGTAGCCAGCCATGATGCATTTGCGTGACTTGACATCCAACATTTTACAATGATGGTCATCCATGTGGGCATGTGCTATGCAATCAAATATGTAGAGATGCTCAATGTGTGGTTTGTATCCAATGAATGCCTCATAAGGTATCATACGCTAAATTGGTTTGGTTAGAAGCTAATTAAGAAATTAGTTTGTAGTATGAATTACCTCTTCCCAATACTAATTGGAAATATGCTTCCCACTGAGCATTGCTCTAGCACCCTTACATGTTCTTCCTTTCAATTACTAGAGTCTATTGAGATGTATCTGCACATGTGAATTGCCTTCAAATTCCATGACTTGTATAAAAGAGGATGGGGGAAAGTGTTCTTTGTTCTACATTTAGAAGTGGGTTCAGGATAAGTCATTTCTTCATGAAGAACCTTGTAAGTGAAACTTGATTGGTCAGACTTGGACACCGATCTTTTGAAAGTTTGGTGAGCAGAATGTGGGGATACAGGAGTGTGGGGAGCCTATAGAGGGCGACTGTACACCAAAACACCAGTCGAAGTGGGCCTCATAGTAGGAGAGGGGGTAGAATCCATGGGGAGAGTCTAAGGGGAGCCATGGGGATGGGCAGGCAAATTGGTTTGCAGGTGTCTCGAGGGCAACTGCTTGGACTTGTTGTTGGAGCGCACAGCTAGGCCTCTCATCCTCTAGTGTCTCCTTGTCCACCAAGGATGGCATTTGAGCCAAAAGTACAGCTTGTTGGATAAATTGATGTTTAGGGGACACACTTGAGGACATGGTCATGTGGTGTGTGTGTGCCAGTGTGCTAGTGCTTGTGTAGGACATGGTGAAAGAGAACTCTTGAAGCTCACAAATCCACTTAGCAAACTTTCCAGCAGGATTGGGTTTGCGAACCAAAAATTGTAAAGCAGGTTGAGACATAAAGAAGAAAAAAGGGCGAGGCAGCAAGTATGACCTAAAATTCTTCACTACAAAGACCAAAGATAAACCTTCTTTCTCCATTCACCGTACATCTCCTCAGCCTCTGTGAGTTGCCGACTTGCATAATACACTGGTTGCATGCATCCTTGCTCACCCTTCTGAAGTAGTATAGCTCCCATTGAATGAGTTGACACAATTGGATTCACATAGAAATCATCCTCCCAGCTAGGAGGTTGCATAATTGGCCTTTGGCTCATGCATTCCTTAAGCAAACAAAATGCCTCATCTTGCTCTAGTCCCCATTGGAAAGATACATTTTTCTTTGTCAATAAATTTATAGGATACATCTTTTCAGAAAACATATCATTGGAGAGAGTGCCAAAAGCTGCCCAAATGTGATTTGTGTAGTCTTCTCTCTAAGGTCTGTCAATAGATCATAACTAAGAGTCCCTTGTCCTAGAGGAAAATCAGATTGTCCAATCTTTCTTCGAGATGATTTTTTCTTCTTATGTTTCCGTTCTTTCTGCTCCTTCTCTTCCTTGTCACTCCTAGTTTTATGACTTCTTGTCATGAATGGTGTCAAAGTTTCTTCCTCATCTTCCTCCTCGGAACATGTTCTTTCTAAGAGTACTACACTCTTGTCTTCTCTTTTTTTCAATTTTGAACATTCGGGATGATAGTGTCCCTTGTCTTGACATTCATACAGGTAACATTGCTTTTATCCCTATGCTTATCCTCAGTTTTTGAAGCCCTTGGTGGCTTGGCATTCACTAAGTGCAACTTCAAATCAGCAAATTCTGCCATCAATTGTGCAATATTATGATCCAGTGAGGGAGTATATACCTGGGATGTTGAGGCTACCTCTACCCAATGTGCCAGAGTCATGACACTTGTCGATGGCTGAAATGTGGACTCAATTTGGTGGGCCACCTTCTTCTTCAAAGCAATGCAAAGAGCCTCTTTGAAATTACTGGGATTTTTGCTTAGAACCTTTCCACACACGGTAGAATCCAAACCATAAACAAATTTGCTCATCTTGAGATGTTCCATTGCCCATGAACCATTAGAATCTCCCGTAGAAGATGAAGAAGACTCAACCATATGCAAAGTAGCTTGTTGGTACTTGATGAATAAATCCTTATACCTCATAAAGTGAAGGTCAAAACTAACTCTCCTTCCTTTTGGGAAATCTTCTCCAGCTAGAATAACAAGGAATTTGGTGACTCCAATGTCCCAAATCTCTCCTTCATTGCCTTGACCAAGCTTTCCTAATCATCCTTGGTATCTTTTGGCAAGGCCTCGTACCAAGTTAAGGCAGTGTCCCATGCCTCGTTCGATGTGGTTGCATCCTGAATGTGCACAATCATAGAATCTGAAATATTGATAGATAGCCAATACATAACTTTTTTGGCTCTCTCATGCCAGCCTTTAAATGCCTGTAGCTCCTATTGATTGGGAACATTAGGAATAACTGGTTCTTGTTCAGCTTCAGTAATGAACTCCTAGTAGCCTTTTTCCTTACGGAAATTCGTCATTCTAAACTTCCATGCTTGGAAGTTGTTCTTGTCGAGCTTTTCAGTGACAATCTGTGAAAGAGCATCAGACGCCATTACAGAACACTGCAAAATATTCTGTCACTACAAAAAACACAACTCCTGCCTCACAAGGGCAAATCTGCAAAACTGACGAAAGTGGTATTTGACCACACAGTCACTTCCTAGTGACAATTTTGCATCAATAGGCAATAAGAATTATTATGTCACTCCCAATATCTCTGTGCATAGGCATATGATGCAATTTTTGTGGCAACTTTTCACCGACCTGTAGAACAATGGTCGCATAGCAAAAACAGGGCACTTTCTTGAGTGCCTGCGAAAAACTTCTGCCACCAAAACAGGCCTCGAATAAAAAAAATAATGTCACCAAGTGCTTTGCCCTTGCCTGCAGCATATGCTGCCCTCTTGCCACACCACAAAGGGCATCCCAATCTGAGACAGTGCACTCTTGCACTTTTCGACTGTGCTACCTGCAGAGATTTGCTCCCAAACTCAAAAAAGGAAAGCAACACTGATCCTCTTACCAAGAAACCGCAAACTTGGTTTGCTTTCTTGAGCTCCTTACCATGAACCAAGCTCTGATACCATGTGAAGAGAGTGGGAGAGAAGTAAGGAGTCTCACTTGCAGCTTTCTCACATACACAATAGGGGAATACACACAAAGGTGGAGGCTGAAAACAATTTTCCTCTTCTTAGTTGTGAAAGCCAAAAGAACTCTCTTTCTTAATACAAAAGGAATAGATGAACCCTATATGTAGGTCTCAAACCAAAATCAGCTAACCTAGGTGGCATACTAACTGAGCCACTAACTAGAGTACATAAAGATAGTTGTCATCCAGCTATTATTCATGGGCGGTGTACCAACCGCATTTGCAGCTAACAAGCCGGTGACATAAATGCACAACGGTCACCCTAGCATATCACGAGTGGAGCTCAATATCTCAACAAGCCCCTGAACGTTTATGCTAAGAAAAGAAATTTTCTCTTGTGTTTTGTTCATCATCATTGGGTGGAATTTTTATTTCTCAATTTCTTGAAATCCATAGGTCTGGCTTGGGGCGCTGGCTTGGGGTGATAAGACAAATCCCCTGGACATCCTCCTTTTTTCTCTCTCGGCCAAGATCTTCTTTGAGGAGCTTGCTGAGTTCTATAGTAGGAGTCTTTTTTCCTGCTGAATTGTCCATCTCCCTTTAACCAATGTGAACTCTTGCTCATCTTGTGAGAGAGCCGCGTGCTTCACCTGCTGTAGTTGAGTTTCAAAATTTTGTGTGTTGGCCACAAAGTCCTCATCTCCTGAGCTTTCATCCATATTTTCCTCACTGGCCAAAGACCCTTCTTCCACTATCTATTTTCTTGAGTCTCTCTATCCTTCTACAGTCTTTTCTTCTTTATCTTTTGGATGATGGGTTTCATCGGGACCTCTATTTCTATTGTCTCTGATTGTTGAGGTACCTAATTTGACTCTACTGGTGCTCTAGAAGGGTCGTTCTTAATGAAATGTCCACCTAAACCACATAGGAAACATGAATTGGGAATATTTTTATAGAAAAATTTTTGGATTAACTCAACTCCAACCCCATCTAAAACATGAATCGCATTCGGAGGATCTACAGCCAAATCCATAAGTACACAGGCTTGAGGGTCGCCCCTTGGGCTAATAAACGTCTCAATTTCTAGTCCTAGAAACTCTCCTAGAGGGAGAAAAAGGGCTTCAAGTGGTGGGAAAAGTGATAAAGGTAGATTAGGGAATTCCACCCAAATAGGGACTTTTGAAGGTGGCAGTGAGTCTGGACTAACAGAGGGCTCCCACAATTGGGTTGACTTCATATTGTCCACGTACCTTTCTGTACTACCTCTGTCGCCATTTCTGGCTTTTTGAATTATAAAACAATGTGCCCATTCCTCAAGAAATGGATACTTGTCACATTTAGCTCTTAGCGTGTCCATAAATTTTTTACCCATCCTTCTAGAAACATAGCGGGGGGGCAAGGGCCATGAGTGTATCCCACTACCATGCATGAACACAGCCACTTGGTTGTATTGTTTTGAGAGAGCTTCCATCTATTCTAGAGTCTTTCCCAATTGGTTCTCCTAGCTTAGATGTGGTGTCACTGGGTTCATTGAAGATACGCCTTGCTTTTGGCAAGAGCTGCTCCCAAGCCAATTATTTCGGGGCTTGGAGCCTTGAATAGGCTTCTTCCACCTCCTTGAAGCGCTCCAACATAGGTGCCCCATGGCATGTCTTGCATTGGTCTCCCCTTCAGCGTTTGTTGCACTCTATCTTGTCGAGTTGGTCCATTTGGTTGACGGGTTTGCTTGTGCACTGCAAAAGAGACGGCCTTCACATTTTCTATTCTACTTGAAACTTGGCAGAATGAGGGAAAGCTATCAAGAGAGGTCCTAAAAATTTTTAGAAATATTCTCAGTGCCTTCGAGCCTTCAGTTCTTTGCATGTCCCCTTGCTCTAGGTGGGGGGATCTGCCTTGTACGGGGAGTTCAGGGTCCATCGCATCATTATTGCTTCATCCTATATCTAGCATGATAGAATCTAACTTGCTATTTTCTTCATGATAGTAACCCAGAGCTTCCAGGTCTCGAGGGATATGGTGGTTGTCCTTAGCTGAAGGTGGTAAAACCCTACCTCCAACACCACCACCACTACCACCAAGATGTAAAACCACGTAGCCTCACATTGTACAAGATGTGGTATTGCCTCTTCCTCTATACATGGTTTGAGGTGTGAAATCTTGAGAATTTGCTAGGGGTGGTCATCAAAGTTTGAGAGGAGTCTCATTTCCTCTAGTCTTAGTTGGAAACAACTCTTGTGTCCTTGCATCAATGCTCCATGACAAGGGTAGGAAAGGGGCCAGTGGTAATCTGCAGCTCATCGTAGGGAGGGAGGCAAGAATGTGCATATTCACCTATGTCTCGAGGGTGGAGAGGAGAGGAAAGGGAAAGAAAATAGAGGAGGGAAAAACATGAGAGAAGAGGGAATGGAAAAGAAGATAAGAGGAAAAAAGACCGTATTAGATAATTCGAGAAAAACACAATTCCCAGAATGGCAGTTTTGGAAGAAATTGTAGCTCCCCTCAATGAAAAAACAGGAGAAATATGTGAAAATAGACTAGATAGCCATTCATGAAGTGTGAAATATCAACTACATTCTCAAATAATAAATAGAATATCAGTGTCTAAACTACGTTATCATCAACAAAATAATAAACTTTGAAACCCATTTGAGTTAGATTCATCTCGTGAGCCATAGTGATGTTCAAAAACACCTTCATGGAATTTCCATTGATATTGAGACTCACTTTTGTTGTGAGCATTCTCATTTGAAAATCTCCAAAGCACCGTTTAAAAAATGTAGAGTGTAATTAATAACCATGAGTATTGCAATGAAAACGCATAGGCTCTTTCACTTAGTAAGATATGTAGTTGATGGAAAATCAAGATATATAGTTGAGGAGAATGAATGCAAGATATGTAGTTGATGGAAAATCAATGGGAAATGACAAGCATTTGATGTAATTTAGGTGGCAATGACAATCATTTATTGTGCATTTTCAATGTTTAGACTGACTAGCATTATTGTAAAAGGATAACTTTACATGTCATGTTGATTACTCATTGCAAAGTAAAAAAGTACACTTTAGGATGAAAACATAACAACTTGTTGATGCACCATTGAAATCCCTGAAATAAATCATGATTCCAAAGAAACTCTCAATTTCTAACCCCAAAGAGACCTCTCAACCATTGAGCATATTGTTCCTTCCTTACAGCCACCAACTTGCCTCCCACATTTTCTTATCAAGTCATCCATTGTCTCCATGTCCTTGTGTTTTAGTTCTCTTGAAACTGTGCTAAATACCTGATCGATATCCTCATGTGTGTGCCCAACCAACAAAAACCCAACTTCAATCTCAATGAAGATTCTATGAGCGATTGGTATTGAGCAAAATGCAAAGAAGAGTACATTCTTATTCTCTCGTCCGCAATTGTCTGCTTGTACTCTCAAAGTTGCTGGTAGGCGACCTTTTTCTGCATGTACATTGTGAATTGCCTTCATAACGGATGTTACAACTTGATTGCTATCGTGTAGATGCAAGGAATCAATCCATATGTCTGCAAAAAACTTAAATCCGTGCACTAACACTCCACATAGATGTGTCTTTAAAAAGTATTTGCCTTGTAGCTTAGGTGGAGTGTTAACGAATCGAGGTAATGTTGTTGTATTTTGATCCATACCATCTACAATAATGCACATGTACTCATTTGGGTGAGAAATAGCTTGCTCCTTCCAAAATGCATATTTTATTCTAGAATGTCGAACAAGTCCATGATGAAATTCTCTCTTTCTTTGTAAGCTTCTTTTTGTTCTGGAGATGTTGCACTCTCAAGTGCTCGCTTTAGATCATCACAGTCGTTGCACTTTGACATTTTTTGCCTCTTTGGGATTTTAACATGTCCAAAGCTTTTTTTCCAAAGAGTATACAAAGTATGAAAAGATGCCGGTGCATGCCCTCTTTGCCTTTGTGTTTCTCCAATAGAGTTAAATACTTCTTTTTTGGTCAAACCTATCGGAAGATGCATTTCTGATAGGTGGGGTTGCGGTAAAGCATTTTCATAAATGTAATCTTTCAAAATTGCTATTGCCGCAACCGTTGAGGCTCTTGTTTTGGGCCTTCCTATGTTTCCATGAATGTTAAATTTAACTCCATACTTTGCTTTATTAGCCAAATTCCAATATGTGCCATGTGATAATCCTGTAATAATGCGATGTGCATTATTGCATATACTTTTTCCATTTATAAGAGGCCTTATTTGATGTCCTGAACTTCGCCTTCTCTTATCATTTACAAGAAAACAAGACAATCTCGTGAGTAGGTATTCATTTCTTCTGCTTCCTTTCCTTTGCCAGACATGTTCTCTACAACCCTTGATGTCATGTAAGTTAATGGATCGCATACATGTACGTTTACAGCATGTAGATCGCATTGCTTTTAGCATAACATCTTCATTCATTACTCTTATTCTCTTTGGTTGCTTTTCTGGATCTGCCTGCACTCGTTGTCTTTTCATGCATCTGTATGTCTGTTTTGGGACCTTCTGTACATTCTTATTTGGATTTGTGTAGTTCTCCTTGTAAGATTCACATTGTTTTCATGAGATGTTGCATCCTTGATCTTATCACTATGACAGTCAAATACTGAATATTCCTTTGTTGATGTCATCCTTGCTTTTGATACATTCGTCAAACCATTTGTAACATTTACAAGTTCACAATCAAAGTCAAACACTGAATAGTCCTTTGTTGATCTCATCCCTACTTTTGATACAATCATAGAAGTTCCACTTGTCACAATGGCATTAGAGTGTCCCGAATGATCTTCAAACTCATCTATTCCTGAGAGAACATCACTCATTGATGCACTTTCTATGGATTTCATAACTCCATAGTCAGTGGTGATAGAGTGTCTAGAATGATCTTCGAACTCATCTATTCCTGAGATAACATCTCTCATTGATGCACTTTCTATGGATTTCATAACTCCATAGTCTTGAAACTCCTCTACTCTAGAGAGAACATCACTCATTATACTATCGTGCATGATTTCCATAATTCCATAGTTACCTGCTTTGACTCCAAGAACTTTATCAGCATCCATGAAGCCATCCATGCTTGAAAATATAACACTTTTGACATCTTTCCCAAGTTCTCAATGTGCATGAACTCATCCACCCCGGATAAGGCATCACTTGTGAAATAGTTTTCTTTCTCGGTACCAGTGAACTCATCGACTTCTGATAAGACGTTAGTGCTATGGTTGAGTGCATTGGAATCATCCATCTCTGAAGGAATAGAGCTTGGTACATTGGCATATTCTTTCAATTCTTTGATGTTGTAGTATACATTATGTTTATCATTAAAAACCACATGCCAAGTCTTTCCAATCTTTAAAAATTGCATGCTCCATCTCAAATCCTTACCTACCTCATAGTAGGGACCATCCAATGACATTGAGTTATCATCCATACCATCATCAGTAACTTTTTGAATTCTCATCTGTGCAAATGTCCAGTGTTCCACTTGTTCAAATCCCAAGACTTGACCTTCTGCTACATACTTATTTGCAAATGATAACATTTGTAAAATATCTCCCACTCTAAAATCCAAAGATATGCACTTTGTATTCCTGATGACATGTGTTGGATAAGTCTCATCTCTGTCCCATGCAATAAATGCTTTGTTGGAAGTATTATAGGGCATAACATCTCCAAGGATTTCCATATCCCCACACTTATGCTTTAGCTCAACATGTGCACTAAGAATCCTTGATACGATAACTGCCACCTTATCTTCGCCAAGTCTTCCAAAGTGATAAATAGAATTTGGATCACTTTCATGGATTATAGCAAATGCAACTACTTCTCTTTTGCAACATAAAATCACCTCCATCCCCGGAATAAATTTTGTAGCCATCTCCTTTGTGAGTTTCATTTGCAAACAAGCTGTAACAACAATTATAAAGAACATTAGTCTCTTCTCAATAATCTACTTTATTAATGATTTAAAAATCTAGAACTTGTTTGAAAATTTAATTAGACACTAACCAATAATAGTTGTAAACTAATAACAACCCTAAACCCTAAACCCTAAATCGTAAACCAAAATAACACTAAACCCTAAACCCTCAACCCTAACCAATAACAACCCTAAACCCTAAACCCTAACTCCCAAACCCTAAACTCGAAACCCTAAACCCTAAACCCTAACCCCCAAACCCTAAACCCTAAACCCTAACCCCCAAACCCTAAACCCTAAACCCTAACTCCCAAACCCTAAACCCTAAACCCTAAACCCTAAACCCTAACCCCCAAACCCTAAACCCTAAACCCTAACCCTAAACCCTAAACCCTAATTCCTTAACCCTAACCCCCAAACCCTAAACACTAAACCCTAACCCCCAAACCCTACCTAACTACCAAACCCTAAATCCTAAACCCTCACTCCCAAACCCTAAACCCTAAACCCTAAACCCCAAACCCTAAACCCTAAACCTAAAACCCTAACTCCCAAACCTTAAATCCTAACCCCCAAACCCTAAACCCTAAACCCTAACCCCCAAACCCTAAACCCTAAACCCTAACCCTAACCCCCAAACCCTAAACCCTAACCCTAACCCCCAAACCCTTAACCCTAAACCCTAACCCCCAAACTCGAAACCCTAAACCCTGAACCCTAACCCCCAAACCCTAAACCCTAAACCCTAACCCCCAAACCCTAAACCCTAAACCCTAACCCTAACTTCCAAACCCTAAACCCTAAACCCTTAACCCTAACCCCCAAACCCTAAACCCTAAACCCTAAACCCTAAACCCTAATTCCTTAACCCTAACCCCCAAACCCTAAACCCTAAACCCTAACCCCCAAACCCTAAACCCTAACTACCAAACCCTAAATCCTAAACCCTCACTCCCAAACCCTAAACCCTAAACCCTAAACCCTAAACCCCAAACCCTAAACCCTAAACCTAAAACCCTAACTCCCAAACCTTAAATCCTAACCCCCAAACCCTAAACCCTAAACCCTAACCCCCAAACCCTAAACCCTAAACCCTAAATCCTAAACCCTAACCCCCAAACCCTAAACCCTAAACCCTACCCCCTAAACCCAAACCACCAAACTCTAAACCCTAACCCCCAAACCTTGAACCCTAAACCCTAACCCTCAAACCTTGAACCCTAAACCCTAACTCCCAAACCTTAAACCCTAAACCCTAAACCCTACCCCCCAAACCCTAAATCCAAACCACCAAACCCTAAACCCTAACTCACAAACCCTAAACCCTAACCATAACTCACAAACCCTAAACCCTAACTCACGAAACCCCAAATCCTAAACCCAAACCACGAAATCCTAAACCTTAAATCCTATGAGTGTTTTCAGTAATATCATTTATTTAAGTAATAGTTTTAATTAGAATTCATAAGTAATAGTGGAATTGATAGTTGGGAGGGTGGTAGTGGGAGAAAGGGAGAGTGGGAGAGGGAGTGGGAATGGGGGTGGTGGGGGTGGGGGTGGGGGTGGGAGGATGGGAGTGGGAGTGGGAGAGGGAGTGGGAATGGGGGAGGTGGGGGTGGGGGTGGGAGAATGGGAGTGGGAGTGGGAGAGGGAGTGCGAATGGGGGAGGTGGGGGTGGGGTGAGGGTGGGAGGATGGGAGTGGGAGTGGGAGGGGTGGGGAGTGGGAGTGGGAGGATGGGAGTGGGAGAGGGAGTGGGAATGGGGGAGGTGCGGGTGGAAGTGGGAGGGGTGAGGTGGGAGGATGGGAGTGGGAATGGGGGAGGTGGGGGTGGAAGTGGGAGGGGTGGGGTGGGAGGATAGGGGAGGGAGTGGGAATGGGGGAGGTGGGGGGGTGGGAAAATGGGAGTGGGAGTGGGAATGGGGGAGGTGGGGGGGTGGGAAAATGGGAGTGGGAGTGGGAGAGGGAGTGGGAGGATGGGAGTGGGAGGGGTGAGGTGGGAGGATAAGGGTGGGAGAATGGGAGTGGGATTGGGAATGGGAGTGGGAATGGGGGGGGGAGGGGTGGGGGTGGGAGGATGGGAGTGGGAGTGAGAGGTGGAGGTGGGAGGATGGGAGTGGGTGGGAGAATGGGAGTGGGAGTGGGAGTGGGAATGGGGGAGGTGGGGGTGGGGTGAGGGTGGGAGTGGGAGGGGTGGGGTGGGAGGATGGGAGTGGGAGAGGGAGTGGGAATGGGGAAGGTGAAAGAATGGGCGTGGGCATGGGAGTGGGAATGGGGGAGGTGGGGTGGGAGGATGGGGGTGGGAGTGGGAATGGGGTGGGAGGATGGGAGTGGGTGGGAGAGAGAGAGAAGATAATCTAATAGAGAGGCCAATGGGAGAGGAGATAATGTTATAGATTCAGGACCAATGAGAGAGAAGCACTTAAAACCCTAGTTTTTCTTATATATACTCTCCTTCTCTCATTGTTTCTCTCATTTCAACAAGGAAGAGCAAGAGGAGAAGCAAAAAGAGGAGGAAGAGCAAAAGCAAGCATAAGCAAGCACAAGCATAGATCTCACCTTTTTTCCACGTACTTTTTTTAAAATTTGTATTCTTTGAAATTTTATTATAGAGAGAGAACTTAGAGAGAGAAAAGTGAAGGAAAGACTTTTAGAGAGAGAGTCTTGCTGCCTCGGCAGCAAAAGAGAGAGAGAGAGAAAGAGAGAGGGAGAGAGAGGAGAGAAGGGGGGGGAAAGAGAGGGGAGAGAAACGGGGGGGGCAAGAAGGGGGGGGGGAAGAGAGGGGAGAGAGGGGGGAAGCCGCTACCCACGGCAGCGCGAGAGAGAGGGGGGGGAGAGAGAGAGAGGGGGGGGAGGCCGCTGCCACGGCAGCGGAGAGAGGGGGGAGAGGGAGGGGGGGGAGGGAGGGGAGGGGGGGGAGAGAGAGAGGGGGGGGCCGCTGCCGCGACAGCGAGAGAGGAGGGGGGAGAGAGAGAAGGGGGGGCACGGCAGCGAGAGAGAGGGGGAGGGAGAGAGAGAGAGGGGGGGCCGCTGCCGTGGTAGCGAGAGAGGAGGAGGGGGGGAGAGAGAGAAGGGGGGGGCAGCGAGAGAAAGGGGGGGAGGAGAGAGAGAGAGGGGGGGAGGCCGCTGCCGCGGCAATGGAGAGAGGGGGGGAGAGGGGGGGGGAGGGAGGGGAGGGGAGGGGAGAGAGAGAGGGAGGGGCCGCTGCCACGGCAGTGAGAGAGGAGGGGGGGAGAGAGAGAAGGGGGGGAACAGCAGCGAGAGAGAGGGGGAGGGAGAGAGAGAGAGAGGGGGGCCGCTATCGCAGCAGCAAGAGAGGAGGAGGGGGAGAGAGAAGGGAGGGGCCGCTGCCGCGACAGCGAGAGAGGAGGGGGGGAGAGAGAGAAGGGGGGGCGCGGGAGCACCGGAGAGAGGGGGGGAGAGAGAGAGGGGGGGGAGGCCGTTGTCATGGCAACGGAGAGAGGGGGGGAGAGGGAGGGGGGGGGAGAGGGAGAGAGAGGGGGGGCCACTACCGCAGCAGCGAGTGAGGGGGGAGAGAGAGAAGGGGGGCACAGCAGCGAGAGAGAGGGGGAGGGAGAGAGAGAGAGGGGGGCCGCTGCCGTGGCAGTGAGAGACGGGGGGGGAGAGAGAGAAGGGGGGGCAGCAAGAGAGAGGGGGGGAGAGAGAGAAAGGGGGGGAGAAGAGAGAGAGAGGGGGGGAGGCCGCTGCCGCAGCAGCGGAGAGAGGGGGGGAGAGGGGGGGGGAGAGGGAGGGGAGGGGAGGGGAGAGAGAGAGGGGGGGCCACTACCGCGGCAGCGAGAGAGGAGGGGGGGAGAGAGAGAAGGGGGGGTGCAGCAGCAAGAGAGAGGGGGAGGGAGAGAGAGAGGAGGGGGGCCGCTGCCGCAGCAGCGAGAGAGGAGGGGCGGAGAGAGAGAAGGGAGGGGCCGCTGTCGCGGCAGTGAGAGAGGAGGGGGTGGAGAGAGAGGGGGGGGCACGGCAGCGAGAGAGAGGGGGAGGGAGAGAGAGAGAGGGGGGGGCCGCTGCGGTGACAGCGAGAGAGAAGGGGGGGAGAGAGAGAGAAGGGGGGAGGCGCAGCAGCGAGAGAGAGGGGGGAGAGAGAGAGAGAGGGGGGGCAGAGGAGGCGGGGGGCAGAGAGAAGGGGGGCTGCTACCGTGGCAGCGAGAGAGGAGGGGGGGGAGAGAGAGAAGGGGGGCACGGCAGCAAGAGAGAGGGGGAGGGAGAGAGAGAGGGGGGGTGCCGCTGCCACGGCACTGAGAGAGAAGGGGGGGAGAGAGAGAGAAGGGGGGAGGCACGGCAGCGCGAGAGAGGGGGGAGAGAGAGAGAGGGGGGGGCCGCTGCCACAGCAGCGAGAGAGAGGGAGGGGGGAGAGAGAGAGAGAGGGGGGGAGGCCACTGCCGCGGCAGCGAGAGGGAGAGAGGGGGGAGAGAGAGAGAGGGGGGGAGGCCAGTGCACGAGAGAGAGGGGAGGGGAGAGAGAGAGAGGGGGGAGGCCACGGCAAGTGAGAGAGAGAGTGGGGAGCGCAAGTGAGAGAGAGAGAAAAGGTGAGGAGAGAGTGGGAGAGAGAGAGAGAGAGGGGAAATAAAGAGGAGGGGAGAGAGTAGACTAAGATGAGAGGAAACGTAGACTAGAGTGGAGAGGAAAGAGAGAGAGAGAAGAGTGAGAGAGATGGACGAGAGATGAAAATTTAGAGAGGGAGGACACAAGAGAAAGTACGATCGAGATAGAAAATCTTACCAATGAAGAGGAGAAATGAGTGGGCGACGATCGAGAAGAGATAAAGGAGAGATGTTTTGATGGAAGAATTTGGGAGCTACAATCAATGAGGCATATTAGAGGAGATTGGTGTGTGATTTATTCGAAACTTAAACAAACAAAACTATAAACCTTGGTGTTTGATGAAAATTTAGAGAGGAAGGGCACAAGAGAAAGTACGATCGAGATAAAAAATCTTACCAATGAGGAGGAAAAATGAGTGGGCGACGATCAAGAAGAGATAAAGGAGAGATGTTTTGATGGACGAATTTGGGAGCTACGATCAATGAGGCATATTAGAGGAGATTGGTGTGTGATTTAGTCGAAACTTAAATAAACAAAACTATAAACGTTGGTGTTTGAAAAGAGAAACGTGTGGAAACTAGAATTTCAAATTTCCCGCCTTTTTTTAAACTATGAATCCTTGTGTTTGAAAAGATAAACGTGTGAAAACTTGAAAATTGTGATAAAAGACAACCTTGTGTTTGAAAAGACAAATGCGTGGAAACTTGAAAAGTGTGAAAAGACAAATGTATGCGAAAAGGAAAACTTGTGGAAACTTGAATTTTAAATTTTTCTTTGTTTTTGAATTTAAAATGAGTTTCACTTTCATTTTCAATTTACTAGTTTAATTTAAACTATAATGCATTTTGTTTTGGAATATAGAAAGTATAATTTTAATTTTATTACATTTTAAATTAAAATTTTAAAAGAAGTTTAACTTACATTCGTTATTATTACTTTAATTTATTTCTTTTTAGGGAGAATTTATATATTCTTCTAGGCAAATATTAAATTTTTAATTTTAAGTCTTATTTTCTTTATTTTACATTATTTTTTCATAAACTTTAAGTTAAACTACTTTATAGTTTTTATTATTTAAATTCAAATTTATTAAGATTTTAACTTCTTATTAATGTGAATGTTCAATTCTTATGAGTTGTAAGTAAATTAGTTTTTGAAAATATAAATTTTATCTTTTTTAAACTCACAACCTTAGTGTATTAAAAAGAATAATGGTAAATAGATTATTTTTTGCTTTTAATTCGCAACCTAAGGATATTAAAAAGAACAATGGAAAAGAAATTATTTCTTGCTTTTCTTCACTTCGACGGTTGGTGTAGTCTAGATTAGCATAGATTAGTTTGTCCTTAGAGGAGAGAACTCCAAAAAAACCAATCAAAGCCATGCTCAAAATTTCCCAACTAGTTCCTAATCGGAGTCAGTCCATTCGTTCACATTCGGTTTCACAGTCACAACATCCCTACCATTTAAGCAACGATTAAGGTTTTTAAACTTTCAAGATGATTGAAAGTTGTATCAGTGGACATGACAGATTCCAGTTGAATCAGTTAAGGGACTAGACATAGCAGATTATATTTGTACCAGTTGTGGGAGTTGACAGAGCATTTTACACTTATATCAGTTGCGGGAGTTGACAGAGCATTTTGCACTTATATATGACAGACTTCAAATTTGTATTCAGAGATCATTGTAAATCCTTATTGTTTTTCACATTTATGCTATAAGCCTTGTAAAGCCTTTTAGGCTATTCCCAAAGCATTTATGCTCTAAGCCTTGTAAAGCCTTTTAGGCTATTCCCAAAGCACGAAATTGACACATATGATTGGGAAGAATAAAAACTTGAGGTGTATTAATGGGACTCATTGTACTTTTGATTTTTCAAAGTAATTGTACTTTGTCAAAGTACCTAAAATTTGTGTTGTGCTTGAATATAGGATGGATCTTGAGGCTACAGCATTTGTCAATGATATGACACTAAAATACAATGGAAGAATTTATGCCCCAAAGGACTTCACAAACTGGTGACACAACAAAGAAAGCATGGTTCTTGGTCTTAAGTAAAGGAAATCTCATTCTAGTGATGACAAAGAGAGAGTTGGAGAAAGATGAGTGGGCATCAAATGTATCTTTCTCAAAGAGCAATTTGATTCAAGGGGGCACCTTAGTAGGAATAAAAATTGAAAAAGATAGCAGTACAATGATGATTTACACAAAGTCAAGAATGAGCAACAGATCGTTTCTTCTTTCTAAGAAAGATGCAATGCACTTTGTGATGCCGTCACCAAAAGCACCTAGATTTCCTGAATTGGTTCTTGCATTGGAGATCCTTCAACATGTGTGGGAGGAATTTTCCATTGAGGAAGCAAGAAAAATGCAGTCAAAGATTATCCTTGAATACTTTCAGGGTATCATCGAACAAGGTTCAACTTCATTGGAGGGACCTAAGGTGCAAGAATCCACACATGAGAAAGGAAGTGATGAGACACGCCATGTAGACCTGGTTCATGGTAATACAAATGAGAGAGGAAGTGGAGTGGATGAGACAGAACACATTGTAGCAATGGATGAGGGTCTTGTACATGTGGATGCTTACAAGGGATCTACATCTGAGACAGGAATTGAATTGGTGGAGACCGGACATGCACATGCATCTCAGACAAAAATTGAATTGAGTGAGACATGATAAGACAGGACATGCACACACATCTCTTGTTCATGGTATTACTCACTTAGATGGTGTAAGTCATGAAGTTGATGGAATAACAGAACAAGTGAAGCCCTTAAGTATACCTGAAGTTGAGGCAATAGAAGAAGAAGTAGGGCAATCTAAAGCAGTTCACATTGAGCCCCTAAAAAATAAACCTCGACGTCAAATGAAAAAGGCAAGTACTTCACGAGCTACAGTTCCAAGTCCTATAACTGGAAAAAGAGGTCATTCATATACAAAGAAAGGGCAAAGAAGAGAAGAGGAAGAACATGAAGAGGATGCGGAGGGTCTAGAAATGGAGTCAGATCTAGAAGCAGAAATGTTATCAATGAAGAACCTAAATCTTTGCTTGAATGAGGCTGTGGCAGATGAGGATCCAGGATATATATGGGGCAGAAGACTCAAGTTATACATGCTTCAACAGTGGTCAAAGCAAGTGTCTTCACCAACAACAGGACCTTAGATACAACCTATGCTGAAAAGATTTTTCAGGCTTTGATTGATGGAAAAAAACCAGTTGTTTCTAATTTGGTACTCCGTCCAATAACATTTTGGCCAGTCATGGGAGATTATAGTCAATCCATCAATTTCTCTCAGCCTATAGATTTTGAGATGCAATTCACTAAGCTCCTCGGAAAACAAGTTCCCTCACTTCAAGAAGGACAGAGTTCAGTGAATGATCCAGAACGACATATAAGGGATGCCAAGAGAAATTTCTTAGCTCATTGTACATTTGAGGCAATAGATGGTCAGCACTGTGCCTATGCTTGTAATGAGCGCTCTAGAGATGCATACAAGAAAGGAGAAATTACTTATCAAACCTTTGCGAGTGTGCCTCAATTTCACTACTATTCTGCATGCATTTGTATCTTCAAGAACGAGAAAAAATATTTGATTGAGTCGGAAAGACTTAATCATGACATTTATGCACTATGAAAAATCACCTCCACTTCAGAGATGTTGCTCAAAGCTAGGACCATATGGAAAACTTTTAATTCTCCTTTGACCACTCTCAAAAGAACTGCAACTAAAGTGGAAGCAGATAATCTTGTTGACTTCTACACATGCTTGAGTGCCATTGTACCAAGGGGAAAGCAAGAAAGAGCAGAGGTAATTACAAGCTTTAAGATAGTAAGGGATAGGTATCAAGACTACACAAGCATACTTTTCCATAGTGATGAAGTTTTTCATCAGATCAAAGACGTGTGTCTTGCATGTGAGAAAGGAGATGTCACATATGAGGCTCCATCATTGATTAAAGAGAAGGCAAAGAAGATTGAGAAAAAAGAGATGACAGCTCGGATGTGGAGGCCTTTAAGAAACTTACCAGACAAATACGCAAGTCTTGCTGCAGAGAAATTAATGTCCAAAGAATGGTTTTTTGGCAAAAAGGATAAAGATCATTGCATGGAAGATTGCATCATCCAACAGGTCAAGCGTGATGTAGTAAAGAGTGCAATTGAATATTTATTGGCAGAAAAAAATATTCCAATTAGCCAATGTAAAATTGATCATAATATTGTGAGGCAGATGGCATCAGCTTTACCGACAGCTAAACACAAGGCTTGGGCGCATAAATGGGTGAAGGTAGAAGATGATGGATCTGAAATTACTCCTTCTATGAGAAGTGACATTCCGGAAAATGTGTATGCATATGCACAAAAAGTCATCAATAAGCACACTCTCAGAAAAGAAACAACTTTGAACAAGGGCTTTTTTTTCATACATGAAATCATTTTAGAGTCTGGAAAGAGTGTTGAGTGCAAGGGAGTTTCATTGAACGATTTTTTATCCGACGACACTGCTTGGGAGAGACCTCAGCTTTTCTTTGTCTATGAAATATCACCGGATGACATTCGTCAACTCCTTGACAGAATATTACATACCACCATTGGTAGAGTGGGACAATGTAACATAGTCATATTTGCTGATAAAGATGACAAGGAACAAATGTCTGCTACCCTAGAAAAACAATATGGCAATGAGCTTAAGATTTACAATGGTATATACTCAAGAAAAAGGGACAAGAGAGAATGCGGTCTCAAGATATAGAGTTTAGAAACCTTTTTCTTGTGCATGAAGAGCCCTTACAATGATCACTCCTTACAAAACAATATAAGAGGGAATGCAAAGAGATTGCAACTACTGCTGGAAGAGCATGAAGCTCCAAGTCCCCTCCATCGCAACGCAAATCACTATGAAAGGCCAGCAAAAAGTGCTGATCTTTTAATTAGTATGACGGAATTTTTGCTATCGTCCGGATGGGAAGTCACATTGTGTCGAATGGGACATTTGTTTGAAGCTCTTATCAGAAAAGGACACAATGTAAATATTATTGAGAGCCTTGCTTGCTTGGAATACCTTGATACCGTGGCTTCTCTCACAATAAAGTTTGATAAGAAAGGTCCGATCTCACATGAAGAGGATGCTGACATAGAGATGATCATGTATGATGAGAGCAAGAAAGATGATGAAAATGATCAAATCTCTGGATATGATAGTGAGGACACCAGCGATAGCAAGGAAGCAGAAGAAGATGGATATGACACTGACCTTGCCTCTGAAGGTTACATAAAAAGACCACGAAGATATGTAGAGGTATGAAAACTTTAATTCATTTAAAGGTCTTTTAAATTTATAATTAATTTAAAATTTTGAATCTCATAATTACTTTATCCTTTTATAGGAGAAGGGAGAGGAGGAGGATGAGGAGGACATAGCTGGAGTAGAGAATATAGAAAGCTCATCTCAAGAAAGCAAAGCTGCTCTAGCTATCCATTGGATGACTCTAGAAAATAATCATACCTTGCAGCAAATGGAGAAGTAATTTCAAGTTAGGTTTCAAGTTCGAGAACAACCTCTTACTTTTCTATTCGATGAAGAGGACATTTCAATCCTTATAAACTTCAAGAAAGAGGTTAATGACAAGGTCATAATAGCCATCCTCAGGTTTGACATAAACTTTTTACTGACTTTATGATTTTGTATTTCCATTGGATCGAATGAACTAATATTCTTTTCTTTTTATTGCAGTATGGTTTTACAACAGCTTCCCCTATATATACAAAGATGTGCATATATGGTCGATCCTCTTGTTTCTAGTGAGTTTCTAGTGTACTTAGCAATAACTAGAAGACCATAGATGATGTTTTTAAGTGGCTGCAACCTATTGATTTGACTGCGGTGTGAGTTATCTTTACTGCATATCACGAGGAGTGAGTATCAATCCCTACCTAGCTTATCTCTTACATTGTGGAGGATTATATCAAATAATAATTATTCTTAATTGATAATGCAGCTTGCATTAGAGCTTGGTAATTGTGGACATCTTAGCCAAGCAATGCTTCTTTGTCAATTCAATAGCATCTATCCATGGCAGTGTGTCAGAGTAAGTATAACCTACTTGTGTCATAATTATGTCAATGAGATGCATCCTATCTCGGGGGGGTCACTCATCATATGTAACCCTATCATGTGAGTTCAACAGAAGGATATTTTTTATTTCTAAAATTTACAGAAATAAATATACATAAGGGACTATTTAAAATAGTTTTGGAAAAAATTTACAGATTTGTATAGAAAAGGGGTACATTTTATTAATGAAAAATTTACAGATAAGGGATTTTAGAAATAGGCCTTGAACGCACGTGGTATAGAGGGTTTATATAAAGTGACCCCCCCAAGCATCCTATGCAATGCGCACATTCATTTATGTTTTCTATTTTGATGTGTAGATCGGCTCGAAAGTTGGTAGGTGCTATAGATGCACTTATGCAAATGGCGGGTGACTTAGAAGATCAAATAGAGTATGTAACATGCCTTGCAGCAAAGTAGAATGATGACCACAGTTGTGGGTGGAGAGTCGGATATAACTGCTTTTTGCTCCTTGCTCAAATTTTTAATTTGAGAGGCGGTGAAACCTCATTGTCGACATATACAGACTTGCATCTATATGCATTTATGTCATCTATCATTAAGGAATTTATTGATAACGTGGTGGAGCATCCAGAGGAAACATTGGTTGCTACACCCATAAGTTGTCCTAATGTAACCGCTGTATTGGACGAAATGGGGAGCTCTTTTGAGGTTAGGGTTATCATTAGTAAGCAACCTCGTGTTTTGACTTTTGGTAGCAAGGAAGTTACAATCCTCTCTGACCCTTTGAAAGAGGCTAATGACAAAGTCATGATGGCCATTCTCAGGTTTGATATGAACATCTCTTGGCTTAATACTTCAATCATTTGATTCAATCTGCTTCTAACATTTGTTTATTTATTGTTGCAGTACGGTTATATCTCACTTTCCTAGATCAATACAGAATCGCGTCTGTATGCTCGATTCTCTTCTTTCAGCTGTACTTAGTGATACCAAGAAGACAGTAGATGATGTTTGTTCAATGCTACAACCTTTAGACTTGGATGGCATACTAGTTGTCTTTATGCCATATTATGAGAAGTATCGTCTCAATCTTTCTTTTACTCTCTTATTTATAATATTGTGTCAATTAATACTTAATATTGTGATAAATCTTATCGCTCTTTATTGGTGATGTAGTTCACATTGGAGCCTGATAGTATGGGATCTTGATGACAACCATTGTTGGTTTATCAACTCATTTACAGGCTTTCACGGGGTGTTCAGGTAAGTGTTCTTTTATCATATCATTATGAACATGCATCTTACTATTTACTACACAAATTCACTTTGTCATATGTCATGATGGACAGGTCTGCAAACAAGTTAGTTTCTGCGATTATGAAAATCAGGGAGCATCAAGACCAACCAAATTTCCAGACACGCCTCGCAGTACACGCCTCGCAGTGGAGCAGAAAGACATGTTTAGTAGTGGGTGGAGAATTGCCTACAACTTCATGTTGTATCTCAATGAAATTTTTGAACATGTCTCAATAGAAGCATATACCAAGCTCGAGCTACAAGATTTTGTGGCTAAGACTGTTCACTACCTAACTGCTACCATTGGGAAACAACATGATGGACTCAATGAAGAACCTAAGGGAGCCAAAGAAAAACAAGAGACAATTCAGTCTCCTTCTGTATCACAGCCTCAAGTAGAAGCATTACAGTCTACACTTGAATTAGAGACTCAATGCATTCTTCCTACACAAGAAGTGGAGACTCAATGTGCATCTACAACATCACATCTTGTAAAGGAGGAAGAGATTAAGTCTATCCCGATTGCACCAGAAGTAGAATCTCAATGTACACCATCCACACAAGTAGAGACTCAATGTACTCTTAAAGAATCACAACCTCAAGAGGACTCATCAAACTCTATTCAGTTGTAAAACATGTAGAAAGAAACATGAGTCCTTGAAGATTTTTATCTTGTTTATATTGATTAATGATAGTGTTTTTTAAACTTATGTTAAATGTTACAATACATTAGGATATTTTATTATATTTATTCATTACAATACATTAGGTTTTACTTTTTTGAAAGTCTAATTTATTATGTACAATAAATATCTTATGATGAGAATCTAATAATTATATCATTCTTATGTTCCATCACTTTATTTTATAGATTTCAATGTACTCAAAATCTATCATTTATTATGTACAATAAATATCTTATGATGAGAATCTAATAATTATATCATTCTTATGTTCCATCACTTTATTTTATAGATTTCAATGTACTCAAAATCTATCATCTCACATGTCTCGCATTACAGTCTTGCATCAGCAAGTCTAACTTATATTATATTAAAAGAATATCTCATGATGAGATTCTAATAGTTACTAACTTATATTATATTAAAAGAATATCTCATGATGAGATTCTAATAATTATATCATTCTTGTGTTCCATCATTTTATTTTATAGATTTCAATGTACTATCACTGTCTTACATGTCTCAAATGTCTCCCATTATGGTCTTGCATCCCATCATTTTATTTTATAGATTTCAATGTACTCACTATCTTACATGTCTCACATGTCTCGCATTACGGTCTTGCATCTAGTCATCTCAGCCTCTACCAATTCTTTATTCTAAATCTTTCATCCCACATTATGAGTCTATAGTTCTATAAATCGCCTAGTAGTCGTTCATCTTCTATATCTCACCTGCAGCAAACACTTCTTCCACTTTGCTCTTCTTACCTTACTCCTCTCCTCAAGCTTGCTCCTTCCTCTCCTCAAGCTTGCTCCTTCCATCTTGCTCGCAGCCTTGCCTCCTCTTCTCAAGCATACTCCTTTCATCTTGCCTTACCTCCTCTAGTTACCTTCCTCACTCTCGTTACCTTTCTCACCTCGTTCGTCTTCTATATCTTTCCTCACTCTTGTTACCTTCCTCACCTCATTCGTCTTCTATATCTCACCCGTAGCAAAAACTTCTTCCACTTTACTCTTCTTACCTTACTCCTCTCCACACTTCTTCCACTTTACTCTTCTTACCTTACTCCTCTCCTCAAGCTTGCTCCTTCCATCTTGCCCGCAGCCTTACCTCCTCTTCTCAAGCATACTCCTTTCATCTTGCCTTACCTCCTCTAGTTACCTTCCTCACTCTCGTTACCTTCCTCCTCTCATTTTTATGGATCTTTTTAAGGTAATCGATTCTGTCGAGCAAGCCATTAGCAGCATCAAAGAATGGATTGCCGAGAACCAAGGAAAGAGAGAGGAGAGAAAGCAAAATCCAGCTCCATTAACCCAGTACGAGAAGGATGACTTTGCTTGTCAGAAGGGCTTAGAGAAGGAAGAGGAAAGAAAAATAAGTATGGCTACTACTGAAATAGATAAATTGCAGTCATATAGGAGAGAGTTGATAGACTTTCAAAGTGAGATATCTTCACGTGTGGCTCGTTATGGAAAATTTTCCCCCCAGGAAGTGCAAGCCATTCGGAATAAACAAAGTGTTATGTAGGAGAAAATTCATCAATCCTTACTTCTCTTCTATAATTTTAACTACATCGATGAGGATGAGATGAGCTCAGCTCTTGAATGGGTTGAATTTAGGCTAAAGACTTGAAAATAGAAAATTCATCAAATTGAATGGCTGTAGTCTTGAAAATAAATTTGCCTTCCAATGAGAGTCTTATTGTAACTTTTGGTGTTTTTCAACACCTAAATTATAAATATTGTGAGAGTTTGCTACTTCCACTTGTAACTTTTGAAAGTGTTTCCTAAACACTATTATAAATATGAAGAGAGTTTACAATTATTGAATCACTCTTTTTTGTGTAACTTATCTCAGGCTTAACTTTTGAAGTTGTTTATTAACACCATTAAATATTAAGAGATTTTACAACAACCGAATCTTATTTTTTCATGTAACTTATCTAGGCTGCGTTAAATTTTATAATTTTAGTTTCATGTCCTTAAAAAATATATAAAAAAATGCTTGTTTTTATGTTTTTATATGTGCTTTGAAGATTGGGTTTTTCTTAAATTTTATCTGAAAACTAGTCCAAAAGTATATGTAAAAATGAATTTGTACATTGACAAGTCCAAAATTAATCAAATAAGTGTTGTTACAAACGTTACAAATGAGATGTACATGTTATAACTTTGCAAAGAAGGTCTACAAAGTAATGGCAAGTTTGCCGAAGTAATGCACTACAAAGTGGCAAAAGTGCCAAACTCCAAAATGGCAAATCCGCCAAAGTAATGCGCTAATGTGTTACGAAATGACAAAAAGGCCAAACTCCAAAATGGCAAATCTGCCAAAGTAATATGCTACAAAAGGGCAGATTTGCCAAAATCCTAAATGACTAAATTTTATGTCCTACTGTAAGAAAACAATATGTCTGTGCTCAACAGATAACAGGATCTCGTACGCAAGAGAGAAAAGTAGATAGTATGGAGAATCAAAAATTTGATACTGTAGAACTGATTCAATAGATGGCGCTGCCTCCCAACCGTGCGCTCCTGTGTGAGGAGCTTCGATGGTGTGCTAGAAATAGTAGAGGATGGAGGCTGGATGCTAATGAATCAGGGTTGCTGTAGCCACTGATGAAATGGGCTTCACGGGCTTGCTCTTATATAGCCACCACTAGTAGTCAGTTAGATCCAATTGGGTGACCTACCCAGTCCACCCAAAACGGTCGAGGTCCCGAAATAGGCCACCGACCACATGATAGAACCGTGGTGCAAAATAGAGCAACTGACCTACGATCACTGTCACGCCCAGAGCCATCCAAGATCATCTGAGGCTCCAAACGGGCCCCGCAACTCGAGAGTGGGCTGCCCTGGGAAACGCTCTGTCTACCCTCAGTGCGGTCAGTCATGGGATGCCTTCCCACACTTGCATGTAGCCTAGTTGGCGGTGTGCCAACTCTATCTGAAGCCGTCCAATCATCAAGCCACACATGGCCCCCATCTGGTGTCCAAACCAAGACCTATCGGATAACTGAGCTACTCAAATGCCTTCTCCTCATATGGGGGGCTTACAAGTAGAGTTAGCTGGTTCCCGCGTAGTTACACCAAAGTGGAGCATTGATATCTAACACCCCTGCTCAATGTTCACCTGCAAGTGAACTTTCTTTTTCGGCCCAAGGCCAAGTCGATGAAGATGCTATTTTTGGAGTCACCACGAGAGATGGGGGTGCGATGTCTGAGCATAAGACCATGATGCAAGATTTGGCATGAACATGCTCATATGATGCTGCAAGGATGACAACACTACGAGCTTGCCTCTTGGTCTTGAATTTGCAAGCATAGTATGGATGGCTAGACACAATTGTGTCAGCCTTGATGAGGTTTGGAATCTTAATCTTAGTGTCTCGTTCCTAATTGTTTTAATTAATTGGATATGCAAATTGTAATTGGTTGCACCAGAAGATGTTGCCTATCCCAAATACCATGCCCAAATCTACTAGAGACGAAGTGAAGAAGATGTTGATGATGGCTAGGATGGATTATCACACCATCCACGCTTGCCCTAATGATTACATTTTGTTTCATCATGAGTATGGCAATTTGGTTAATATCCCGGAGTGTGGAGCACAGTACTATAGACAGGACTTGCTAAGGGAGACAATCCCAATGAAGGTCTTGAGACATTTTCCCATCATCCCCAAAATAGAGCACATGTTCAGATGCAAGTCCATTGCACAATTGATGACATGACATGCTACACACGGGTCCACCGATGATACTTTGAGGATCTCTGCAAATTGTGCTGCTTCAAAGCACATAGACAACATATATGGCCAGACTTTGCAAGGGATCACACAATTTACATCTCAAGCTTGAAATGGATGGCATGAACACTTTCGGGTTATGCTCTACATCTTGGTCGACATGGCCCATAGTCTTGTGAACTAAATATCCTGCCATGGCTAACAATAAAGAAGGGACACCTCATGCTTGCCCTACCTATACATGGCACCCTTGTTCGTGGAGCTGCAGACCCTATATAGGGGCATATGTGTCTTTGATATTTCTAGAGCCCCAAGGTGGGCCGCAAAAATTTTCATTAGGGGAATTTCGATGTAGACTATGCATGACTATCTAGGATATGGGGAGTGTGTAGGAACGTGCTTTTGCATGCCTAGTGATACCTTTATGCTTTACTATGATGTGATCTATGCATGCCTAATGACCTATTTGGGCATGCATATATGTAGGACTTAAAACACAAGGGTACCATGCTTGTCCTATTTGTGGCCCTAGTTTGAATGCAAGACACTCCAAACATATGAGAAATATGGCTTATGAAGGTCATGCTCAATATCTTCCGCTTGATCATCATACATGTGAAGGTCAACTTGATCCACCATCGGTCCATAGGAAGGCAAGTGCCTGGATTCAAGATTGGAAAGCTAATAGTGAGGAGCCTCCTCTTGGTATGGACCATGGTCTATCTTTCACGAGCTTCCATATTGGGGTGAGTTATAAATCAATCACCTCTTGGATCCCATGCATATCTTCAAGAATGTGGGGGCTTCTATTTGGTCACACTTTGTTGGTGACAAAGACACAAGGGGAGTGTGAGAAGACTTGCACGATATGGGTAGGATGCCTCACTTGTGGCCCCAAGAGTGTGTGTGTAGATGCAATAGCATGGTTCTACAACTCAAGTGGGTGGTTCAAGAACCCAAGAGTGTCCTCCTAGAATTGTTCTCTCAATGGCACCATAGATACTTTCCAAGGTAGAGGAGGCAAGGGTCAAGGTGGATATTTCATCTTTTCAGACACCCACAAGACACATGCGTTTGCCTGAGGGGAGCGTTTACAAAGGACTATAAGTTTAGTGGCCTCAAGTCCCATTATTGGCACAAGGTCTTACAGGTATTCTACATGTTAGCTTGAAAGAAGAGTAGAACTAAGATTGTGATGCTTTTGTGTAACTTATATGATTGTGACACATTGTTATAACTCCTTTGTTGCTTGGTAGTTTATCCTCCTAATACCAGTGAGAGGATGCTTTATAAGAAGATGTTAGAAAATATATCACAAGATTAGTGGCATAGTCAAGTATGCTTACTATCATATCACCTTTATTATACTTCATACTATTTTAAATGATCGGTAGAAAATATTGAATCTTACGGGTGCATGTGGAATAGGTGGATCTCATAGAAAGAGATATCTATATCAAGCATTGAGAGGGCTAAGGTGGACTCCATTGAAGATGTGTTCTTGCTTGAGAAGCACTTTCCCTCAAGAATTATGATGACTCAGGTGCACTTGCTTGTACACATAGTTGATGAGGTCGCCATTACAGGAGCCGCCGTCATAGTCGTTGAATATTTTACCTTGAACTATTTATGAAAACTTTGAAGGGATTTGTAAGGCAAAGAGCTAGACCCAAAGAAAGCATGGTGGAGGGATGGCTTCTACAAGAGTCATTAGTATACATCACACAGTTTATTGCATCCATGGATCCCGATATGCCACATGCTTGGTACATCAAGGATTTTGATTGTGTCATTGCAGAGGTTCCCCAAGGTAAAGGGGTTGAAAGAAAGATGAGCAAAGAGCAAAGAGAGAAATTCAATAATTTTGTGTCCTCAATAGTCTCGAGATGCAAAGATGGGTGGAGAGATATGAAGAGGCCAAATAAACAAGAATAAATGAGAGTAAGAGATTAGTGTCATGCACAAGCGGAGGGTGCCATATCCACCGAACCTTGCTCTTCTCCCCAAACACATGTCCCATGATTGGCTACAATAAGATCTTTGCGAAGGAGAAGATGATGGATAGGACATAATCGATCGAGAGTGGGAGCTTGCAGTCGGATGTATGTCACATGTAAGTTTTTTATCTTTCTACTTACTTTGGATATTTATGATCACAATCGCTACAAAATTCATCCTCATAGTTTTAATCACGTTCTTTTCAAGTACAAAAAGTACAGTGCATTGTGGTCACATGGACGACATTTTCATGTGGAACGCATCGATTCAAGGAGAGTCACATATGATTGTGGAGTCATGGATAACTTTGTAGAAGATAGTTGCAGAAGTGCTTCTGATACCAATCTTCTCGCCTCACAGTTATCCTCCACCTTGAATTCATGTATTGCTATAGTTAACAGTTCCCTTATGAATGGGTCATATACATAAGCACCAATTGTTGACCATCCCCTCACTCGATGCACATGGTCAAAATGAACCCATTGTGATCCCAAGCTTCCACCATGCCGCATGCGATTCACTAGATCAACTCCTGATCCTAGACCAATGGTCTTCATTTTGAAGATATGTGGTTGTTGTTCATCTTGCAATTGTTCAGGAAAAAGGATACTTTGTAGGTATGGATATCTGCATCTCCTCTTTAAATCAAGTATTGAATCCATTCCACCATCCCCTCCTCTAGCCTCACTTCTTGCTCTCTGCGCCACTCTCTGAAGCCTCCTTCTCTAGGTCATTGGTGTAATGGTTTCATGCACTTCTTCGAACATTCGATCATCTAGCGGCTCCACAAAAACCCCATCCTTTGCTAGCATCATATCCATCACAAACTCTTGTGCCAGAGACACCTCGATGTTTTTGCAAGAGGAATTTCTATTCAACTTAGCACGCATTGAAATGAGATCCTCTACTTGCATTTCCTTTGCTCGACTTCTACCTTTTTCAACTGGATGGTCATGGAAACCCACATGCACTGCACATCTTGTTGTCTTCACTCGTTCATGGGGAAAGCAATAATATATCATAGCACTGCATAGGTAAACACACTCTGTTATTGCATCACAATGCTTGCACACAAGTGACCCCAAAGATGGATCAATGGGACCAGGTAGAGAAGGCCTCCTAAGCTTTCCTTTCCACTGTGTATCATTTAAAACTTCCATTCATTCAAGGAAAGGACAATCCAAATTACAACATCTCAAATAACCTGAACATCTACTCATCCTCACAACACCATTGAAGCAGTTTTACGAACATGTGGAATATTTTGTCCAAACATGGCCATCAGCATTCTATTCCATTCCAGACATTGGTGAACCCTTAGGCATAGGTGGAAGTTTGAAGACAATATATCCATCATAAGTTAGAGGAAGCTCAGTAACCTTCTCTACCCAAATTGTAGATTTGAGCGCAACATGAAGGGAACTATTCAAAGGCATCCTCTCTATAAGTGAAACCACACTATTCACCCCAAGATTCATAAAGTCACCATAAGTACCTCTCTTATCAAGAACATGAACTCTTAAAGTTGATTGTTGGCTGCCACTAATCTTGAACCCTTTCTAACCATCCTCTAAGTTCACCACTGGAAGCACAATGGCAAGCTCATCTATTCTGATTTCTTGATGCAGCTCAATGTCCTCATTCTCAATGTGAAAGTGTTCCCTAAGCTCCACCAATGAAACCTCCAGGAAAGGAGTGTCATAACGAATGGCCAATGATTCATGTTCTCCAAAGCGAATGAAAATTGAAAATGGCATGATTCAAACGCTAAAGCCAAGATGTAGCACTAGGTGACACCAACCAGAGAACAAGAGAAAATCTAGCTACACAATGGTTCTGGAGACAGGGAGGCAAAAGAAGAAATGGAATAGACGAGTTGGAGACCGAAGAGAATGGAGCAAAGAGAAGTAATGAAAGAGACATTGAAAGGAATTATGGGAGAGAAGAGATGGAGCAAGTTTGTCTCTCTATGTGTCAAATGCAAATGGCTTGCTACTAAAAAGTTTGTAGAGTTGCCACTATTAGCATCCAAGGTGGTCGTTTAACTGTAAGTCTTTATTGAACAATATGTGTTTATTTGTTTAGAATAATGGCAATCATTGAACAAGATGCCAGCATGGAGATAGTAACTTGAACGACGCCTCCATGCATTTCATTCAGTAAGGGTGTACATTTAATATAAATGAATAAAGAGACAAGTAACTTTCAAATTTATATATTGGTATTGAAAAATCAAATATTAATAATTATTATATTTTACTAGCAATAGTTAGAGAAGAATAGAAACACATATTATAAGACAAGAACTAATACATAACAATTTTATATTAATATATAACACTTTTTCTAATACTAATGGACAATTTTTTTCTCAAAACAATAGTTGAACACAAAAAATACAACAGAATGAGTAGTATTTCAAATCTATGCCTAAATTGAAAACTATCAAAATGTGTGTCTTCTCAAATCTATATCTAAATTTAAAACTATTAAAATGTGTTAGTTCTCTTCACGTTTGCATGAATGAGCAATACTACTTCCCCCACCTACCATTTATGCGGTTGACATCATGAGTCAGTACAATGAGTTTATGTGGTTGCTAGCATTCTCCACGTCTTCTCCTGATAGCAAAATCACTGGAGAATCACTGGAGAATCATTTCTATAAAGGCCAGGCCTACAAAATCATTACTACAAAATCAACATGGTATCTTGCAAAATCTTGACGAAGGGCGAAATTATAGCGGCTCTAATAATGAGGAAGGGCGGAGTCAGAAGGAAGCCCTTTTTCCTCAACCATCCCTCCTCTCCCTTCCTCCCCACTAACACAAAGACCAAGCGACGTCGACGTTCAACAGTTTAGCCTGCAAGTCCCTTTACCTCTATTCGCTTCTGTAATCCAAGAGGTAGGCAACCAGAAGAAGGTCCAAATGGCAACAAACAAAGAGCTTTAGCGAGCTTCCATATTCCAGGAGCTGGGCAACGAGCAAAGAGCTTCAAAGAGGAAAGAGCTTCGATAATCCAAGAGCTGGGCAACTAAAAGAAGGTTGAACGAGCAACGAGCTGCAACGAACTTCGAGGAGCAAAGAGATTCTTAGGTAAGCACACCTCTTTTGTCTTGTGAACTTCAATGACCATAGCCATGCAAGGGAGGGGCACTTGGACTGCTTGGGGCAGCAAAAGAGGCAGCGTGTTGAGGTAAGCACACCTCTTTTGTCTTGGACTGCCCCTCCCTTGCATGGCTATGGTCATTGAAGTTCAGAAGACAAAAGAGGTGTGCTTACCTCAGAATCTCTTTGCTCCTCGAAGTTCGTTGCAGCTCGCCAAAAGAGGCAGCGCGTTAACGCGCTACCTCTTGAACTGCTGCCCCAAGTAGTCCAAGACTCTCTCTCCCATGTGAGTGCTCAAATGGTCCGAAGCCTCCGTTACCGAAAAATAGTTTGCCGCTAAGTGCAATTCAGAAGGCTCAGCATACGCAATGTCACCTCCTACCATAACGAAGAGATATGGCAGAATGGACTGCTGCATGAGTATTGGCAGAGAGCAGTGCCTTTGGCAGGGGAAGCCACCAAAGGCGTCCAGAGGTTTTTAGTATAATAGGGGAAAACGGGCAGAAATCAGGCAGATGGCGGTGAGACGTGGTAGAGATGGAAGTTGCAGAGACGGGTAGCGAGAAGATGGCTTGCGAGCATGGAAGTTGTAGAGACGGGTAGCGTGAATGGCAAAGACAGGGAAGTTGCAGAGATGGAGGGCGTGCTGGTAGCGAAATTTTGCATGTTGGAGTAGAATGGCGTGCTCGAGACTATGTAGCATGGAGGTAGACTGTAGATTGAGCGGAGGTTTTTGGGGGGAGGCTATGATGGAACGGAGGCTGTAGATTGAGCGGAGGCAAAATGAGTCTTTGTAAGATCACGCAAAAGGTGCCAGGGAAAGATCATTTCATTTGATGGTTGAAGGATTTCCGCAGCTGATTAACAGCGCCAAGAAGCTCTTTGATCTACGCCAATTGCTCCAATTGCTCCATAGCTCGCCAAGTCTGCCTTGCTTGTGCCACAGACATGGTGATGGATCGTCAGCACGCTCTACGTCGTCGCTGTGGCGGTCATCTGGATCGTTTCCAGCTTCGTAGTTCAATTCGTTGTTGATAGTGGCCTCATCACCTACGTTTGTAATACGCTCTTCGTTCTCTACATTCCCAACGTTGAAACCGCGCGGTCGTTTCAGTCTTGCTCTCGACGACTATCGTCTAGGCATCCTGAGAGCGACGTGTTGACGAGTATCTCAGGAGTGAAAGCATCTGAAATGAAAAATCTTCTTGAGGGCGGGGCTTGCAAAAGTGAAGGGCCTGAAGCTTTGCTGGAGGTCGTGCACGGGCAGGTTTTGGACGACAATCCACTCACCAAGGCTACGCATACAAGGGATCATGGCCTTGGCGATATCGAAAATACTAGCATTGGATATAAGAAACTAAAATTGGAGGAAGAAGCTTCGAAATTGCTTGGGCAAGCTTGATTGTATGCCCATTTCGATTCCTAGGGCAGTATACATTCAACCTGTCCCTCAAATACACATCAGCGGCAAGATTTTTCATAGAACCTTAGAAGTCACAAACAAGTCCTCTCGTCGCAAACCTCTAATGACGATAGCCAACCTCTAATGCGGCTCGCACTACAGCTGCCATGTTCCCAAGCCTACTGGAAGAAATTTTGCTCCTGTGTTCAAGAGGATGCGCTTTCCTGTCATTCATGGAAATTTGCTTCAGGCGTCCATGAGTCTTTTAAGCAAGTCTTTGAAGCGGATGATAGAAATCTTTGAACCGAGTCTTTGAAGCGAACGGCAGAAATCCTTGGAAAGCCATTCAACACCTCTTGGACACTCCTTTCACCCATGCCTCCCGTCTTATTCGGCCATTTCCACTCAACTCTGTTCCATTCAACTCCGTTCCAGTCAACTTGGTCGCAGGAGGAATGTTTGAGTATGTCTTTCCGCTTCTCCTGTGCATCGTTTTTCCTCCCCATTACTGGTTGTTGAGGTAGTGCCTGTGAATTCAACCAAACAGATGACAAGAAGCTGCTAATTCCCCCTCTGCTAAGCTCACCCACACCTTCTTCATCAAAGGCCTCGGCTTCTCCCCCACCCTCCCCTCCAAGGGAGGGCCTCTTAGACAAAAGCCATGCAAGGGAGGGACTCTTGGACTGCCTAGGGCAGCAAAAGAGACAATGTAACAATTTATATCAAGGACATGTAATATCTTCAAGAAATTTGTATTGCAATCTTAATGTCTTGGCATCAACAATTGAATTCCTTATTCTGTTAATTCTATTTCAATCAATTCAATGTGTGTGCATGAGAGATGAACCTTTTTCTTTTAGCACATAAGTGGATATATGTTCCCTAAACTTGAAATCAATTGCATTGGTAGATATATGATTTTATTTTTTTGTCTGCTTATGTGTTTGTCTCTAGATATGTAAAATGATATTTATTCATAAGTGTGAGTTTACACACCTTTGCATTCATATATGTCAACAATTTCATATATTTGTTTGAGGCTTTTCTTTCATGATTTGTACACACTTCATGATTTGTTTGAGGCTTTGCCCTCATGATATGTATGGATATTTTTAAAGATATGGGCATTTTTTAAACATTGCATATGTTTTTCATAAACAAAACCTTTAGCATATATATATGTGAATAAACTCTCATGTTTTTTAGAGGTTATGGATAGATTTGAGAAGACCTTTGAAGCTAACATCCATTATATTCCATTTGTTGTTGAATGTTGTTTCTTGTATTTTGTTTTGGTTTTTATTGAAAAGGTTTTGAGAACTATGATTGTAAAATGCCTTATTTGTTTGTCTTTTCAGGATGACAGGAACAAAAGGAAGAAAAGTTCAAGTGGCACATGCTACAAAGGCAACAAGAGGAACAAAAGAAGATCACAATGTTGAATCATTAGTAGGTGGAATGGAAGAACCAGAAAGCATGACATTGAGTTGCATGTTGTGATCTTATTTGGTCATAAAATAAATCATTAACAAAGGATTGTAAGCTTGTTTGGTCCTGCATGCCTCACCGAAGTGTTGGCTTTCCCTCATCCCCTAATACTTTCCATTCTTGATTATCGAGAGACTTGGGATGTCCATGTTTTGTGGTCCTTGTATGATGTCAGCATGGGTGATGCACTTTGATGGCACCTACAAGCCCACAACAAAAGTAATTGGAGTCGGAGTATCTTTACTTTCTCCCGACAAGGTGGAATTTCAGTATAGCAGTCCTGTGGCCACCAACACATGTAATCAAGCTGAATATTTGGCCCTTATCTTTGGTTTGCAAAAAGCTAAGGACCATTAGATCACCCAACTTGAAGTGCAGGGGAATTCCCAGCTGGTGTGCTGACAAGTCAGTGGTGATTGGAAGGTGCGAAGCGAGTCCTTTGCCCCGCATCATTAGCACGCCACGCAACTCTGCCAAGAATTCTAAGAGATCCAATTGCATCACATCCCAAGGTCCGAGAATAGTGTGGCCGATAGACTTGATCGAGCCGTCTGTGAGTTCCAAGGAGATACCATTTCCAAAGGAGTTTTGGTCCCACACAATTCTAGGTAATTTATGAAGTCTAGACCTACCCTATGGAGGCGAACCGCCTGCATGCAAGTCATATATTGTTATTATTGTGGAGAATGTGGCCACCACCAAACAAAGTGTCCCAACTACATCATTCAGGTCCTCCGGCTTAAGGCCATCATTAAGAAAGTACTCCATCGACTTGCCCAGAAGAAGAAGTTGCAATGCTAGACCCCAAGCAACTAGAAGAAATCTCTTGGAGATTGCAAGAGTTAGAGGAAGATGAAGGTGATGTGCAGGCCTTGCATCTTCTTGCCCTGATAATGACCTTCCTCTTTGCTCTCATGAACAACTTGATGTGGCATCGAGCCCCCAATCTTCCACAATAATGGCCCGACCATGAAGGTTGTTTATGAGCTTTTCTTTGCTGTTGATTCTTCTCACACCATGTTCTGCTCATTTCTCGAATCTCCATTTTTGGCATACATATGTTTTCTAGAAGTTTCATCTCTTGAATTTTATTTCAAAATATCACTCTCAATTGTTACTAATTAGCCAATAGTTTTTATTCCCTCCCCACGTCGCCACAATTTCCTTTTCTTTCCATTTTTCTCAATGGAAGACATCCCTCTGTGGCCGAATGGGCGAGAACCCAAAAGAATACCTAGTTGCATTCAAACACTGATGAGGGTCCCTTAGTTTTCTAACAGAAAATCTCTGGTTGTTGGTATTACCCACATTCTTGGAAGGATTGGCTCAAGTATGGTATGAGAAGCAAGTAGAGGTGGTTCATCAGAGTTGTTGGCCAAGGTTGATTGCAGCAATGATCAAATATTTTGGCAAGGATGAAGAGCAAGAAAATGTGCACTTGTAGGTGGCAAATTTGAAGCAGTTAGAAGGAGAGACAGTGCATTGGTATGTGCTTGAAGCGGCCTTAGTTCTTGATCGTTAGATTGCCATGCAAGAAGGCAATGCTAGATTCCTAATTGGGATGACTCAACATGTGTTGAGTTGCTTGATTTACAGGGCTGAAGATGGTTTTAATCTCAAGCTTAAGTGGAGGGATCTAGCTACCATGGAGCAGGCGAAAGAGATCACTCACAAGTTTGACAAAGTTCAGTTGGATCCTGCTTCTAGGAAAGACTTTGCTCCACCCCAATCTTCCAGAGCCTCCTAGCGTCCGCTAGGGACATTTCCTCAGCTTGTGTTCCACTAGGAATGTATCCACAGCCTCCTCCTGGGATGTATGCACCTCCCCCGCTAGGGGCATATCCTCACCCTCCACCTGGGGGGCTTCCCCAACCTCATCCACAAGCTCCCCTCCTTCCTACACCTTCTACCTCTCCAAAAGAAGAACTTGGTGTCAATGATCTTGCTAAAGCACTTAATGACTTATGACTTGAGATGGTGGGAATCAGGAAGCAAGCCAACCACGTTCCAAGGGAACATGCCAACATTGTGTTCTCATCAGCAGCTCCGAACGTCCGAACGGCCGTGTAAACCTACTAGGTGAATCTGATGTAGGAGAGTTCGATGTGGCAGTCCTTGATCTTGGAAAGAGAAGTAGAGAAGCTGTAGGACTTTCTTCCATTTGAGGACTCGACCAACCAAGGAAGAAGGTAGACTTTTCAGAGAATCAGATGTTGAGCTAGCAAGTCCCCCTACAGAGAAGAGCAAAGTTCCCAGATCCCGTAGAAGTAAGTGGTCTCCGTCTAATGACCCCATTAAATCAGGGCAAGAAGACTATTCGGTGGTTCAAGACATTACCAACCAGGGTCTTTGAATATCACTCTCCCACAACTCATAGTATTAAGCCCTAAGGTGAGGCGTGAATTGCAGCAAGGGATTTCTACAAGGAGGTCCAAGAGGAAGGAAAATGTGCGGGAGATTTCTTCTATCGCAGAAGATATTTATCGACACCAACACAGTATGGATGTCATCGTAGATAATTGCCGAATCAAGAATGTTGCATAGATGGTGGTGCCGCATGCAACACCATGGTTCCCCGCATCATGAAAAAGTTAAATCTAAAATGCAGTTGGCGTTCCTCTACTCGAATCAAGGTAGCACAAATGGAAGATGACTCACTACCACAAGGGTCATTGAGGATTTGCCTATCACAGTCAATGGGCTAACCACCCCCATCAATTTCTATGTGGTCGACATAGAAGATACGGGAAAAAGTTATCCAGCAATACTTGGGTGACCATGGCTTAGAAAGAGTGATGCAGTTAGCTACTGGAAAATTGGGCACATGTCTTTTGGCACTTCAAAGGAGAAGATCCCGATTCAGCCTGGTGCGGCGGAACCAGAAGAAGAAGAAATGACACTGCCTCATCCATTATATCTAAGTCTCTTGAAGATTCAAACAGGGGGGGAGAGGTATCCCTTCCTGACCTCTTTGCCATAAGTTACCATCATTTGCGCCATGTGATTGCCACAAAACATAAGATAGAACTAAAGACGAATGTTGTGTGTTGCATAGAAGATCTGAAGGTTAGGCCCAATTCAAACTGATGCACTACGCACGAAGGTGCAAAAGCTGGATTCAATGTTCCGGTGACCAACACCGAATGGGTTTCACCAGTGGTCGTCACTTTCAAGAAGAACAACAAGTGGCAGGTTTGCATAAGCTCAACGCTGCCACGAAAAGAGATCATCATCCTTTTCCATTTCAGGACATCATTCTAAAGAAGGTGAGCGGCCATGAGATGTACACTTTTTGTGATGGCTACTTAGGGTTTTATCAAATCAGAATTGTAGAAGAAGATGTGTACAAGACTACATTTGCCACACCCTGGGGCACTTTCTCTTTCAAAGTGATGCTATTTAGTCTTACCAATGCTCCAGCTACATTCCAACGGTTCATGTAGATGGTCTTCGCCCCTTATTTGGGGATTTTCTTGGAAGTGCTTTTAGATGAATTTTGCATATTTTCTACACAAAGTGAGTACATCATGAAGGTTCGCATGGCTTTCCAAAGGATTAATGAAGCACATGGAAGCCTCAACCCTGAGAAATGAACTATTGGGGCGATTTAAGGAAGATTGCTTGGGCACATAGTCTCAGCAAAAGGCATTAGGCCTGATCTAGATAAGGTTGATGCAATTCTTAAGCTCTCTCCACCCACCACAAGGTGTCAGGTGCATTCCTTTGTGAACTTGGCAGGATATTACCAGTGCTTCATCGATCAGTATGCTGCTTTGACTAGACCCATGACTATGTTGTTAAAAGATGGTGTTAATTTTTCATGGAGTGAAGAATGTGACCAAAGGTTTGCGTAAATCAAGGAGGCTCTTGCATTTGAGCCTATTCTCCACAACCCCAATTGGTCCAAGATGTTTTATATCAACCCAAGATTTGGAGAGCACACTTTGGCAGGGATTCTTCTCCAGCAAGGGGAAGACCGATTCATGTATCCCATTCGGTTCACTTCACAGCAAATGCTTGAAACAGAGAAGTGCTATTTTGATGTCGACAAACATGCTCTATCCTTGGTGTTTTTCATTGGAAATTTTAAGCATTATGTGGCTTATAGATCTTTTGTCATTATTTCAAGCAATGGTCTTGCAAAGCAGGTTTTGCAGCTGCCTAATCCCCTTGGCCAGTTGGCTAAGTGGTTAGCAATACCAAAGACTCCTGACTGAAGACAATGTACATAAGAAATGCCATGCTCTCCTCCAGCACTCTGCACTTTCTGGTGTGCAAAGCACAATTGAATTTATAGTGATCAGGTAGGCTATCAAATCTTCTGTTCACATGGTACCTCGCCTGTCATTGGAGACAGTATGATTTATGTGCACAAAAACCTTTTCTCCTCCCACAATTCTTCCTGCCTCTGTCAGTTCTTTGAAGGCATCCCAATAGTCTGAAAGAAAATCTTTGTGCTGCTCCAGTACAGAGCTCATTGTGAACTCCATGTTGAAAATACTGTGGTATATATGGAAGTTACTCTGAGCCTTGCATTTGTGAAGAAACTCAAATAGGAGCAAATCTGGAGAATTGTCCTCTTCTGGTTCCATTTGTTTTTTGATGGAAGAATTAGCACTCTGCTCCAGCCTCTTCTTTTTGCCTGTTCAAAAACATATATACTATGAATTCTATATGCTGACATATGCAATCAGTGAATGCATTGTATATCACCAGATAATTCCTTCATGACATCTCATGACTCACCTGGTGATTGCTGTGGTCTAATAATAGCAGCAGAAAAGTCCAGCTTCCTCTTGAAAGGTGGGGCCTGGGAGCCAGCTGTTCCAAAACAAAAACATTTCTCATCATCAAGGAAGATTTCCACAGGGCTAAAGATAGCAAATTAATGAGGTAGAAGTGAGAACCAAATAATACACAGGAATTTGCATCAAAATGCGATATGGGCTGTTTAGAGAATTATAAACCACTCTCCTCGCATTTTGTTGCAAATTCTCAAATTCTGTTCATGTGCATGCCAAATCAAGCACTTGGTTCATCTCAGTGATTCCTGGACACTATGATCTCATATGCAAGAGAAATAATGGAATGAGTGAAACTATTCATGAGGAATGTGTCAACAACAGGAATTTGCAGCAAAATGCGATATGGGCTGTTTAGAGAATTATAAACCACTCTCCTCGCATTTTGTTGCAAATTCTCAAGTTCTGTTCATGTGCATCTCAAATCAAGCACTTGGTTCATCTCAGTGATTCCTGGACACTATGATCTCATATGCAAGAGAAATAATGGAATGAGTGAAACTTTTCATGAGGAAGGTGTCAACAACAGGAATTTGCAGCAAAATGTGATATGGGCTGTTTGGAGAATTATAAACCACTCTCCTCGCATTTTGTTGCAAATTTCTTGTTTCTATTCATATCAACCTACAATCTAATTTCTGGGTGATTTACCACATTCTTGAACAGTATAAATTGAAAATGTAAGAAGAAGGATGGAGCTGAGTGAAGACATTGGGACATCAAAAATCCAATGGATGGAAGAAATAAATGTTGAAAAACATTGAAACCAATCTAGAATTCTGACCTTTTTTTTCCTTTTCCATGTTGATTGAGTTGCACTGGTAAATCTCCTGCTCTTTCTCTAGCTTGAACTTTGCACTCTAGGTAACCTGGAGATCTGGCAGTACTGTCTTCAGGCAGGTTGCAGGTCTGGATGGAGTGTGTTGGGTAGGAAAGGATCAGAGAGAAGGAAATGGAAGATGCGAGGGTCGTGGCAGGGATGAAAGATTGGGATCCAGGGGAGGGAAAAGTGGTTGTGGTATTGATGATGAAATCATGAATGGCACAAGTTCCAAGGAATAAAGTGTACTTTCACACGTGCCAAATTTCAAACTCCAAGAGATCTGGGTCCCATCCACACGTGTGAAAAACGACTACATTCCACACGTGTGGGATTTAGTGATTCTTTAATTCTATTTGCACTTATTTGTGGTATCCTGTTTTAGACCTCTTGCCCTCCAGTCTCTGCTCTCTTGCCTCCCTACCTCCATACTCTGCAGCATCAGCATCTTGTCCAGCAGCACAGGTTCATCCTCAACACAAATTACTCCTCAGCAGCACAGCACATCCACAGATAGATTCCAGGTCAGTAACAATGGGTTCTCCCCTTAGTCTCTGCAATCTTCTTGACTAAAATAGAAAAAATACATCCTGCATGGAAATGCATAGACTCAAACCAAGACAGAGAAATCACTGTAGGAATGCAGATATTCAAGTGTGATATTTGCATGTGAGGGTAAAACTGTACTTATGGGTTCTCCCTTCAGTCTGTGCACACTTCTTGACTTCCATAGACTCAATCCATCCTGTATGGTTATGCAAACACCTTCAAATGACTGAAGGCATATTCCAGCATGTTGCCTCATGAATTTGCAGCAAAATGCGAGGAGAAGGCATTAGGAATTTCAAACTGCTGAAATCGCGTTTTGTTGCAAAAAATTGAAATATTGCTTCATCAACCCCTGTCATTCTGGTTTTGTGACTTCCATAGCTGTAATCTTCTTGTATAAACTCCATTCATACTGTATTTGGTTGGAGAGACATAGAAATCACTGTAGGAGTGCACCAGCATGCCATTTCAAAAATTTGCAGCAAAATGCGATGTGGACCTGTTTGAAATTCCAAACTGCTCATATCGCATTTTATTGCAAATTTCTCCATTTGGCTTCTTCCACCCCTGTGATTGCCTTTTCTTTGTTAGAACATGTTCTCCATGTCTGTGATCTCTTTCCAATCCTTTGTATGCAGTTTTTCAGAGTGATGGCAAGAACCAAGTCAACTGCAAGGAAAGTTGGCAAAGGACCAGGTCTTGCAGCAACAGCAGCTGGGGCAGGTACCAAGAAATTTAGTGTGCCTCCAAAGGGAAGAGCTGCACATGGCAGGAAGGGTAAGCAAATGAGCTTGCTCAAGCAAAAGGCCAAAAGATTGAATCAGGGTGCAGGTGTGCTAAGGGAGATAAGGAGGCAACAGAAAGCTATAGGCTTTGCAATACCCAAAGCACCCTTTCAGGAAGCTATAGGTATTGCAATACCCAAGGCTTTGCAATACTCAAAGACTGGTGAGAGAAATTTGTGACAGTTGGAACCTTGGGTTCAGGTGGAATAGAACTGCCATTCTTTCCTTACAGGAAATGGCAGAGGATTACTTGGAGAAATATTTTGAGGATGCAATGCTTGTAGTAGCCCATGCTCACAGGGTGACTTTGATGGCCAAAGACTTCAACACTTTGTCCAGAGTGAGATGGAGGTATGACAAGCTGGTTCATCCTGTGGAATGGCAGGACATCAAAATGAGAGATATATTGCTAATTCCACCTACAAGGAAGTTGAAGGTTGATGAGGTAAAGGTTGTTGAGGTAACACACTCAAAGAACACCAGAGGGAAGGCTGCTTATGAGGACTCACTGAAGCAGCAAATAAAAGAAACAAAATCTGTTATAGATGTGGAGACTGGAAAGAAGGAGCTACAGATACATAGAAGGTTGAAGGAGCTGGGCCCTGATGTAGTTGTACATATTGAGGATGAAGTTTCAGTCAATGATTTTGATTTGACAAAACAATGCTTAGCAGCATTGGCTAATAAGAATGAGTATTGCTCAGATACTATCATTCTTGCAATGCTCTAGTAAGTGTCTATAAATTTTACATTTTTTGCAAATCAATCCTCCTTGTAACTCCTTTATAACCTACCCTAATTATTTTTTGATCCTATGCAGCATGATGAGAAGCTGGCTTCACCCCTCTGTACAGCATACAGTCCATATTGTTGATCCAGCCATTTCTTCTAAATTAAGAGATGCAAAGGAGACTCCCATGAGTATTTCCAGCTGGTTCAAACACTGCAATTTTGAAGTAATTGATGTTTTGCTACTTCCATACCATAGCATGTATGTGGGTGACTACTTCTTTTAAGATTCTTCTTTAATTCTTGTAGCCTTTCATTTTCTTATGCTTTTTTCCTTTTGCAGTGACCACTGGAGTTTTGTGTCTATTGACATCCAGCAGAAGCAATGCTTTCTATTCAACTCTCTAAAAAACACACACAGAGAGCTGAAATTGTAAGTGCTATGTGTGCTTTTTGAACTTAAAACTTCATTGTTTTGATATCATACTAACTAAATTATACATATTGCAGTTGTATTAGAAGGCTATTAGATGCATTGGATCACTGTCCTCCAAATGTCTCTCTTTTGGATTCAATAGAGCCAATAAGTCTAGAGGTAAAAAGTCTATTAAATGCTATGTCTTTGAACTTATTGAATAATTTTGTTTTGTGCTGATGCTCACAGTTTCTAACATTTTTTTCTAACTGTACAGACACCACAACAAAATGATTCAAGTAGCTGTGGATGGAGGGTGCTGATCAATGCAAAATATATACTTTCAAGCTACTTTGAGAAGGAACAGCCAGACCTGGTAAGGAAAAATACTTTTCATTTAGCTTGAAGATAATTCATAATGATACAAAGTGTTCTAAATTATCCTCTGCCATTGCAGATGAAAGAGGATAGCTTCAGCTCCAACTATGTACATAATTTTAGAGCTCATACAATTTGGAGGTTTTTGAGCTATGCCTCCCCCAAACCTATTGTACCAGCTACTGTGGAGCTGGGTGAAAGCTCTAAATTACAAGAAGGTGTCATACACCTTGATCCCATAGATGAAGCACCTAATGCTGAGGACCAGAAGCCACAGGAGCAATCATAGAGTGCTGAGGAGGAGCAGACACAGGAGCAAAGACCTGCTGCTGATGTTGAGGAGAAGGTGGAGAAGCAGCAAAGAGAGGCTTCTGGGGCAGTGGAGGAGACAGGATGGAGCACGAACAGGATGGAGCAGCAGAGAGAAGATCCTCCAGAAAATGTAGAGTAGCCTCTGGATCAAACTGTACATAAATAGAAAATGGATGTCAGAAATATGTTCTACAGATTCAGCTAAATAGTTCTGTACAAAATCTTACTTGATTGAATACAAAACCTTTCTTTATGGAGTCTGTGTTATCTCAATTTTTAAATTTTCTATGTCTTTGCATTTTATTGAGCTCTCTCTTCTTCTGAGTAACTGCAAAAAAGCAATATGAATTAGAGTGGTAAATTAAACTAATAGCAATGCTTAATGAGACTAGGATAAATCAGATGGTGTACCTTTCTGTTGTTGTAGATAAATAAAAAGTCGTTTGAGATAGAACCTTCAGTCTCAAACAGAATGTCACTGCGCAATTGAGCTAGGGAGAAACATTCTCTTAATGAGATATTGACTAGCACATCACCATTCTCAACAACATCAATATCAATAAGTTTATTTTCTGCACCAAAAGACTCTTCATCTTGATCCATTGGGACAAGCTTTGTGCCTAGCATTCGACTGCGCTTGTAATAAAAAGAGAAAATAAAATTTTGTGATGCAACCATGTACTTCAGTTGCATAGAAGGTTGGACCACCTCACAAAACACTGAACTACATGTCTTCTTATCCCAACCTTTATCCAAAAATTGTGGCATGCATGCCGAATTTGTTGCTTTAACTGTGAACATTGTTTTTGAAACCTTCACTGGAAAGGTATTAAACAAGTCCACAAAAACTGTGAGAGGCATGCACAAAGAAATTTTTACTATCCTAGTGGCAATATTGGGCCTCAGAGCTTTCTGTACTTCTGTAAAAAGCTTCGCCCAATATGCCTCTGTAACACTAGAATGTGGGTGAGGCCAATCCACTGAATTCCACGCCGGAAGGTCTTGTTTTATTAATACACCATGTGTGTTAGCTTTGTCCAGCAACTGATAAAAATGATCAGTAAAAAATATACCCGATTGAGCTAGCTCTGTTGCACATCGACCTTGGTATTGTTGTTCTCCTATCGATCCATGCAGAACATCTATAAATCCTAGAATACAATCGATGTTTTGCCATGTCTCATATGATGAAGGATATAAATCTGAAATAAAACAACACAAGAATGTCAATAAGCTAAGAGAGAAAGCTTCATCTTAAAAATCCATACACCTCATGAAGAAAAAAACCATAATAGAAAAATATACAATTAGGCCTGTGTTGCAGAAGATTTTTTGGATAGTCTCGCAAGACAAGTTCTTTATGCATGTACACGTGCTGAATCAAAACTTCTTTCACGGATATCTTCCCTTTGGTGATTTTAAAATCTCGTACTCTTCCCTTCCACGATGCCAAGAAAATGTTTTTTGTCTGGGGTCTTTTTCTTTTGCTAGGTTGCATGAGCACCCATGCTCCTTTAGAAACACTAAACCTTTCCCAAGTTCCTTCCGTTTTGACTGTACTTGAATTCTCTACCGATGAAATAGAAGAAGCAGGTCGATGGGGTAAGGATGTTTGGTATAATTCTGCCTTCGTAGCATTATCATCCACAGAGCGTCTTCCACAAGAACGGCCGTGGTTTTGGTTCACCATGGAGATTTTCTGAATCTGTAACAATAGCAAAGTAATGTAACTAAGATAACAATTTGAAGTTTCAAGAAAGAGAAAGTGGGCAAACAGACAGTTGATGAGAAACATCTTACTCTACGCCAAACAGGATCAAGGGAGTAGTTTTGGAAAAGAAAGGCTGTTGCACAATGAGGCAATGGTGTAGAATGGTAGACCTTTCGCACGAAAGGCGACACAACATTTGAAAATTCAAAGGAAGGTGGAAGCGGGAAGGATCTTGTCAGATAAAATGTCAGTTTAGATTCTATCTTCTTGTCCAAAGATCTTCTGAGAATAAAAAACCAATCTCCACATTAATGTAGCACGCTTGTACTTACATAAAGTATTGTTTCTTTTTTCTATTTTCTCTTATTTTCGTGAATTTTCAACGTTACGTTGGCCTTCTATTGATTGGTTGAGAGCTTATTTTTCCAAACCATAAAAGGCCCCAAAATGAGCTCCCTTTTTTCCTAATGTTAGCTGAGTTTGGTTTGAGACCCACATATAGGGTTCACCTATTCCTTTTATACTTAGAGAGTTCTTTTGGCTTTCACAACAAGAAGAAAAAAAAATGTTTTCAGCCTCCACCTTTCTGTGTATTCCCCCATTGTGTATGTGAGAAAGTTGCAAGTGAGACTCCTTACTTCTCTCCCACTCTCTTCACATGGTATTAGAGCTCGGTTTGTGGTAAGGAGCTCAAGAAAGCAAACCAAGTTCGCAATGTCTTGGTAAGAGGATTAGTGTTGCTTTCCTTTTTTGAGTTTGGGAGCAAATCTTTGCAGGTAGCACAACCAGAAAGGGCAAGAGTGCACTGTCTCAGATTGGGATGCCCTTCACAGTGCGGTGAGAGGGCAGTATATGCTGCGGGAGAGGGCAAAACCCTAGGTGACATTATTTTTTTGATTCAAGGCCATTTCGGGGCCCGTTTTGGTGGCGGAAGTTTTCCGCAAGCACTCAGAAAAGTGCCCTGTTTTTGCTGTGCGACCACTGTTCTACAGGTCGGTGAAAAGTTGCTGTAGAAATTGCATCATATGCTTGTGCGCAGAGATATTGGGAGTGACAAAATCATTCTTATTGCCTGTTGATGCAAAATCATCACTAGGAAGTGTGTGTGGTCGAATACCACTTTCGTCAGTTTTGTAGACTTGCCCTTGTGAGGCAGAAGTTGTGTTTTTTGCAGTGACAGAATATTTTTGTAGTGTTTTGTAATGGCGTCTAATGCTCTTTCACAGATTGTCACTAAAAGGCTTGACAAGAACAACTTCCAAGCATGGAAGTTTAGAATGACGAATTTCCTTAAGGAAAAAGGCTATTGGGAGTTCATTACTAGAGCTGAACAAGAACTAGTTATTCCTAATGTTCCCAATCAACAGGAGTTGCAAGCATTTAAAGGCTGGCATGAGAGAGCCAGAAAAGTTATGTACTGGCTGTCTATTAGTATTTCACATTCTATGATTGTGCATATTCAGGATTCAAGCATGCCAAAGGAGGCGTGGGATACTTTGACAAAAATGTATAGCACAAATACGCAAGCCAGGAAAATGCGGCTCAAGCAGGAGTTGCATAATGTGCAGAGAGAAAATATGAGCATCAATGACTACCACATGAAGGTGAAGAAGATTACAGATGCACTTGCTTCCATTGGGTCGCCAGTGGAAGATGATTATTTAGTTTTGTGACCTTGAATGGTCTAGGAAATGATTATGCACAATTCCAAACATCCATTGCCGTCCGTGAAAAATTTCCTGATTTTGAGGAGTTGATTGCTTTTCTAATTTCTGAAGAGCAGAGAAATGGTGGTGCATCTTCTTCAGAAGGAACTTCAAAAGAAACTGTCTTCTACTCAAATGCTGGAAGAGGTAGAGGCACAGGTAGAGCAGGCCGATGTGGAGGCAAAAATCAAAATATGCAGCAAATTCAAGAAAAATAGTCCTATGGAGGAGGACGTGGTAACTTTAGAGGCAGGGGGAGCCAAAGAGGTCGTGGTGGATGGCAGAGAGGCCAAAATGCAAACAGCAATGTTGAATGCTACTACTATGGTAAAATGGGTCATATGGTCAAAGACTGCTATAAAAAGCAGAATGACATTATGATTGGAAAAGTGCAGCAAGGCAATTATGCATCCTCTAGTAGACAGGGTGATGACAGAAATGAGCATTTGTTTATGGTGCAGCACATGACCAATTCTGTGACAAGTGCAGAAGAAAGCAATGATGTGTGTTATGTTGACTCAGGTGCATCAAACCACATGACAGGTCATGTAGAATGGATGCAGGATGCAAGGAAAATGGAAAGACCAGGATTTGTGGAGACTGGTGATGATACTGCACATCCTATTGTGCAGATTGGTAAAATTCCTTTGTCTATGTAGGATGGGAAAAAGAAATACTTGTCTGATGTATTTCATGTCCCGAATATCACCAAGAACCTGGTTTCTGTTCGTCAAATGGTTGAGCAGGGCTTGCAGGTCAGATTTAATCCTCATGGATGCTTTGTAGAGGATATGAAAAATAAAGGTTGCTTGATAGCAAAAGGGAAGAAGAAGGGCAGGATGTTTACCTTGGATGCGGACATGCCTGAATTGAGTGCAGCAATGTTTGCACATGGGACCGGTGTAGTTGCAGATATTGATATCTGGCATAAACCCATTGGTCATGTTAATGTACAGCAACTTAAATTAATGCAGGCCCAAAACATTGTTGCAAGATTGCCTAAGTTCAAGGTTGCAGAAATGCATAAGCTATGTGAAGCCTGTCAATTTGGAAAATAGGCAAGGAAACCATTTCCTAGACATGTTCAAGAGAGTAAGATGCTATTGGAATTAATCCACTCTGATGGGTGGACTACTAAAGCTGCATCTACTGGAGGCTGTCATTATTTTCTCACTTTTATTGATGACTACAATAGAAAAGTTTGGGTGTATTTTATGAAAAAGAAAAGTGAAGTGTTTGGGCATTTCAAAGCTTTTAAAGCTATGGTTGAGAAAGAAACAGGCCTGCAAATAAAATGCCTAAGGCCAGATGGAGGGGGAGAGTACCTATCAAATGAGTTTGCAAGGTTCCTGCAGGAGCATGGCATAAAGCAGCAATATTCATGTAGTCATATCCCACAGCAAAATGGACTTACAGAAAGGAAAAACAGGCATATTGGAGAGGTATACATGAACCAGGACCCACTTCTTTTGAGTAAGCCATGGGAAAAGAAAAATGGGAGAAAGCCATGGATGAAGAAATGGATGCCTTGGAAGCAAATGCTACATGGGAATTGGTGCCTTTGCCTAAAGACAAGAATGCAATTGGCTACAAGTGGGTTTATAAGGTGAAGCACAATGCAGATGGTTTTGTGAACAGATACAAGGCAAGATTAGTTATCAAGGGGTATGCATAGACATATGGCATTGATTATGAAGAAACATTCACTCCGGTTGCAAGAATGGCAACCGTAAGAGCAGTCATTGCTATGGCTGCATCAAAGGGATGGTATTTACATCAGATGGATGTAAAGAATGCTTTCTTGCATAATGATTTGCAAGAAGAGGTCTATATGGAGCAGCCTCCAGGTTATGTTCATGCTATTCATCTTGAGTTTGTTTGCAGGTTGAAGAAAGCTTTGTATGGCTTGAAGCAAGCACCCAGAGCATGGTCTGACAAGATAGGACAGTATCTTGTTACTATTGGCTTCCAGATTTCCAAGGCAGATTTCTCACTTTATGTGAGAAAAATAGAGAAAGGCATTATGTTGCTTGTCATTTATGTTGATGATTTGATCATCACATGTGATAGTGATGAAGATATCCTTCATGTGAAAATGCTATTGAAGTAGAAGTTTGAGATGAAGGATTTGGGAGAGCTGCGTTACTTCTTGGGCATTGAGGTGATTAGATCCACAAGTGGGATCTACCTCTTGCAAAGGCAGTATGGATTAGACATGCTGTCCAAATATGGGATGACAGGCTGTAAGCCTATTTCAGTCCCTTTGGAGCAGAATGTGAAGTTCAGCACAGATGGTGAGCTTCTGGAAGACCCTACTATGTATAGACGCATAGTAGGAAGTTTGATTTATATGACTATTACCAGGCCATATTTTATCTATGCTTTTGGGTTGGTAAGTCAGTTTATGCAGGCTCCAAGGAAACTGCATTTGGATGCGGCTAGATGCATATTGAGGTATGTGAAGTCCACATTGCAGTATGGACTATTTTATGAGACTGGGGTTCAGATACAGTTGCATGGATACACTGATGCTAATTGGGCTGGTAGTATTTCTGATAGACGATCTACCAGTGGATATGTGTTCTCTTTTGGGAGTGCTACTTTCACTTGGAGTAGCAAGAAACAGCCTATAGTTGCCTTGTCGAGCATAGAGGCTGAGTACAGGGGTGCAGCAATGGCTGCATGTGAGGTAGCTTGGTTGCGTAAGCTACTTTATGATATGCATCAGTCTACAGATGGGCCACTTGTCATTTATTGTGACAACATGAGCAGTATACACTTGGCAAATAACACAGTCTATCATGCTAGAACAAAGCACATTGAGGTGCATTATCACTATGTGTGGGAGAAGGTGCTAGTAGGTTTTATTGATCTAGTCTATGTCAGCACAAAGGATCAGGTAGCTGACATATTCACGAACGCATTGGATGCAGAGAAGATGCGCAAGTTCAAAGACCAGCTTGGTGTGTAGGAATTGGGATTGAGCTCAAGGGGGAGTGTTGAGATATCGAGCTCCACTCGTGATATGTCAGGGTGACTGTTGTGCATTTATGTCACCGACTTGTTAGCTGTAGATGCAGTTGGTACACCGCCCATGAATAATAGCTGGATGACAGCTATCTTTATGTACTCTAGTTAGTGGCTTAGTTAGTATGCCACCTAGGTTAGCTGAGTTTGGTTTGAGACCCACATATAGGGCTCACCTTTTCCTTTTTTACTTAGTTCTTTTGGCTTTCACAACTAAGAAGAAGAAAAAAAACTGTTTTTAGCCTCCACCTTTGTGTATATTCCCCCATTGTGTATCTGAGAAAGCTACAAGTGAGACTCCTTACTTCTCTCCCACTTTCTTCACACCCAGGACTATGAATGGATCCTAACTTGCATGTCAGATGAGGTCTATCAATGAGACTGTTGATGGTAGAAAGGTAATTGTATGGGAGCCCCTTATTCTTACTGGGGCCTGGGGTCCAGCTGGCCCCCGCTAGGGGGACCTAGGGGGAACAGCGGCCCCCCTGGTGGGGGTTCGAGGGCAGGAGCCCCTGAGGTGATGATATAGGAAATATTCCTTGAATATTCCATGGATGAGTAGACGGTTCCACCAACTAGGTTGACTGGTCGGCTCCACCAACTAGGTGGACTAGTCGACTCCACTGGCTACGTTGATCCGACTACCGCCCTCATAGCTATAAAGAGGCAACCTCCCCAGTCCATTGTATCAGTTTAGATCAAATCAAATCTTTTAGCTAGTAGCTCTTCACCTAGTATCTGTCTAGATGACCATCTAAGCTCACTGTGGGAGCGCACAGGTGGATGGAGCCATCATCTGTACTACATCAGTATTAAACGAGAAGTTTTTTCCTCTCCAGTTTGCTATGTACTCTCTATTCTTTGTTCATTTTTTGTTCCACTGTGCCATGTAATTTAACAAGCTCTACTATTCAGATGAAGAGCTTAAACATCAAACTTGAAGATCTCAAGCCCGGATTATGCGTCATCACTATGTCAAACAAGTTGAGATTTCCAAGAAGATTTTTTTTTTCTATTTTTCACACATACTTTGCGATGTATGATGCACCAAACATAGTGCCTATAGTTTGCATTGTACTATGGACAAGTGCTTGTCTTATGCCTTTGTACTATCCACATGCAATTTGCACTGTATCATCCAACATTACACTATATCTGTACTCCCCAAGGGTTTTTTCATCCGTAGCTAGAGGGCCTAGTTTGAGTGGGGGTGTTAGAGCTATATATAGCTTGCCCTAACTCAGCCTAGTCCTCAACTATATACATGCCTATGATCTATGAATAGAATCACTTCCTTGGGAGAAATTCTTGTGTCCGGTCTCTCTCCTCTTTCTCTTCCTCTCAACAAGATTGAGGTGGCAAGGCACATCCATGTGCCACCCTTCCAAGTAAGAGGACCCATAGGTGTGTTGTACATAGTCCATGGAACAAATAATATAGTATGGTGAGATGGCATGGAATCTCGATGTGCGACCCCTCCACCTAGGCGGTCCCATGAAACATCAAGTGATATATGGCCAAGGCTAAGGGGACATATTGTATTAAATTGGTAAAGGTGGCAGGGCATCTTAGATTTTCTCATCTATGTGGGCTAGACCCATGGGAATAGTCCAAGGGATAATATTTCATAAACTCATGTAGTAGACCCTTTTCACAAGACCTACATATAAGCTACCTTCAAAAAATGAGAGGAACGTTAATCAAATGTATTGTTGGTTTACCCTCCAAGAGGTTCTTCTTTCAAATAGTACACATACGGGAACAATCAGGTTCTCTTATAGGAAATGTGTGCTTATTTTGTATGAGTGCTTCAAACTTCACATTTCATAGGCATTTTTTATATGTTGGTGTTCAAGTTCAGTTTTGTAATGGCTATTCATTAGAAAGACATTCTCCTATTTCAAGATTGATCTTTGAGCATATCATTTTGATAGTTTTATTGAATTTGTACTTCAATATTTTGGGCGCATTGGCCACAATATCTTCTTTAAAGGTGAGTTGCTAACTTTAATTGCTAGTTGTAGAAATGCAATTTTCTACTTACTAGCATTTTGAACACACTGGGCATAGACTCTGCCTGCAAACCTTCAACGTGCCAGCCTTTCATAGGCTTGCCATGCCCGATGTGATTAGTTGAAATGACATGTTTTTCCTTTTGAAATTCATGCAATGATGATTAGTGTGCACCCATGCCATGCCCATAATATGGCCTTATAAGATCACTTGAATAGGTAGTTGTAGAATTAGTATTTTCAAATGACTAGCGAATTGGCAGTAGAATCCTCTTGCAAATTTTCAGGTTGCTAATGTCTTAGGTAGCTCTCATGCACAATGTGATTGCAACAGGATGAGGTGTTTGGCCTATCAAATTCAAGAAATCGTGATTAATGTCCAAACACTCAACATTCTGTGAAGATAGTGGGAGAGAGGGAAGGAGTCTCACTTACGGCTTTCTCACATGCACAAATGGGGGAATACACACAAAGGTGGAGGCTGAAAACAGTTTTCCTCTTCTTAGTTGTGAAAGCCAAAAGAACTCAAGTACAAAGAAATAGAAGAACCCTATATGTGGGTCTCAAACCAAACTCAACTAACTAAGGTGGCATACTAACTGAGCCACGAACTAGTGTAGATAAGGATAGCTGTCATCCAGCTATTATTCGTGAGCGGTGTACCAACCGCATCTCCAGCTAACAAGTCGGTGACATAAATGCACAACAGTCACCCTGGCATATCGCGAGTGGAGCTCGATATCTCAACACTCCCCCTCGAGCTCAATCCCAAATCCTGCACACCAAGCAGGTCTCTGAACTTGCGCAGATTCTCTGCACCCAATGCTTTCGTGAATATGTCAGCTACCTGATCCTCTGTGCTGACATAAACTAGATCAATAAGACCTAGTAAAACCTTCTCCCGCACATAGTGATAATGCACCTCAATGTGCTTTGTTCTAGCATGAAAGACTGGGTTCTTTGCCAAATGTATACTGCTCATGTTGTCACAATAAATGACAACCGGCCCATCTGTAGACTGATGCATATCATAAAGTAGCTTATGCAACCAAGCTACCTCGCATGCAGCCATTGCTGCACCCCTGTACTCAGCCTCTGTGCTCGACAAGGCAACTGTAGGCTGTTTCTTGCTGCTCCAAGTGACTGCAGCACTCCCAAAAGAGAACACATATCCACTGGTAGATCGTCTATCTGAAATGCTACCAGCCCAATCAGTGTATCCATGCAACTGTATCTAAACCCCAGCCTCATAAAATAGTCCATACTGCAATGTGGACTTCACATACCTGAGTATGCGTCTAGCCGCATCCAAATGCGGTTTCCTTGGAGCCTGCATAAACTGACTTACCAACCCAACAGCATAGCTCAAATCTGGCGTGGTAATAGTCATGTAAATCAAACTTCCTACTATGTGTCTGTACATAGTAGGGTCCTCCAGAAGCTCACCTGCATCTGCGCTCAGCTTCACATTCTGCTCCAAAGGAACTGAAATAGGCTTACAGCCTGTCATCCCATATTTGGACAGCATGTCCAATCCATACTGCCTCTGCAAGAGCTGTATCCCACTTGGTGATCTAATCACCTCAATGCCCAAGAAATACCGCAGCTCTCCCAAATCCTTCATCTCAAACTTCTGCCTCAATAGCATTTTCACATGAAGGATATCTTCATCACTATCACCTGTGATGATCAAATCATCAACATAAATGACCAGCAGCATAATCCCTTTCTCTGTTTTTCTCACATACCGTGAGAAATCTGCCTTGGAAATCTGAAAGCCAATAGTGACAAGATACTGTCCTATCTTGTCAGACCATGCTCTAGGTGCTTGCTTCAAGCCATACAAGGCTTTCTTCAACCTGCAAACAAACTCAGGATGAATAGCATGAACATAACCTGCTTCAAGCCATACAAGGCTTTCTTCAACCTGCAAACAAACTCAGGATGAATAGCATGAACATAACCTGCTGGCTGCTCCATAAAGACCTCTTCTTGCAAATCACCATGCAAGAAGGCATTCTTTACATCCATCTGATGTAAAGACCATCCCTTTGATGCAGCCATAGCAATGGCTGCTCTTACGGTTGCCATCCTTGCAACCGGGCTGAAAGTTTCTTCATAATCAATGCCATATGTCTGTGCATACCCCTTGACAACTAATCTTGCCTTGTATCTATTCACAGAACCATCTGCATTGTGCTTGATCTTATAAACCCACTTACAACCAATTGCATTCTTGCCTTTAGGCAAAGGCACCAATTCCCATGTAGTATTAGCATCCAAGGCATCCATTTCTTCATCCATGGCTTTCTCCCATTTTTCATTTCCCATGGCTTGCTCAAAAGAAGTGGGTTCTGGTTCCTGTATCACTTTGACCATATAGGCATAGTGAATGGCTGTAAATCCATCATATTTCAACCTATCCACAGGATACCTAACCCTGGTAGACCTGCGCAAAATAGGCTCACTTCCAGGTGCTCTCAAATCATCCCTGGTCTTCCTTACTCCAGGTGTAACAACAGAAGGAATACCCAACTCATCATCAATGCTCTGTTCTGAGCCACTGGATTCACCATCCACACAAGAGTGACCTGCATTCACATCATACATGGGCTGATCTACCTTCTCTTTTCCTTTTCGTGATACCTGCGTACCACTCTCTGCATTGCTTTGAGGGGATTCTCCTGATCTCAATCTGCCTGTCCATGGCGAAGTATGTGAACCACTGGTAGAGGACACTCCAGGTCCATTGATATTTTGTGATTGCTGCTGTGCATTCTGTGCAGCATTACCATTTTGTGCATCTACATCAATCATCACATTTACTAGTTTATACCAGCTGCTCATCTCATCAAAAACAACATCTCTGCTCACTGTGAACTTACGTGTAGAAGGGTTATAGCATCTATACCCTTTCTGCTGCAGAGAATAACCAATAAAGACACACTTCTCAGCTTTTGGATCCAACTTGGACCTCAACTCATCTGGCACATGGACATAGGCAATGCAACCAAAAATCTTCAAATGAGAAATATCTGGTTTCCTACCAGTATACATCTCCTCTGGTGTCATGCCATGTATTGCTGCAGTGGGAGTCCTGTTCTCATTATATAGACTGCTGTAGCAACTGCTTCAGCCCAATAATAATCTGGTAGATCTTTTTCATTTAGCATAGCCCGAGATACCTCTCCAATATGCCTGTTTTTTCTTTCTGCAATTCCATTTTGCTGTGGGGTATGACTGCATGAATATTGCTGCTTTATACCATGCTCCTGCAAGAACCTTGCAAACTCATTTGAGAGGTACTCTCCCCCTCCATCTGACCTTAGGCATTTTATTTGCAAGCCTGTTTCTTTTTCAACCATAGCTTTGAAAGCTTTGAAGTGCCCAAACACTTCACTTTTCTTTTTCATAAAATACACCCACAGTTTTCTGCTGAAGTCATCAATAAATGTGACAAAATAGTGACAGCCTCCAATAGATGCAGCTTTTGTAGTCCACACATCAGAGTGGATTAATTCCAATGGCTTTTTACTCTCTTGAACATGCCTAGGAAAAGGTTTCCTTGCCTGTTTCCCAAATTGACAGGCTTCACAAACCTTGTGCATTTCTGCAACCTTGAATTTAGGCAATCCTGCAACAATATTTTGGGCTTGCATTGATTTAAGTCACTGTATATTAACATGACCAATGCGTTTGTGCCAGATATCAATATCTGCAACTACACCGGTCCCATGTGCAAACATTGCTGCACTCAATTCAGGCATGTCTGCATCCAACGTAAACATCCTGCCCTTCTTCTTTCCTTTTGCTATCAAGCGACCATTATTTTTCATATCCTCAACAAAGCATCCATGAGGATTAAATCTGACCTGCAAGCCCTGCTCAACCCTCTGACCAACAGAAACCAGGTTCTTGGTGATGTTCGGGACATGAAATACATCAGAAAAGTATTTCTTTTTCCCATCCTGCATAGACAAAGGAATTTCGCCAATCTGCACAATAGGATGTGCAGTATCATCACCAGTCTCCACAAATCCTGGTTTTTTCATTTTTCTTGCATCCTGCATCCATTCAGCGTGACCTGTCATGTGGTTTGACGCACCTGAGTCAACATACCACACATCATTTTGTTCTTCTACACTTGTCACAGAATTGGTCATATGCTGCACCATAAATAGATGCGCATTTCTGTCATCACCTTGCCTGCTAGAAGATGCATAATTGCCTTGCTGCAATTTTCCATTCATAATGTCATTCTGCTTTTTATAGCAGTCCTTAGCCATATGACCCATTTTGCCACAATAGTAGCATTCAATATTGCTGTTTGCATTTTGGCCTCTCTGCCATCCACCACGGCCTCTTTGGCTCCCCCTGCCTCTAGAGTTACCACGTCCTCCTGCATAGGACTGGTTTTCTTGCGTTTGCTGCATATTCTGATTTCTACCACGGCCTGCAGATCGGCCTCCTCTACCTCTGCCTCTACCTCTGCCAGCATTTGAGTAGAAGACAATTTCTTTTGAAGTTGCTGCTGAAGAAGATGCACCCCCATTTCTGTGCTCTTCGGAAATTAGAAGAGCAATCAACTCCTCAAAATCAGGAAATTTTTCACAGACGGCAATGGATGTCCGGAACTGTGCATAATCCTTTCCTAGACCATTCAAGGTCACAGAGACCAAATCGTCATCATCCACTGGTGACCCAATGGAAGCAAGTGCATCTGCAATTTTCTTCACTTTCATGTGGTAGTCATTTATGCTCAAATTTTCTCTCTGCACATTGTGCAACTCCTGTTTGAGTTGCATTTTCCTGGCTTGCGTATTTGTGCTGTACATTTTTGCCAAAGTATCCCATGCCTCCTTTGGCGTATTTGCATCCTGAATATGCACAATCATGGAGTCCGAAATACTGATAGACAGCCAGTACATAACTTTCCTGGCTGTCTCATGCCATCCTTTAAATGCCTGCATTTCCTGTTGACTGGGAACATTAGGAAGAACAGGTTCTTCTTCATTTCCTGTAATGAATTCCCAATAGCCTTTTCCCATCGAGAAATTCGTCATTCTAAACTTCCATGCCTGGAAGTTGTTCTTGTCAAGCTTTTCAGTGACAATCTGTGAAAGAGAATCAGATGCCATTACAGAACACTGCAAAATATTCTGTCACTGCAAAAAACACAGCTTTTGCCTCACACGGGCAGATCTGCAAAACTGACGAAAGTGGTATTTCACCTCACAGTCACTTCCTAGTGACGATTTTGCATCAACAGGCAACAGGCATGAATCTGCAACTCCCAATATCTCTGCACACAGGCATACGATGCAATTTCTGCGGCACCTTTCCACCGACTAGCCGCGCAGTGGTCGCACGGCAAAAAACAGGGCCTTTTTCTGAGTGCCTGCGAAGAACTTCCGCCTTCAAAACGGGCCCGAAACGGCCTCAAATCAGAAAAATAAAGTCACTAAGGGGTTCGCCCTCTCCCACAGCATATACTACGCTCTCGCCACACCGCGAAGGGCGTCTCAATCTGAGACAGTGCACTCTTGCACTTCTGGCTGTGCTACCTGCAGAGATTTGCTCCCAAACTCGAAATAGGAAAGCAACACTGGTCCTCTTACCAGGACACCATGAACTTGGCTTGCTTCCTTGAGCTCCTTACCACGAACAAGGCTCTGATACCATGTGAAGATAGTGGGAGAGAGGGAAGGAGTCTCACTTACGGCTTTCTCACATGCACAAATGGGGGAATACACACAAAGGTGGAGGCTGAAAACAGTTTTCCTCTTCTTAGTTGTGAAAGCCAAAAGAACTCAAGTACAAAGAAATAGAAGAACCCTATATGTGGGTCTCAAACCAAACTCAACTAACTAAGGTGGCATACTAACTGAGCCACGAACTAAGGATAGCTATCATCCAGCTATTATTCGTGGGCGGTGTACCAACTGCATCTCCAGGTAACAAGTCGGTGACATAAATGCACAACAGTCACCCTGGCATATCGCAAGTGGAGCTCGATATCTCAACACATTCTACCACCATATTTAGAACAACCTACTTCATTTTATACAATCAGTATAAGTAACACAGAAACAATAACGATCTATTATCTTCAACTATAAACACAGCAACAATCAAGGAATCAGGACTCACTGCCGCTGGACTCTGAATTGCTATCACAAGGTTTGCCCTCCACATAGTTGCCAAACGTCCTTGCAAAGTCTAGTGCATGTAAATCATAATTACCATAAATGAGGAACAAAAGGGAAACACAAGAAACAAATTGAAGGAAGCAAAGGGAATAAAAAGTTAGCAACCTCTCCCAAACGTGGTGCTATTAGTGTCCATCGGCTGCACGCACACATCAACCTTCTTCTGGGCCTCCATCGTCAGTACAAAGCGTGAACCCAAACGCACAGTGCCCAAACTAACACTTGATAAAATTGGTACAAAACACACTCCGACGATTAATGTCCTCCAGGACAAACGTTTATATACAAGATCCCGAATCCAAAGATACATGAACGGCCCCAACAAACCTTAGCGATGATGAAAGAAAAGATTTTGCAGCCACTGACACAAAAATCATACCTCCAAAATGGGCATGCAGGGAAACTGAAAGATGTTGCGATGTAGCTAAGCAGGCAACCAAGATGAGGAAAGTCCACCTATACAATTGTCTCGGATTCTATCATACCTTTCCCTGTCACTTCTGTCAAATGGAATTGAACTTCTTTCGTAGGACCAACAAGTGAAATCTCATCCCCAAACTATATTACCATTCACAAAGTTCCCATTCAGTGAATGATACCGTTGTTGATTATCAAAAAATACAAGATCACAAGGTTCAGCTTGTGAATTGATGGATATGTGCATAGATGCAATACACAACAGGCATGGGCTCACAGTGCACATGCATGGGATCAAGGAATGGCAACCCAAGTTTACCACACAATTTTAGATCGACCTACTAGGAGGGCTCGCACCCACAGAGTCTGACATATCCTTGCTTCTTGCCATGAATCCCCCAATCCATTCATGCATCAAACCTGCCACAATACACCTGTGCATAGAAGTAACAAATTAGGGATTGAGTGGAATCAAAAACTCTATCAGCCAATACGAAATGGCTACTTTTTAGGAAATTTTTAATTTAAGGATTTTTCTCTTTAGACCACAAATGACTACTAAGGCCTACCCATTGTGGGCAGACCAAAAAAGTTAGGTGAGTTGAACTTTTGTTAGTAATTCCTCACACAGCAAAGCCGATTGTCAAAATAAAACAATGCCTCCTTATTGGGGAAGTGGATTTTCCTTTGTGAATTCTTAAGTGTAGTTTTTTCAAATAGTTGATTTAATTAGACTCCTTTTAATGGAGATCATTCTTCTACCTACAGAGGTTAAAATAGACCAATGTGCCCAAAAAATTGATTGTTACCTCTTTCCATCCAAAAACATTGATTACCACTATATGAAGAGGCAATGCTCACAAGCATTATGCACTCTTCTTCATATCTCTTCTGCCCAGACATAGATGCACAAACATCAAAGTGCATTGATGAAGGTATCATTGCTTTACTAAAAAGTAAAATTGTGAATGTCTCTTGCAAGCATAGACTACACGCACCACTGATGATAAACTTCTCTCATTGATCAACCATGTATGGTAGGATATAACACATAATGGGTCTCTCAAATTACATGCTAAAAGTATTGTAATTGTTTATATATATATTCAAACACTAGATTCTTCAAAAGTTAATCACTTCTCGATACACATGCATACACACCCATTTATGTGTGTGTGCATACACTCATGCATCGACATGGGACACTCAGATATGCATGGCCATAAGCAATCACTCACACCTAGACATGCACACACATGAGACACATGCACCCCAGCACACACTGACCACACCCACATACATACATACATACATACATGCATGCATGCATGCATGCATGCATACATACATACATACGTATGTACATATGTGTGTACGTACATACATACTTACATACATACATACATACATGCATACATATGTATATACATACGTAGGTACACACACACACACATATTTTTTTGACACTATCACATTTAGACTCACACACACATACACACATACACACACACACACCCCTACTCATTCACAACCCCCCCCAACACACACTTACATAGGCACATAATAACCACCCCCTTTTTATGATGCAATTTTGAACACAAGCACACTCATCTCCTTTCTCTTTAGTATGTATGCTTGGGAGTTAAAACACACACAGACTAACCCAGTTGGAACTATTCTTAGAAAATAATGTGTTATTATTCATATAAAAATTTCCCCCTCCTCCCCTTCTCCATCACTCTTATGAAAAACATATGTATATATATATATAATTTTTTTATTGTTTTATTTTTTTAAAGTATGCACACACGTTCTGTTAGATATCAATGCTCCACTCTCGTGTAACTATGCGGGAACCAGCTAACTTTACTTGTAAGCCCCCCATATGAGGAGAAGGCATTTGAGTAGCTCGGTTATCTAGTAGGTCCTGGTTTGGACACCAGATTGGGGCCATGTGTGGCCTGATGGCTAGATGGCTTCAGATAGAGTTGGCACACTGCCAACTAGGCTACATGCAAGTGCAGGAAGGCATCCCATGACTGACCGCACTGAGGGTAGACGGAGCATTTTTCAGGGCAGCCCACTCTTAGGTTGTGGGGCCCGTTTGGAGCCTCAGATGATCCCAGATGGGCCAAACGGACACCGTAGGTGAGTTGCTCTATTTTGCGCCATGGTTCTATCATGTGGTCGGTGGCCTATTTCGGGACCGACCTCCAGTCGGCCATTTCAGGTTGACTGGGTCGGTCTCCCAATTGAGTCTAATCGACTACGACTGGTGGCTATATAAGAGCAAGCCCGTGAAGCCCATATCCATCATTGGCTATAGCAACCCTAATTCCTTAGCATCCAGCCTCCGTCCTCTACTGTTTCCAGCATGCCATCGAAGCTTCTCTCACAGGAGTGCACGGCTGGGAGGCAGTGCCATCTATTGTATCAGTTTTACAGTAATCAAATTTTTTATTCTCCATACTATCTGCTTTTCTCTCTTGCATACAAGATCCTATGATCTATTGAGCACATACGTTGTATTGTTTTCTTACACGTTCTTAATAAAAATTTCCCTTCTTCTTTCGTGTTAATTATTCCCCCCTTATGGACTTGTTTATACATTTGGATGATAAGTAAGAGATGATTTTATATTATCACTAGGATTATATAGATAAACATTTTTCTAATTATATGGATGATAACCAAGATAGGATTTTATCTTACCTCTATGATTATCTAGAGATGTACTAGATCCATGGATAAATTGTGCACATGTCACCTTGATCTTGGGTCCCATCATATTTCAACAAAACAAGGAGTATATTATTGGATATCATGGAGATATGATTTTTAAAGCATGGGAAGAACCAAGCACTATAGATTATTTTCTTAATATATGATACAAATCTTACATGATCTTAGGCTTGGTATTTAGATATCTAGACCTATCCCTATGAGGCTTTTTCTTCCGACCACCCATGACGTTCTTCAACACCATTTTCTTGCACTTAACCCATTCGACCTCCCCCCTCATTGATTGCATGCATTGCCTCTAATAACGGCTTCTTGCTCCACCCGCTTACTCTCATGACCTTCTATGTTTTTACCTTTCCTTGCTCTTTGCTTTTCTACCTTAGCTCCCTCTTTAAGCTTCTCTCTCACAAGTCCCTTTTATTTAGTGGCCTCTTCATTGCTGTTCTTGGTCCCCTTATAGTGTGTCTTTACCAGTCACCTCCTTATTGCTTTGCTTTTTCTCCCTATGAGCTTCACATCAACTTCTCCTCCCTCACGCATATCTCACAACATTCCCTCTTCTTGCCTATCTTTCCTCCACTTTCCATTTCTCTCACCACCTTACAAGGTGATGGTCTTGGCCTTGGCCTTCTTACACTGTAGCTCCATATGCCAAAAAGGTTGATATTTTTTCCTACGAGTCTCCAAGAAACAAGAGTACCATCTAGTTCTGCTTCTTGACTACCTCTTCCATCTCGTCACATTTTTCTTCATGCTCAACGTCACCATGGCTGCTTTTAGCTCTCTGCCGTCTGGTCGAGCAATGGTTGGCCATGCATAGCACCACTTTCTCTTTCACTCATTGGCCTAATTTGTGTTGTCTTGTACGTGTTGCTATTGCATTGGACGCATTGTCTCTCTACTTTGCCCTATGGCCTTAGAACTTTCAAGAGCTTTTGGGGCTCGACTTGACTTACTCTAAAAATTTAATGGCTTGCCTTCCTAGTAGACACTGCGTCTTTGGCGGCTGCACAATCAGAATTATAGGATAGCATGAGCTCTTCCTTGATGGTTATCACCACAAGACAAAGCAACTATCAATGCACCTGATAGATGCATAAAATAGCGGTCGCATATATAGGCATAGATAGAATAGTGAAAATATAGGCGTGTCTATGAGCGCATCTATTAGCACATTTAATAGCGCGATTATTAATGCTTCTAATAGTGCGTCTGAACTACCTTTTAGACACGGATTTAGATGCCTTTATAAATGCACAATAGAGAATACAGAGAGTAATATTTTGCTGCAAGCTGATAAATGTGAGGTGAGGAGAATGAGATAATATGTAAAATAGTTTTCCAATATCAATGATGGGCTATGGTTCGATCTCATCCTCAATGAGATCAACCCTTGCCATGTTAGATATGCTCAATGCCCCACCCTCTTGGTAACCACTAGTGGTCCAAGGTGCTCAAGTTGTAAGGCCCCCATATGAGGAGAAGCCATGTGTGAGTCCGGGACACTGGATGGATCCTGACTTGCATGTCAGATGAGGTCTATCAATGAGATCGTTGATGGTAGAAAGGGACACTGGATGGATCCTGACTTGCATGTCAGATGAGGTCTATCAATGAGATCGTTGATGGTAGAAAGGTGATCTATGTGAGTCTAGGCTATGGGCTAGGTAGGGTAGGTAAGCTAGTAGTACAGCGAGGCACATTGTATTGATTATGTGGGAGCCCCTTACTCTTGCTAGGGCTTGGGGGCCAGTTGACCCCCCTGGTGGGGGTTTGGGGGTGAGAGCCCCCGAGGCAACGGTATAGGGAATATTCCCTGAATATTCCATGGACGACTATTTAGTTCCACTGACTACGTTGACTGGTTGGCTTCACCAACTAGGTTGACTGGTCAGTTCCACCGACTACATTGATCTGACAACCGCTATCTGGATAAAAATGTAAATATGTTTTCCGTTTGTTGGATGCTGATGGGTAGGTGCATAGCTATGTACATAGCTAGTTGGTGGTGGATTTGAGCTATGGACACTCTCATAAAGACTCTACTCTGATGTAGATATTGTCTTGAGAAGATAAATACTTTACGAGGACTTTTGGGATATGATGATAGAGCAGTGTGGGTGCATCATGCACTCCAGATCATTTGGTGTGGGATGACACGTCTTTCATTATTGTCCTGAGTTATGTTTATCTTGCCATGAGTGGTTCCTGATTTGTAAGTCCTGTGAGCAATTATATCATGAGTTGTGGGCTTCATGAATGTGTGATCATATGCGGCAATCAAGCACCCAAGGTTTTGCTTGAAGGTTGTGAATGAGGATGTGCTTAAAGCCTAAGGTTTGAAATTAATGGGTTTAAGAAAACCTTTGCGAGGGGTTAAAAAACATGGGATGACATGTTTTTAAAAAAAAAGAAGATAAGCCATGCATGCAAATAGACTACGTGAGGATCTAGATTAAAAAACACGTAGAAAGGAAGGCGGTGAAAAGATGGTCCTGGAAGGAGGGAAGGGCTGTTGGAGAGCTCGACGGTGGCAGTGTGAAGAGTAGGAGGGAGAGAAGATTGGGAATGCGCGCCTGGAAGATCGTGGGCGACGGAGGGCGATGGACCTTGGTTGCTTTGTGTGCAGAGGAGGCTCACGGGTGAAGTAGAGGTGGGCATGCTTGCTAGGGGGACTGCAGGCAAGAGGCGGGGGACACAAAAAGAGAAGGGGCGGCGATCGCGAGACAGAGGAGGATAGGAGTAGGAGAGGTCGAAGAGCTTGGGGGAGCACGCTCAGAGGGAGGGAGAATAAGATAGCTGGCTGGTGTTGCTCTGCAGCACCAGGGCATGGAGCATGAGCAGTAGCACGGAGCTGCTGCCTTCCAGTACTTAGCATGAGGAACAGCGAGTGTGAGACAGAGAGGTGGAGGCGCGTATTGACAACACGAAAAGCGGCCGGGGTGTGAGCTCGAAGACGGGAGCAAGCTAGAAGACCAGAAGATCGGGGGTTGCTTTGGATGGAAGCCGAGTTGAGGAGGTGTGAGAGCTCGCTGGCGGGAATCTAAGGAAGGAGGAACCGCAAAAGAGAGGCTCGCAATAGGTGGGAGGTCGCATGCGCGGGAGAACCTTGTGAGCCAGGGAAGCCGCATAGGTGACTGTTTACATGACGGGTGAGGGAGTTCAATTGCAAGAGCGTGGAGTAGATAGATTCTAGGTGCTTTGAGTTGACGAACCTTGTGCCGAAGTGAGTGTCTTAGATGAAGGAAAGCGTGTGAGCTAGCTTGTTTATGGCAACTTCGCATGCAGCTGGTGAGCCCTGACAGCATGTGAGCTCTGTGAACGACAAGAAGGAGAGGCTGTGATCTTGCTGGAGGTCTAGGAGACTTGGTTGTAGTAGGTAATCGATGATGTGGGTTGGAAGCTTCTAGGGTGCTTTGATTGCGTGAAGGCAGAAAAGAAGAGGAGATATTGGCTGTGAGAAACTCCAGAGATAGCAAGCTTTTACATGAGAGCTTGGTTCAATTTAGACTATAACAATATCTATGGGAGCTTGTGGGTGGTAGGATTCTGACAAAAAGACCGTGTTAGTGTATAGCTCCATGCATGGCTTGTAAGGACATAGTGCTGTTGAGAGTTCACGCTCAACAGCATGTGATCATGTGTGCATAGCACCATCGGGTGATCATATGTGCATAGCACTAACCTTATAGAGTGCTATAAAGGAAAGGGTTAGATCCCCTAACCCTAACCCTAAATGGGTTTGTATATATTCTATTTTTTCAACTAAATCTAGTGTACAGTTAGTCATTTGTGGTGTGCTCTCTATAAGCTGTGCCCTCTCTCCTCATCTCCACTCTTCTCCTCTCCCCTCTTCATATTTTGTCATGGTATCAGAGCTCCCTTGCCTTCCGCTGAGGCATTGCGATCTATATGAGAGAGTGTGATTGATTGAGAGATCGACAGGTTGAGTGTTCTTTCACTTCCGTTGAGTGATAGAGAAATTTCCGTCCATTTGAGAGGAATTTCCGTCCATGAGAGATTGAGAGATTTCCGTTAACCTCATTCCATTCTATTCATTCCCTCTTTGAGAGTTTCTATTCATTGGAGAGAGAAAGAGGGAGCGAGATTTTAGTTGCGAGAGATTCTATGAGGTTCATTTCATGAGATTTTGAGAGTATTCTTGAAAATTCTATTTGTGAAAGAGAGAAACGTTTTCCATTCCGAGAGGGAGAGAGAGAGCTCTTTGATTGAGAGACTATACCAAGTCTCTACTCTTTTCTCCAACAACCTTCCAACGATGACTGTGGCTCCAAAGCCTCTGCCGACCTACCCGGCTCCAACCTCGCTTCATCAACACCAAACACATCCTTCAGCTTCTATGCTGGAGCATCCTCAACATCAACGAGCCTCCTCACACCACGGCCGCTCCGTCTCAAATAGCTCACAATGCTCCAACGCTCTCTAGGCTCACAGCCTTCAATGCTCACAGCTTCCTCTAGACGATAGGCTCTCCAAAGACTTCTAGTACGTGACCAGCCCGTAGCCTCAGCCTCCATGCACGCACCCCAGCTCTACTCATGAATCTAGGCAACTACAGCAACTTCTGACTGCAAATGACGCTGAATCCTACAAGCCTCGTCATACACGGGCTTTCACAGTGCCTCCAAGCTTCAAGAGCTTCACGACAACAACCATCTCTAGGCGCTGGAGTCTCCTTGGCCACCATCTCTGCAGATCTACTCGTAGCTCCAACGACTGGTACACACCTTCGTAGCACCCACGCCCATAGCCACGGGTTGCAACACCTCCAAAGATAGCTGCTGTAGTAATCTGAAGACGGCGGACGAGTTCTCTCCAAACAAACAATGAGAGCTCCCATCCTCTTTCAATGGCCGATCGCCACACAGCTCCATCCAAGCAGCATAGCCCTCCTACAACCTCTAAGCTGCTGGCTATGGTGACATAACGCGGCATTTCGCCTCTCCTCCTTAGTGGCTCTTCTCTGGTATACCAGCTTTGTTTCTACCTAGAAAGCCCTCTTTTCTTTGCTTTGAAGAGTGAGATACAAGCCCTCCAAGTTCAGGCCTCTGTTTTGGACAGTTTTGACAAGGTTGTGAGTTTGATGCTACATTAAATGCTACTTTAGCATTTCTGATGTTTTAAAGTGTTGAATAGCTTTAGTACAACTATGGCTACAACTTTGCTTTAAGTTGCTACACCTGGATTTGCTTGAAATGATTTCATTTAGCCACCTCTATGAAGCATGCAAGTGAAAACATCATTTCCATTATGTTTTGTAATATGGAATTTGGTTGCAAGCCTTTGCTACTCTAAATGCTTGTATTTTGAAGCTCTTCAATTCTTTCTAGCCTTGTAAGAGAGTAGACACTGCCCATTTTGGGTTAGACCCTCTCATGGCTACCATCTTGAATATGGATAAGTTCAATGGTAAAGGCTTTCACACATGGCAGATAAAGATTAAGTTTGCATTGATGAGGGAAAACCTCTGGGGGCTTGTCAAACCTGCTTTAACTACTTCTTCAACAGCCTCTAATGCTGGAGAATCCTCAGCTCCGACACATCCGGCAAGAGATCCTACTAGAGAGGAGAAAGCCTATGGCATCATTGCTCTTGGCTTAGGAGATGACTATATTCATCACATTTTTTATTTAGAGTCTCCTTCTGACGCTTGGCAGAAGCTTGACATTATTTTTGGTGCTAGCACTCACATCTCAAAATTGTCACTTAAGATTGCTTTCTTTGAATTGAAGATGGCTAGTAGCACTCCTTTGGCTACCCATGTCAATTATATGCGGAGTCTCATGACTCAACTTGCTTCTATCAACTCTCCAATCACTACAGATGATGCAATGGCAGTATTGCTCAAAAGTATGCCTGAAGATTATGATCATGTTGTTACCACTCTGAAAAATCTTCCTAATCCTACTCTTGAAGGTCTTATTACTACTCTTCAAGAAGAAGAAAGGCACATGGAACTCCGGAGAGGCAATGACACAGCCTATGCCATAAAAATTCAAAGGGGCAAGTTTTCACCTTGCAAACATTGTGGGAAGACTAATCACCTCTCAAAAGATTGCTTCAAGATCAATCCATGCAAACATTGTGGCAAAAACAATCACTATGAAAAGTATTGTAAAGCCAAAAACGAAGAAACTACAAAGTCAAAAACTGCCAATCTACTTTCATTTGATGAGTCTCCACATGATGAAGACTATGCTTTAGGCACTTTGTCTTTTTGTTTATCATCACTTGGTCAAATTTTGAGGTTCTCTGCCCGGAGTAGTACTCCAAAAAGAATATGTAAATCACCTCTAGTCACCATATGATGTAGATCATGTGATATGTGTTTTGACTATCCCAATTCTGTAAACCTCACACCCTTGGAAACCCTTGCTAGCATGAGATCCTAGCCATAGATTAATCCTTGACCACCATGAGATGGCATGAGAAACTATGAGACTAGATACACTGCAAGAGGCAATCCCTTGAGGGGGGTTTGTTGGGGTAAGTATGATCAAGGGCTTGCTCTATGGTGCATGTGTGCATCTAGGGGAGTCACATGTGTGTTTGTGTGTGTTGCAAAGGCACATCAAGTGCTATGATGTGTCTATTGTGTGACCTAAGTGATGATGTAAGACAAAAGCAATCCCACTGATGTAGGGATTGATTCCCACTGATGTAGGGGCTGATTGCCACTATGTAGGGAAGGTATTACCTTCTCCCCCTTTCTATAAGAGACAGTCCTCTCTCTCACAATCATAATAGAGATCTACCATCTTTCTTTCATTGTGCTCTCACACCTCTTGCAAGATGCATCTATTCTATCCTACTGGATCCTACATGGTCTTGGTCACGCTATAGAAGAAGGTCCAGGACGAGAGGCTATAGCCACCGGCCCTAGATGAGAAGTGGAAGGTCGTATTAGAGAGGAGTAGTAGAGAGGGGTGGGGATGGGAGGCTAGTAGCGAGGGGATGAGAGAGGGCAGCAAGGGGTAGGTGGAGAGTAGCAGCAGATCAAAGGGCGTGTGTGCGTGACACTACTATTTTTTTGGATGCCACTCCACAAAATTTGTGTTTTTCCTAGATTGATGATTGGGATTTGGATAGAGGTGTCATGGTCTGCATTTCACTAGGGGTTTCCACCTCATATCACTTTCTAGTGGTTTTGATAGCTCTTGAGGCTCATTCTAGAGGACAGTTTTGTGACAAATAAATTTGACGGGGAGAAGTACACAAATACAAATAAGGATGTATAGAAAAAACAAAAATGGACATACATATGCATGAAAAGAAATCAAGTCTAGGCAGATGTAGAAAAGCAACCAAAGAGAATAGGGTCAATGTTTGCTTGGATGTAGCCAATCACGAAAGTATTTTTGGGGCCATTTTGGGGCCGCGATGTGATGCACTTTAGGATGAATATTTGAATTTTGCATAATGTCTAGAGCTCGAGTTTCCATCCATATTAATTGTTTCAGGTCACCACGGTGGAACCTTAGGCACCACCTCAGATGGGCTAGTAATCATGAAGCAGACGCCATGTGGAGGCTGGTAATTAACTGCTAGCCCGATGGAATCTTAGCCATGACAGACATGGCTGATGAGAGCCACCACCACTAGGCAATAATTCCCAAAAAAGTAAATCATGAAGCCTAATCACCTCTAATCACTCATTAGTACTCTATTGAGCATGCAAGCCCAGTGGTATCAGGTAATTTTTACTGCACTCATAATGATCATGCAAAGCCCAGTGGTGGGTGAGTAGGCCACTATGGTGGTGGCTGGTAATTAACTGCCAGCTCAGTGGAATCATAGCCACCACGACAGACATGCTGATGAGAGCCATCACCACCAGGCAGTTATTCCCACAAAATTAAATGATGAAGCCTAATCACTTCTAATCACTCATTACTAGGCACTCTAGTACTCTACTAAGCATGCGAGCCCGATGACTTGTAATTTTTACTGCACTCGTAGTGATCATGCATACTTAAGCCCAGTGGTGGGTGAGAAGGCCAATGCAATGATTGGTAATTAATTGTCAGCCCAGTGGAATCGTAGCCATGACAAACGTGGTTGATGAGAGCCACGAGGTCACCACCATCGGGTAGTAATTTCCACAAAAGTAAATCAACAAGCCTAACCACCTCTAGTCACTCATTACCATGCACTCTAGTACTCTCCTGAGCATGCAAGCCTGATGATGGTAACTAGAAGGTGCATAATTGTGGGATATTGCGATGGCTAGTAATTAACTACTGGTCCGATGGAATCTTAGCTGCCACCACAAATGTGGCTAGGAATCTTAGATGCCACCACCTCTAATCACTCATTATCATATAACTAAGTACTGCCCCCTTGAATTAATCAAAATTCAGGCCAACCACTGTGGTGGCCCTCACCTTGACAGTGTAATCGGGCTACAAACTTAAGCGTCTGCTATTCCCCTCAACTGTTTCTTTGTTCCTTGCACTCGAACTGCAAACTCAAGCCTCCACTATTCCATTTCCTTCACTATTTCATCTTCTATCGCTCTAGACCATTTCTATCTCCCTTGCACTCTTCTAGCAACTTCTGTCCCCTCTCGTAATGGACCCTGTACAGTCCAAGAGCTCCTCACACAATCTTTCCTCCCCCTTTGTAGCATAGTGCAAGAGACCCTCCTCCCCTGATCTTGAAATCATGACATATGGGAGCTCCTCTCTCGCTCTTCAAAAGCCCAATTTGGATGCTCTCAAAGACTTCACCAGTTTGGTACAGGAGGTGAACGTGAAGGAGGGGCAACTAGTTTGTCAAGGTCAGAAGATCACCATCACTGAAAGCGTGATTGAAAATGTGCTAGGCATTCCTGGAGGCAATTTGCAAGCACACTTCTTCGAGAAGTAGTGGAAGAGACAAGATATTCTAGATGTATACCCCAATGTTCAGATTTGTAAAGATGGTGGAGTCAAGCTTTCTAGCTTGCTAATAGACTTCCAAGATGTGCTGAAGAAGATCATTCACTTCTTTCTTGATACAAGAGGAACCGTGAAGTTTTGGCACATTCAAGGAGCAATAGAGCAACTGAAAGGATGTAACACTATATTGGAGAATGTGAGAATCTCCCAAGTCCCACTTTCAAGTAAAGGTTTAAGATTTGACCATGTGGCAACCCTTCTTTGAAAGTGGGACTTGGGGGGATTCCCTAATATGGTTTTTTGGATGGATTCCACTTTCATGTAATGGGTTCATATTCGACCATATTGACAAATCTTAACCATATTGCGAAGTCCCAAACTATATGAAAATTCCCAATTTCCCTAAAATAATGTTACGTGATATATCTTTCTCGAGGGCCATCTCCAAGAGCATGACAACCAACCTGAAAAATTGTGTGGATGGCAAATCCCAATTGTCATCTCAATCTGTTAGAGTTGCAATGCACCTGATGGTTCTACAAGAGAAAACCATCGATGCAGCAAAGGTAGTGCAAATTGAGAAAATTCTTAGGGAAGGTGCCGAAGCCAAGGCAAAGGAGGCACAAGCAAGGGCCTTGTAGGCACAAGAGCAAGTTGAGGCCACTACAAAAATGGTCAACATGGAAAGGCATAGAAGATAAGAAACAGAGAAGCACATTAAGGAGCTCTGAAATAGGCTTGAAAAGGTGGGTCTTTACAAACAACTTTGCTACACGCAGTGAAGGATGGTGGGGTAGAGAGCAGTTGGGGTGGAGAAGACCAATAGGGATCTCTCTAGGCCAAGAAGAGTGCAGAGAACAGCCACGGTGGAGTAAGTTGTAGTAGCCACGGTGAGGGTTGTTTTTTCAAAACACTGTTGGAAGCTCAAAGAGTAAGCTACAAGACCCTATAACAACAAGATTATGATAGGGTTGTGCACGAGCTTACGTTGGCTTTTGACAGTTTTGAAAAATAGTATGTCATCTTGAGAGATTTCCGAACTAGAGTGGAAGTCTTGGAAATGGCCTATTTTGATGGTTTTGAGCAATTTAAGCAACTTCAACAGATGCTGAGGGATTCAGATGAAGCTATTGGATAGAGTGAGCAAAGAGTGGAGGAGATGAAGGATAACATCCGCAGCCTTAAGCAGATGTTGCAAGTGCAGATGTATGTGTTCCATTAGCTGACATGACATCAAGGGGTGTAGAGAATAAGTGTCACAAAGGAGAGGGAGAAAAAGAAATGAATTCCTACTCATGAGGCTCTGTTGCTTTCTAGTAAATGATACAAACAAGAATAGTTTCAAAAAACACATAAAGACTCTCATAAATGGAAAAAGTATTTACAATAAAGCATTTCACATTACTAAAGGATTATCACATGGCACATACTGGGATTTGGCTAGTAAAGCAAAGTATGGAGTAAAATTTAGCATTCATGGTGTTGGCACAGAGTCAACATTGTGTTGAGTCTACTTTGGTATTCTAAGCATTTGTCTCAAGTGTCCATGCTTCCTTGCACTCCATTCAAAAGCATGTCCTAACCTTGCAACTCCTCCTCCCCTCTCCTCCAACCTTGCAACCCACCCTCTCCCTCTCCTCCTCCCTCCTCCTCCTCCCTCCTCCTCCTCCTCTCTCCTCCTCCTCCCTCCTCCTCCTCCCTCCTCTCTCTTCTTTCCCCCATGCTCTTACACTTCCTCTCCCACTCCTATGCTCCCCCTAAACCCTTTGTTCCTCAACCCTTAAAACTCCATGATCTATGAGGGAGACGAGCTCTCCACCATGTACTCTACCCTGAACCTTGGAACCTCCTTCTAACCCTGGACTCCTAAACCTTGGAACCTCCTTCTAAACATTGGAACTCCTTCTAAACCCTGGAACCTCCTTCTAACTCCGGAACCTCCTTCTGAACCTTGGATCCTCCTTCTAACCTTGGACTCCTTCTAAACCCTGGAACCTCCTTCTAAACCCTGGAACTCCTTCTAAACCCTGGAACCTCCTTATGAACCTTGGAACCTCCTTCTAACCCTTAAACTCCTCCTAAACCCTACAACCCCCAATGAAGGTGAAAGCCTTCATTACCTCAATCATGATGATACACGTTCCTTTTACACATGCATGCACTTTGTTTTCTTACCACACTTAAGCCTACGTCTCTCACCGGAACACAAGTCGAGGTCCTTAGCTACACGTATACCACAATCGACAACTCTAATATATCTGTAGGTGACAAAAAGCCTCGGAACCCTGCATACTGAGAGAACCCTGCTCTTTCCTACTGCTTTTATCATCATGATTGAGTAATGAAGGCTTTCGCCCTCATTGGGGGTTGTACGGTTTAGGAGGATGATTAGTGTGATGCCTACGTGGGACGTGAACTAAAAGTCATGAATTGAAAGAGGCGCATCGAGATAATTACAATGGCCTAAAGGAGTCATATAAATTAAATAAAAATACATATACAGGGTTAGAAGGAGGTTCTAGGGTTAGAAGGAGGTTCCAGGGTTCAGAAGGAAGTTCCAAGGTTTAGAAGGAGTTCCAGGGTTTAGAAGGAGGTTCCAGGGTTTAGAAGGAGTCCAGGGTTAGAAGGAGGATAAAAGGTTCAGAAGGAGGTTCCAGAGTTAGAAGGAGGTTCTAGGGTTTAGAAGGAGTTCCAAGGTTTCAAAGGAGGTTCCAGGGTTTAGAAGGAGTCCAGGGTTAGAAGGAGGTTCCAAGGTTTAGGGTAGAGTACATGGTGGAGAACTCATCTCCCTCGTAGATCATGTAGTTTTAAGGGTTGAGGAACAAAGGGTTTAGGGGGAGCATAGGAGTGGGAGAGGAAGAAGGTGTAAGAGCATGGGGGAAAGAAGAGAGAGGAGGGAGGAGTAGGACGGAGGAGGAGGAGAGAGGAGGAGGAGGAGGAGGGAGGAGGAGGAGGGAGGAGAAGAGGGAGAGGGTGGGTTGCAAGGTTGGAGGAGAGGGGGGGAGGAGTTGCAAGGTTAGGACATGCTTTTGGACGTGGAGTGCAAGGAAGCATGGACACTTGAGACAAATGCTTGGAATACCAAAGTAGACTCAACACAATGCCCCAAAGAGTGTGGGCTTCATTCCATTATGGGGTATCTATACAAGTTGGAGAGCTTCTCTCTCTGCATGTAGGAATTGTAACACAAAGTTGTAACACATTCTCTTTCTACATGTAGAAGTTGTAACACAAAGTTGTATCACAAAGTTGTAACACAAAGTTGTATCACATTTTCTTTCTACATGTAGAAGTTGTAAGTAGAAGTTGTAACACAAAGTTGTATCACAAAGTTGTAACACATTCCATTTCTACATGTAGAAGTTGTAACACAAAGTTGTAACACATTCTCTTTCTACATAAGTTCATTTTGGCACAGAGTCAACATACTATTGGATCCATTTTATTACCCATCCTCAGATTATGGCTTATTTTGATTTCAAAGTTGGGATGCCATGTGCGTAATCCAGTCGTTCATGCTGTTATGCTTTTGCACCAGACAATTTATGGTCTATAGTCAAGAAGCTTATCTCCTCTTAAGGAGGGGTAGTCGTTGCTGAGGTTGCGGACACTGCCATCGAATCTTCTTGGGAAGAGGTTTGGCGGGGGTCTCATTGTTGAGGCTAGCATTTCTTGCTATCTTGCATACATGTTGGATGGGATTGCACCCGTATCATTGAGCTTGTAGATAATTTGTATGCAAGTCTGATATTATAGCATATAGGAGACGGCTGTGATGTTTGGCGGGGGTCTCATTGCGGAGGTTGCAGATTCTTTTGCCAATTCATCTTGAGATTTGGCAGAGCTTCTTGTCATGCTTGTGAATTCATTGCATGCTTTGAGAGTATGGAATGAAAGTGTGTGATACTATTATTGATGCAATCTATTATGTGCCAATGCAAAATCGTGTGAGTGCATGTGATGTGTCTAACTATATGCTTATTTTTGGGATTTAATAGGGAAACTAAGACTCAATCATCCCTTCCACGAAATTGATTAGGTCTTCCTACATGTGCAAAAACGTGCATATGCCAGTGAGTGTGCGTGTAACAAGTGCAAATTATATGTGCAAAAATGTGCATATGCTAGTGAGTGCTCGTAATACAATCTAATCCTAACTAAGGAAGACTTGGTTTCCCAAATCTTCATTTTTGTCGGGGATGGCTTGCGTGTTGATGTAGTAGCGCTTCAGTTGGCAGCTCCCGTTTACTATTGTGTTGAATTGGGCTCCATCCAATGTTTCTTGTAGCACAGCTCCAATGGGATTCATCTTTCGTACTTGGTATGGTCCTTGACCTAGATACTTTAGTTTCCCCTTGTGTACTTTGGCATTGTATAACAGGACTAAGTCGCCTTCCTTGATGTCTTTAGCTTTAAGGTTTCTATCAAACCATGCCTTTCTTCTACGTTTTTTTGTTGTCATGGCATGGTAGGCGACTAGTCTTTTCTCAGTATGCTTATCCAACTGATAGAGCCTTTCTTTCAAGGATTCCTGGTCTCCCATGTGTTCCTGTACCTGCGATGCGTAGACTTGGTATTACAAATTCGAGTGGGACCACAGCTTCAAGGCCGTATACCAATTGAAACGGTGTGTTCCCTGTACTGACCTTGAATGTGGTTTTGTATGCCCATAAGGCAGCATCCAGTTTCTCTGCCCAATCAGAATGCTGTGGTTCTACTACCTTGGTGAGGATAATGCATGTTATTTTGTTGGTGGATTCTACTAGTGCATTCCCTTGGGGGTAGTAGGGTGTGCTTTTTCTATGGATTACCATGAAGCCAGACAAGAGTTCTTGGATTACCTCATTGACAAAATAACATCATATTAGAGAATTTGGGAAAATCCTGATAATTTGGGAATTTTTGAGGGGTTGTAATTATGTAACATTCAATGTTTTTCATTGATTTTTCCCATAGATTTGGCAGTCCATCCAAATCTCACAAATGTGCATGGTTTGCATCAACATAAATAAAATGTCAAATGTTGAGGTTTCGACCAATGCATGGTATTTTTTGAGGGGTTGCAATTACAATGCATTGAGTGCACTCCATTGACTTTCTCATTGGATTTGGCCGTGTATATGAAACTCACAATTTGGAGTGTGAATGTTCTACATTAGCAGGGAAAAAAACATCATATGTTTGACTTCAACGAAGCATTTTTTGTCTCTTCTCGAAAAAAGGTGGTGTTCAAAAACACCATTTTAGTTTAGTTGGAGAAAAAGTAAGAATGCAACACTAGTCCTTGATATTTTGTCAAGTGTGCAGAACTTGCAACCACAAAGTAATGGTCTGCAAAAAAAAAGATCAATGTCATACCTTCCAAATATTTGTCAGTATTCAATTAAATTATCGTTGTGCAAGGAAAAAAAAGTCATGCTTTTCAAGTACCTTCACTCCATTATGGAGTCAGCATTAGAGTTGGAATCTGTTCTATGAGACAAATTGGATAAAGCTCGCTTACGTGCAATGGTTGGTATCTTCACCTTCATGGGGAGGTTGCTGCTCTTCGAGGAAACCTTCTTTGAGAGGTTACCTTTTGGAACCCATGACGATACAATAGCATCAGTAGATTCCCAATGTGGAGGATCACCTTTATTGTACATCCAAATCTTGTTCCAACAATCTGCATACACCTCCTTAATTTGTGCATTGCGTCTTTTGCATATAGGTGCCCAATATTGTATGAAAACCTTCTTGAAATTTTTAAATTTATTATCCTTCTGTACATCAGTTTGAGCAATGCCTAGCCAAATTGGGTAAATTTTTTCCTGTTCGTCGGACGAAAAGAAAGTGTCCTTTTTGTACATCAACCATTGGATCAAATTATTGTTTTGGCTTTTTCCTTTGAGGTCCACAGTAGTGATCATTCAACTCTTCAATTCCTTGAAACTCATCGTTTTCATTATCAACTACTTGCACACAATTCATATATTGCGTCTTTGGCCAAAATCTCTCGTACATGCCCTCTACACTATTGTTTGGTTTATCAAGCTCATCAATCATGATCTTCCAATACTTCACTACCGGCTTGTAAAACTTTGTGAAAGATGCTTCTGGACCTTGCAAGTGCAACCATTTTTCCCAAAAGTGTACATACTCCTTGATACCAACTATCACATTTGAGTGATCCTTCACATACTCAAACATGGGTACACAAGGTGGCTCTCCACTTGGTAGCATTGGATGACCATCCGGATGTCTCTTCCACAACTCAATGCCACCTTCACTTGGTTGCCAATCTAATGATCGTGAATGCACTTTATATTGCATGATAGGAACTTCATTTTGCATAAAGAACCGAAATTGGAGAGGCTTTGAGTGTCCACTAAAGCATCTTGCCCATCACATAGGCATCCATCAACATAGCTCTTGAAATCAGGGACTTCCCTTACCAAAAATGGCATTGGAGAAGACTCCTCACATTGTCTAGAAGTATCCATGAGATGTGCAAATGTCAATGTTTGGCTAGTTCTTAACCTCTCTGAAAACCTGCTGAACATTGCATCAATATCCTCATGTGTATGCCCAACCATCAAGAATCCCAATTGAATTGACTTGAAAATCCCTCGAGCAACAAGTAATGATAGGTATGCAAACAAGTACCTATTCTTGTTTTCAGAACCACAATTATCCAACTGCAACAATAGGTGTTCGGGTAGTTTCTTATAAGGATTTTCTTGATGGGAACTTCCAAGTCCAAGGTCTTTGAATGTTCCACCCACTGCTCCAAGATGAAGTTGTTGCTTGTCATTAGAAACATAGTGAGAATCCAATGCTTCTCTTGAGGTTAGTGCGTTTAGCAGAGCATTGTTAGACCTTGGCATCCCATCATGTACCAAATCTCCAAGTGCATGGTTATCCAATCTTTCAAGATTTCTCAAACACAAAGCCAATGAACCGATTGTGAAGTTAGGATCCGACGGCCACAAGGATAAAGAAAAGTGACCATAACGTCCTTGACCATGTTCATGTGTTATCATGCCAGTCAAAGCCACTGGGAGCTGAAAGGATTTGTCTGTGTCCTTTGAATGATTGCGTAATCTCAGGATGGCTGTCTTCTTTTGGTCCATCTTATCATGGATAATGCATAAGTATGTCTGAGGATACATTTCAGAAAATCTACACCAAGTGTAGTACACATTTCTACAACTTTTTTGTTGTAACATGTGCTTTCTTCTATCTCCCATCAACTTATTACGTTCATTTTGGCATTTTGTCACTGCAAGCTGAGCTTTGATTGCACTACATAAACCACACTTAGAGAATTCACTTGTTTTTGACAAAGTTACATGCCTGAATTCAGAGTTCCATATACGGTTGAACGTGGAAGTTGACATCTCCTTAGAACCCAAACTATGATTTAACTGCATGTTAACCTCATAGAGAATATCAACCTGCTTGTATACATCCGGTATCACCAACTGTGTTTCCCTTGATCCATCCTGAAGTGTTCTACTTTTGTGTGGCATACGCTCAGAATTGTTATCCACAAAATCTTGGATTATGGCTCTACCCAGTTCTGTGTGGTCCCAACCTCTCTGCACGATTCCTTTATTACCATGCATGCACCTTCGTATACCAATTTAAAATGTTGCCTGTATCGATAAAATGTTGTTTTTGGAAAACCATGCATTTCATACCATGCTCTACAACGAACTTGAATACCATTCAATGAAAAGACATATTTGAACTGCCCATTGTCATCTTTTCGACAAGCAACCCCAAGAGTGTCATATACATAATTGGTGCGAGCCTCCAAAATTTGGCCCCAATACTCTATGTGTAATTTGGATATCATTTGACGATCGGCAAATTGACAACAATTTTGTTTACAACAATCAATCATAGATACTTTTGTGACTGCATCCCTTGTGAGTCTAGATGATGCTAATGGCATGCCATGTTTTTTTAGCTTTCCTCTTTATCATGCAGTAACGCCTCTTTTTTGTGGATTTTTCATTTGGGTCCTCATCTTCCATGTGCTTTTGCCTAGAACCACTTGGAAAATTCATTGTGTCATCGATTCTTAATGAAGTTCCATCTAAAAAGGTTATTTGTGCAATGGGCCATTTTGTTAAGTGGATGGTATCAATGCTTGATACATCACTATGATACTTTTCAATTCCCACACCCAGATTACCTTCACCAAGCATCTCAAAATTTATAGGTTCAAACGGGTAGACATACAAAATAACACCCTCAGCAATGCTCTTGGTTTTTTGCTCATCCCATATTAAAACTTTCTTGTCCTTCCATGATTCTCGAATGGAAAACTCATCATATTCACATAGAGGTTCAACATCAATGGTATCTGATGTTATATCATTCATTGGTAGAATAGCTCCATTGACATTGTCCACATAACTCATTGATCGTGCTTTCCAACAAACAACACTATGCAAAGCCTCATAAACTAAGAATGCATCCATTGTAGGAAATGGAAGTGCACTTTCATCCATACAAATATCGATCTCCACTGATACATTGTTTTCTCCCAAGGGCACACCTTGGCACATGTCATCATGTGATGTAGAGAATATTGTCCCAATGGCAACAATCTTTCCACTGACAAGCAAGTTGACTTTAACCCCCACTTTCAATGTGGCACCTGCATACATATCATTTGTTATAGTTCAATATTGATATCTGATGGTGTGACTTTGGATAAAAATGCTTTACAACAGACAATTTCTTCAATCAAAGAAATAACAACATTCAATCGAAGAAAGAATGTACCTGGGTAAGATGAAACAATTAATCGCCAAATGTGACCCACGCCCAGATGCAAAGTACCTCACGGCATGGTTCATTGCAAGACTCAGAAAGAAAATCCAAAAGGATATGAAAAAGATAAGCAGCTATGAAACGTTCAGTGCTGCTCATGAGGTAGCCATTGACATCGAGGATGGCATGACTGACTCAGACACTAGCAGTGATGACGGTAGGTCTAATACACGGGATAAGCACTCGAAAAAGGGTAAATCAAAGGACACTACCGAAACATCCAATGAAGATTGCCTAGAGGCCATGACCATGAAGCTTAAAGAAGACATGATGCAGGCCATGGAACAAAAACTCTCAGCCACCAATTGAGACATATCCACGGCGAGAAAATGTATGGTGTCCATACTGCATGGCAAATCATACAGCAAATGAGTGCCCGGTCCTCAGAGCCAGCATCACTGCACAAGCAAATCCACCGCCATGGTTGTGGTGCCATATCTGCGTCATCGGTGGCCATGATGAGAACAGTTGCATCTTCAACATGCGCAACAACCCGCCTCGACCTCAACAATACCAAGCGGCACCCATGCTAGTATACAGGCAACCGGCACTTGCACAAGCACCCCCAGCTCCGAGGCTAAATCCTGTTCCCGTTCGGACACAAGTCCCACAACTACTCAAGAATCCGAATCCATGACCATATCCAAGAGCACCAAACCCAGCTCCTCAAGCAGTTCCAATACATCAATTACAAGCTGAGGAAGTAGACTCATTATTTGAGTATGAAGCAGAGTATCCAATGTACTATGTAGAACGTGCAAAGAGTCTAATACCAGTTTATGCAAATCAAGTACGACCCAACACATTTCGAGCACCAATCAAGTGCTACGGTTGTGGAGAAAATCACCAGATCGCAGAGTGCCCTCATTGTGGTAGCCCAGCTACTTTCCAACCACTCTACAGAGATTGTGGCATAGGACACGCATGCATGGATTGTCCCATGAAAAATAAGATCCCAGAACAAACAGAGGTTAAGCATGATGTCCCCATCGGCATCATTGGGTTGGACCATCAAAGTCTAGGTCCGGCAAGTGTAAAGTCACAACCTGTCAATGTAATTACATGCCAACAGAAAGAGGCCACCAAGGACCCTAACATTCCAATCCAACCAAAGCGATTTCTAAAAAAGAAAGCACAAGTGCCTCCACCTCCGCCAAGCAATGAGCAGCTGAGCTCATCCACATCAACTCCTGAGCCTCAAATAAAAGAAGCTCCATACCCGAATATAGAGGTGGAGAAGGCTCGTTTTTCAGGTACTTCAACAATGGGTCAGGGGGGGCTAATGGTGGTGTGAGTGGACTTAAGGTCCAACTGAGGGGTTGGAACCAAGTTGATCTAGTTAGATTAACTATCCTATTTGTCTAGTAACCTAGTTAGGGTTAAACTGACCACAGTTAGTTCAACTAACCTAGTTAGGGTAACTAACCAACAGTTAAACTAACCTAGCTTTAAAGTTAAAAACTAACCGAACGTAGGCTAATACTAATCGAACCCTGGCCTAGTTTAACTAACCTAACTACAGTTAAAACTAACCTAGCTAAGGTTAACTTAACCCTAGGGTTAGCTTTAGGTTAGCCCTTTTTTTTTAATTTAATGTGATGCCTGTGGGGGGCGTCCCAATAGCGACGGCGGGGGGGGGGGTTTGTTTTTGCACAGAGGGGAGGGGAGGGAGGTGGAGGGGAGGGGAGGGTGGAGGGGCAGGTGAGGAGGGTGGAGGGGCAGGTGAGGGAGGTGGAGGGGAGGAGAGCGTGGAGTGGGGAGTGAGGGAGGCAGGCGGAGGGCAGGGTGAGTGGAGCGGGGCGTAGTAGGGCAGGGTGGCGTGGGGAGGGGCACAATAGGGCAACCGAGCGGTGGCGCAGTAGGGTGGTAGTGCGGGCGGGGTTTGCTATTAGATATCAATGCTCCACTCTCGTGTAACTACGTGGGAACCAGCTAACTCTACTTGTAAGCCCCCCATATGAGGAGAAGGCATTTGAGTAGCTTTGTTATCTGGTAGGTCCTGTTTTGGACACCAGATGGGGGCCATGTGTGGCCTGATGGTTGGATGGCTTCAGATAGAGTTGGCACACTACCAACTAGGCTACATGCAAGTGTGGGAAGGCATCCCATGACTGACCGCACTAAGGGTAGATGGAGCATTTCCTGGGGCAGCCCACTCTCGGGTTGCGGGGCGCGTTTGGAGCCCTAGATGATCCCGGATTGCTCTATTCTGTGCCACGGTTCTATCGTGTGGTCGGTGGCCTATTTCGGGTCCGACCTCCACTCGACCATTTCAGGTCGACTGGGTCGATCTCCCAATTGAGTCTAACCGACTACGACTAGTGGCTATATAAGAGTAAGCCCGTCAAGCCCATATTCATCACTAGCTACAACAATCCTAATTCCTTAGCATCCAGCCTCCGTCCTCTACTATTTCCAGCATGCCATTGAAGGTTCTCACATAGGAGCGCATGGCAGGGAGGTAGCGCCATCTATTGTATCAGTTTTACAATAATCAAATTTTTGATTCTCCATACTATATGCTTTTCTCTCTTGCATACGAGATCCTGTTATCTGTTGAGCACAGACGTTGTATTGTTTTCTTACATTTGTAGGGGAGGGGAGGGGAGGGGAGTGGAGTGCAGGGAGGGCATCGGCGGAGGAAGGGCGTCGGCAGAGGGGAGAGGGCGTCGACGGAGGGGAGGTCGGGGACGCCGCGGTGGCGGGGCACGGGCGGAGGGGAGGTCGGGGGCACCGCGATGGAGGGGCGTAGGCGGAGGGGAGGTCGGGCGCTGCAGGCAAGCGGTGGCGCTACTGGCGGGTGCTGGCGTGCTACCGTAGGTGGGCGCTATGAGCGCCGCCGCGGCCAGGCCCTTGGCCCACAGCAAGGGCTTAGGCCCTTGATTTAGTTTAGGAAAAGGATGAGCGTCCGGCGAGGGGGGGTAGTGTGAGAGGGAAAGAGAGAGCAAGAGAGAGAGAGTGGAGAGAGAGAGAAAAGAGAGAGAGAGTGAGAGAGAGAAAAAGAAAGAGAGAGTAGAGAGAGAGAGTGAGAGAGAGTGAAAAAGAGAGAGAAAATAGAGAGTGATAGAAAGAAAAAGAAAGAGAGAGTGAGAGAGAGAAAGGGGGAGGGGGGAGGGGGTGGTGGTGGTGGAGATGGAGGGGGAGGGAAAGAGAGAGAGAGAAAGGGGGAGGGAAAGAGGGAGAGGGTGGTGGAGATGGAGGGGGGAGGGGGGTGGTGGTGGTGAAGATGGAAGGGGGGACGGGGGAGGGCGTGGTGGCAGTGGAGGGGGAGGGGGGAGGGGGGGAGGGGGAGGGGTGGTGGTGGTGGAGATGGAGGGGGGAGGGGGGGCAGGCGGTGGCACTGTTGGCGGGTACTGGCGTGCTATCATGGGTGGGCGTTGCGAGTGCCACCGCGGCTAGGCTCTTGGCCCATAGCAAGGGCTTAGGCCCTTGATTTAGTTTAGGAAAAGGATGAGTGTCCGATGAGGGGGGGGTAGTGTGAGAGGGCAAGAGAGAGAGAGAGAGGGGGGGAAGAGAGAGAGCAAGAGAGCGAGAGAGAGAGAGTGGAGAGAGAGAAAAGAGAGAGAGAGTGAGAGAGAGAAAAAGAAAGAGAGAGTAGAGAGAGAGAGTGAGACAGAGAGAGAGAGTGAGAGAGAGAGAAAGAGAGAGAGAGAGAGAAAAGAGAGAGTGATAGAGAGAAAAAGAAAGAGAGAGTGAGAGAGAGAAAGGGGGAGGGGGGAGAGGGTGGTGGTGGTGGAGATGGAGGGGGGGGAAAGAGAGAGAGAGAAAGGGGGGAGGGAGAGAGGGAGGGGGTGGTGGAGATGGAGGGGGGAGGGGGGGTGGTGGTGGTGAAGATGGAAGGGGGGAGGGGGGAGGGTGTGGTGGTGGTGGAGGGGGAGGGGGGAGGGGGGAGGGGGAGATGGAGATGGAGGGGGGAAAGGGGGAGGGGTGGTGGTGGTGGAGATGGAGGGGGGAGGGGGGGAGGGAGATGGAGGGGGGAGGGGGGAGGGGGTGGTGGTGGTGGAGGGGGAGGGGGGAGGGGGGGAGGGGGAGATGGAGATGGAGGGGGGAAAGGGGGAGGGGGTGGTGGTGGTGGAGATGGAGGGGGAGGGAAAGAGAGAAAGAGAGAAAAGGGGAGGGAAAGAGGGAGGTGGTGGTGGACATGGAGGGGGGAGGGGTGGTGGAGATGGAGGGGGGAGGGGGAAGGGGTGGTGGAAATGAAGGGGGGAGGGGGAGGGGTGATGGAGATGGAGGGGGGAGGGGGGAAAAAAAGAGAGAAGAATAAAAAACTTGACAGATGAAAATCGAAAGGGAGGGAAAGGTGATCACCTGAACACTCTCCAAGCCTTTCTCGATGTAATGGGATTGTTGAGGAACAACGGACAGTGGGTGGATGGCTGGGTTATCGCTGCAAGATGGGCTCAAAGTCACTTACAATGTGAGGAAGGGAGTAAGGTGGTGGTCGATGGAGAGGGAGGAGTGTATTGCGTAGGGCTCGGAATGAAGAAGAGGATGGAGGCAAAATGTGAAATATGAAGAATGAGGGGTGGAGTGGGTTTTTATAGGAAATGAGTTTAGGTTTAGGGTTTAACCCTAAACTCTTCCCGAGCCATAACTTGTTATGGATAGCTTGGTTTGCTCTTTTGCAAAAAGGTGAAATGATCAAAATTGCAAGCTCTACGCATTCATGTCCACTACCTAGCTTGATTGTTTCTCAAGTGGCTTCTATTTAAGAAATAAAGAAAATTTCTTAAGGTAGTAACCCAAGGTTGATGCTTGGGGTAGATATGTTTGGCTAGAAATGGAAAAAAAAATTTACTCTCCTTGCCCTTGGGTGTTATTTTCGTGAAAGTTCGAAGTAGTTTGTTTTTTACACATACCTACGTATGTTTACTTGCTACTTGAGATGCTAGTCTCCCTCTTCCTTGCTACTCTCTCCCTCTCACTGCTCCATCTTTGCCAGCTCTCCCCTACATTTTAGCCTGTATCACTGATACCTCTCTTTAAGTACTCATGGCACCATTCAAAGATATATCCAACAAGTACCATGTGAACCTACAACTGGAGGCAGAATATGCAAGCACACGTTCTTTGGGATATAGTCGAACTCCTCAAAGTGTGCTCCACAGTCTTCGATTGCAAGGGAAGAAGCATCTTGGCCTTTGGGTGGATGAAAACTTGTATCCTTTAGACCCTGCCACCCAAAAGAGTCCTCCTTTTCATACAGTGCATGATGTTATTCGGTTTTTTGGCAAGGGACTTGTTGGATTGCTTGGTTATTGCAATTGATTGAACCATTCTCAGACATTGGCTATGCAAGCAAGCGAGGTGCAGAGAGCCCAAGCAGAAGAACTTGCACATTTGGGAAATATTACTATTGTGGCAATGCATAATAGTATGTAGGATCTCCAATTGCAAAACAAAGAACTCAGTGACAAAGCACATGCACTGGACTTGGAGCGACATGAATTGGAAGAATCAATCTAGAAGCTTGCTGAAAGCAAACAAGATTTGCAAAGGTCTATCTATGGCCAAGTTCAACATGCTGTGGAGAAGGAACAAGAGAAGTCGATAGAATGAGTACAAAAGTTGAAGGGAACACCTTTGGGATTGAAGGAGAGGAAAAGACAATTACAATCTATGGATGCATTGTCAACCAATAGTGGTGCTGGAAAGAGGAGAATACGGGCTACAAGGTTAGTTCCCCAAATTTTCAATGAAATTTCTTACCCCAAAATATTTGTGGTTTTGCATTCTTTCCACTAAGACTCATTTGTACTCAACTTTAGGAATTTCATGGAGGATGTGATGGGAACAATGGAAATGGATGATAGTGATCCTTCATATGTTCTAAGAAGTTTAATAAAGCCAAGTGATGTTATGGAAGTGTTAAAGGACCCTAGACAAAAAGGGCTACGTAAACAAGTTGCTAGAGAGGTAATGAAGGATTTCAAGGGCCTCGTCCAAGCAAAGGAGGTGCTTGGAGCTTGTGATGCTGCTGGTGTAAGTTGTGAAGCTTACAAATCTATTTTTAAAAATTTCAAGTCTACTATGGAGGAAAAGTATAAGATATCTACAATGCCATTGCCAACACTGTGGTGCCACAACTAACATTTTCTTTAACAAAATGAAAGCCCTCTGTTTTGGTTCCTCCCATGTAAACAATTCTCCGTTCTTGGTAAGCTTTGTCAATGGTACACAAACATGAGAGAGATACCGAAAAAATCTGTTGTGCCATTTAATCTGCCCAACAAAGCGTGATAGCTAAATGACTTCCACATGTCATGAGTCTATGGCCATACCTTCTTCTAAAATTATATGTCCCAACAAGACACCCCTTTTTCCAGAGCAAAAGCACACTTCTCCGGATTTAAGCTAAGTCATGCAATTCTACATCTTTCAAGGCATAGTCTCAGATGCTACAAATGCTCATTCTTTTTTCCAAACACAGAAAAATCATCAAGAAAAACTCTGATAAAAGTAGTTAAATAAGGAGAAAAGCCTTCTTGGATCCATTTCTGAAATGTGGGAGGTGCATTCTTAAGACCAAAAGGCATAACATTACTAGCAAAAACTCCCCAGTCCGTTGATGAAAGTTGTCTTGTCTCTGTCCTCTGAAGCCATCCTTATCTGATTGTAGCCACTAAAACCATCAAGGAAGCTATACATCTCATGTCCATAGCCACAGCATCAAGCATTGTGTCACAGAAAGGCAACGGAAAAGGGTCTGTTATTGTTGCTGCATTTAATTTTCTATAATCAACACATACTCTAAGCTTACCATTCTTCTTAGTTACTATGACTATAGGTGAAAGACAAGTTATCTTATCCACTGGGTAAATGAACCCCACCTTAGTAGCTTATCAATTTCCTCCTCCACCCTCTGAGCATAGTTTGGATTCATTCTATATCTTTCTTGAACCACTGGGACAACGTCTTTCTTCAAATTAATTCTATGTTGGCAAAAAGATGGATCAACCCCTTTCATATCCGTGTAATGCCAAGCAAACACATCCTTTAATTCCAATAACAATTTATGTAAAGCTTCAAAAAAAGTATCCTCATGTACTCTTGCACACTTCCTCAAGTGATCCTCAAATGTTGTTTCAGCTTTAATGATTGCTTGAATATCTATTTTAATGTATACTTCCTCCTTCTCATCATCAACATCCCACTGGTCTGCATAAACTCCATCTGACTTCTTTTCTTTACCTTCTTCTTGGGCTTCCTTCGGACTGGAACTATCCGAAATCGGAATTGCAGACACCTCCATTGCTAGAAAATTGCGCACTACAAGACTCTTGTATTGATCAAGAATACTTAGCACATTTACTTCAAAAATTGGCACAAGAGATGGATTTCTTTTGAGGAACCATTCCTCCTCATTATCTTCCACTTTGGCCACCATGTTAATGCCTTGAACCCACCAAGGGCTGAACCCTTTTTGGTACACTCCTTGTTGGAACCATTGCCATTTTAAATTTCTTATTTCCCTTTCTGATGGTCACCCTCTCAGCCCCCCAATCCTGCTTGATCTTGGCTACCTGAAACCATGGCTTGCCAAGTAACATAGAATAAGATTGCTCATCTCCCTCCAATCTGAGGACAATAAAGCTGACCATAAACGTCACTCCGCAAACTTCAATCTATTGATTCCCTAGAATTCCCAGAGGTTGGGGTCTACCATCTTCACCTAAAAAGGGGCTGGTTCTAATTCATTGAGACATAATTTCCTGTAAAGGTCTTCGGACAAAATGTTCACACCTGACCCTCCATCTAACAGGATTTCTAGTATCATTTGTGCCTTATATTCCACCTGAATAAGTGGTATAGTATAGTCCACATCCTCAATCTGTGTTGCATTAATAGCTAGGTCAGCTTCCAAAGACTCTCCCTCTTCCTTTTTCACCTTATCCATTAGGCTCCCCATGTCAACTAACAACTTAGTCAACAATTGTGTTTTGAATTCTAGTACCAGATTAAGAAGTTGGTAATGTGATATTGATCTTAGCCTTGTGCAAGCTATGAAACAATTCTTCTTGTTCCCTTGTAACCACATTTTTTGATTCTTTAAGACAAGTCCCTTTCTTTTTTGGAATGTTTACTTTCTGGCCTTCATCTTGCATATTGAATTCCTTAGGTTGCACTATGCTCCCTTTGCTGTCACCCTAATCTTCCTTTGGTTCCTCCTCAATCACTGCTAGCTTGGCACGTTGAGGCTAGACTCTTTTCTCTACTGGTTGTAATGCTTCATCAATCTTTACTTTGGTAGGTATAGGCTGTGTGGTTTCTGTCAATGCCCACCTAACCTTTTTGTCTGCATTTACCTTATCCAAAGCTTTAAGAACCTCATGTTGAACTTTCTTTTGCTCATCCCAAACAATTGGGTGCTTGCGTTTGTCTACCATTGGCACGTTCTCTTCCATCGGGATTGGTCACTTAGACCTTGTTATAGCCAATGCTACACTTTGTCCCTATGACATCTCACTCTCTTGTTTGCACCCTGAACAATCACATAAAATGGCCAGTATCAGCTCCATAACCTCTTCTCTTTTGCATTTTATGTGATCATGTGTGCATAGCACCATCACGTGATCATATGTGCATAGCACTAACCTTATAGAGTGCTATAAAGGGAAGGGTTAGATCCCCTAACCCTAACCCTAAATGGGTTTGTTTATATTCTATTTTTTCAACTAAATCTAGTGTACAGTTAGTCATTTGTGGTGTGCTCTCTAGCTGTGCCCTCTCTCCTCATCTCCACTCTTCTCCTCTCCCCTCTTCATATTTTTTCATGATATCAGAGCTCTCTTGCCTTCCGCTGAGGCATTGAGATCATTGTAGAGAGATTGAGAGATCGAGAGAGATTGAGTGTTCCTTTCACTTCCGTAGAGTGATAGAGAGAATTTCCGTCATACAATTCCATCCATGTGAGAGAGAGAGACTTCCGTGGATAGAGAGGTCTTCAAAGGTTTCGTGAGAAAGATAGGGAGTGTCTTCTTTCTGTGAGAGAAAGAGATTAAAATCTATTCATTCTGAGAGAAATCTATTGAGAGAGTATTCGTTAAGAGAGTTCTTGCTTTGAAAGGTCCGACTGGGAGGTTCATTTACATAGTAGCTAAGAGAGTTTCTTTCTCTCATGGTTCACAAAAAGAGAGTTTCTTTCAACAACTTGCATGCCTCTCCAATAGCATGCTTTAGCACACAGACCGACCGACTACATAGTCTCAGCAAACGGCCTAAGCTTCATCAACCTCCAATCGCGACTCCTTCACCAAACTCTGCAATGAAGCGCCACCAATTATGAGCTCCAAAGCTCCAGCAACAAACTATCTACTCGAAGTGCCTTACCTACAATAACAGCAACATACGACACCTCAATAGAGCCCCAACTATCCTCAAAGATTGGCTATTGAGCCTCGACTCCAAGCCTTCAGTAGCTCCTCGCACTCAGGCCCTAAAGCGATTCATCTCTGGCTCCCTATGCTTCTACAATTTCTCCATCCCGTGATGACTACGTCGACTTTTAGTGCCTCCAAATGATGCCTCCAACATTAGCGTCCTCTAGCTTCTCAATGAGCTCCTACAGTCGTGCTCTTTCACGCTCAACCTCTGCATGCTAGCACTTCATCAACGACCCTTATAAAGACCTCCTTGCCATCGCCAAGCTGGCCAACCAGCTCTAGCTTCAAGCATTGCCTCTCCAAGCCTCATCTTTCGGCTCCTTCACACCCACTAATGCCTATGGGCTCCAAGCCATAGCACAGGATGCCCACAGGCTCCTTTGCCTACCTTGCAACTCCCAAGCAGAACTTGGTAGGGCTCCCACAACAACCAGTGGCATAGCACCTGCTAATCCACTGCGCTACGCGATCCGGTTACTACGACAACTACAGCCTCCAACGCCCAGGAGCTGAGCAACTCCCAGCTTCGAAGCTAGCTCCACCACTGACGTGTAGCAACCCGCTCCAAAGTCCAAACAGTAATGACTATGGGCTCTGAGAGCGACCTGCTCCTTCAGTAAGCTTCCAACACAAGCACCCACGACCAACCGATTGCCAAGTGATCTTTCGAGCACCTACATCCATCTACGCTCCAATACCTGCTCTACAACGAGCTCCAAGAGAGCTCCTACGTGCAGCTTCTTCATAGCAGCTTGCAAAGACCTTGCAATTCCTCGCACGCATCTCTAAAGCTCTAAGCCCCTGCAGAATCTACATAGTGCCTTCCAAGCAGATCTGCAGCAGGCGACGAAAATCCGCAGGCAGACGAAATCTTCTTAGATTCTATCAAAATCATAAAGATCTCGGTGTGTCTCTTAGAGACACGTGGCTCGAGTGCCACATCGTCTTATCTACCATGTGGCAGATAAGCACTTACTGTGGTTAGCTGACAGCTAACCCAAGCTTAGTTGGTGGTCAGAGTTTAGCCACGTGGCACCCTTATCTCCTTATCTGGCACATCAACAGACACATAATCTGTACGGGTAGAAGATTCGCCAGCCAGAATACACGTAGGAACCGTGAGCAGGAAGCAAGCGGACTAGAAGCACAGAAGCAGGAAGGTTTTGCAGCCGTAGAGATAGGGAAGGCACACAGTTTGGAGGGGCAAAAGCAGAGAACTGCACACAGAAGAGGCCGTAGAGCCGCACCCTCCCACATGCATGGTGTGTGTGGAAAAGTCTCCCATGTGGGCTAGGAAGTTACGCACTCTCAATTATGTGCGGCAACCCTTTGCCTCATTTTTCCACATAAATCAAGCCCCATATCTCAAGTCTATGATACTCCCTTGGTCTCTTCCCAATTTTATAATACATTCAAACATCTAGGAGGACAAGTGGAGGGTTGGCACAAGGAATCTTGCCACCTCATCCTACTTTCCCCATTATTTAACTTGCATCCTTGGACTATCTATACGTCCTCCACATGGGCCTATCCTACATGGAGGTAATAATCCAATATAATATCCATCTCCACCTATTTTATATTATTCTCTCATGGACTTTAGGCCATATCTCACTAAATGCAGGCATGGGACCGCCTAGGTGGAGGGGTGGCACATGGAGGAACCATGCCAGCTTACCTTTTATAATATTACTACCATGGATTATGTACAACACACCTTATGGGTCCTCTTACGTGGAAGGGTGGCACATGGTCATGCCCTGCCATGTCAACCCTGGGCCCTATGCACTCCATATTTTATTATACTATTGCCACACATACAAACACACACACATATTTATGCCTTTTTCCTTAGAAAAATTTATCCATAACAGCGGTCAATCCAGCAGTAATCGAGGGAATTCCCGAGGCAGAGGAAATCATCGTGGTGGACATTCTAGTCACAGTCATTTTGCAAATGAACATGGAAATATGTTTCTTGCAAGCGAGAAATTGCATTAGACTGATAAAGTATACCTAGACACTAATTTCAATCCCAAAGAGGATTTCAACTATCAAGTCGACCAAGTGGAACAGGATCCTTGGTACATCGACAGTAGTGCATCATCTCACATGACAAATCATCAGGAATGGTTCACAGAAATGAAGCCATTAGAAGGACAAAAAAATGTCATCTACACAGCAGACAATACACCGAATCCAGTTTAAGGGACAGGCGTTATCCCTATGAACAGTTTCACTGGTACGAAAGGATTAGTGGAAGATGTGCTCTATGTTCCGAAGCTCAGCAAGAACCTTTTGTCAGTAGGTCAAATGACGGAACACAATTACAAAGTCATCTTTGACGGTGATGAATGCACTATCAGAGATAAATCCAAAAGATGTGAGCTAGTAGAAAAATGTGTCAAGGAAGGACGCTTATACAGAATGCTAGCTACAATACCAGATAAGCATGCCATGTCAGCTCAACCACAACAGATGCCACTATCTACAAAATGGCACAAGAGATATGGTCATGTCAACTTCAAGTACTTGTTAGATCTCAGGAATCAGAATATGGCAATTGGGATTCCGAAGCTACAGTTTCTTGGAAAAGTTTGTGAAGCATGCTACTTCGGCAAACAAAAGCGAACCAACTTTGTCAGAAGTACCTCTTGTGCACGACCTGTATTCTTGATTTGATAGATACAGATGTATGGGGTTATGCCTAGACCCGTAGCATCAATGGTTCACTTTACTACTTGACTTTCATCGATGACTACAGCAGATATTGTTGGGTCTACTTTTTGAAAGAGAAATCTGAAGTGTTTTCCAGATTTCAAGAATTCAAAGCCACGGTAGAAAACTAGACAGGCAGAAAGATCAAGGTCATGAGATCAGATAGAGGAGGTGAATACATGTCTTCAGCATTCATGAACTTTTGCAAAAATCACGGCATTCAAAGACAATTCACATCTGCAGATACTCCTCAGCAGAATGCAAGAGCTGAAAGGAAGAATGGGACTTTAGCAGACAGTGCTAGAGCAATGCTTAGTGAAAAGCATCTTCCAAATCAGTATTGGGCAGAAGCAATAGCTACAGCTAACTACTTGCTTAATCGGCTTCCTACAGAACCAATACAAGGTACGACTTCTTATGAAGCATTCATTGGACACAAGCCACACATTGGGCATCTCCGCATATTTGGCTGCATAGCATATGCCCACATACATGATGATCATCATAGGAAATTGGATGCAAAGTCACGCAAATGTATCATGGTTGGCTAAAGTGAAGAAAGCAAAGCATACAAATTGTATGATCCCATCAACGGCAAAGTCATTATCTCCATAGATGTAATCTTTGATGAGGAAACAGAATGGAAAACCTCACCTACACAAGAGATAGAAGCATCGACTTCATAGTCATCTACGAAACAGGTTGATGAAGAAGAGCAAGAATTGCCAGCAGCACCCCAAGCAGAGCCACAGCAACTCAAACAGTCTACTAGGGAAAGCAGATCACTAGCCAGATTGACATATGCTTAGAAAGGCAAAGCAATTCATGTGGAAACGACCAACTATGCTCTTATGACTACCATCATGGCTACGGAAGAGCTAGTGTACTTCGAAGATGCAGTAGACAACCCAGAATGGCAAACTGCTATGAATGAAGAAATGGATGCTTTGTATAAGAATAATACTTGGGAATTATGCAACCTTTCACCAGGAAAGAAGGCCAACAATATGGTCAAGACTATGATGAGACTTATGCTCCAATAGCAAAGATGGATTCCATAGGGTTCTTAGTATCACTAGCGACACTCAGCAAATGGAATGTGTATCAGCTCGATGTCAAGAATGCATTTCTCAATGGTTACCACATTCATGAGTCAGCTCAAGTATGTTGACAGTCTCCTGAAGAAGTTTCATATGGCAGATTGCAAGATTGCAGCCACTCCCATGGAATAGAGATTGAAACTTACTAAAGATTCAAAAAAGCCTACAGTCAATGACAGATACTACAGGCAGCTCATCGGATCTCTTATATATCTGACAATCACATGGCCAGATATATTGTTATGCAGTAAGCTCACTAGCACAGTTTATGGCAAATCCAAAACAGTCTCATTGGAATGCAGCCAAAAGAGTCTTGAGATACATCAGAGGTACAAGACAGTTTGGGATATAATACAGAGGAGTCATCCATGGTTGCATGGACACTGTGACAGTGACTATGCCGAAGATCATGAGACCAGGAGATCGACACAGGGATATGCATTTTTCCTTAGTCAAGGTGCTATATCATGGTTGTCAAACAAACAATCAACTGTTTCTTTGTCTTTGATCGAAGTAGAATATAGAGCACTCACTATAGGTGAAAGGCTATATGGCTCAGAAGACTATTGTCAGAAACAAATAACTTTGATGAGTCAAAGCCAACAACAATATACTACCATAATCAATCGGCTCAAGCATTGGCCAAAAATCTAGTATATCACTTTAGGACAAAGCACATTGATGTCAAAGAGCACTTCATCACAGAAAGAGTGTTACTTGGTGACATCACACTGTAGCATTGTGATAGCAAAGAGAATGTTGCAGACATCTTTACCAAACCACACGGTAAAGAGCTATTCGAGAAACACCGACTAGCTCTTGGTTTGATGCAGAGAAAGGACATTCCCATTAAAGAGGTGTGATGGAATGTAATGCTCAATCCTTCTTTGATTCCCCAGAATCATCATCTTGCGGGAAGGCCTACTTCATGATGTTGATCTTGAGGGAAGGTGTTGAGAGTTCACGCTCAACATCATGTGATCATGTGTGCATAGCACCATCACGTGATCATATGTGCATAGCACTAACCTTATAGAGTGCTATAAAGGAAAGGGTTAGATTCCCTAACCCTAACCCTAAATGGGTTTGTATATATTCTATTTTTTCAACTACATCTAGTGTACAGTTAGTCATTTGTGGTGTGCTCTATAGCTGTGCCGTCTCTCCTCATCTCGACTCTTCTCCTCTCTCCTTTCTCTACCCCATTCCGCATGAGTTGTATGATCACAGCATTGGCTTGGGATGGTGGTGGATGAGGCGGATTTTGCATTTTTGATCAATTCTAGTACTGAACAATTGAGATGCCCCTCTCATTGCGGTGTTTACACCAAAGCTCACATCCTGGACCTTGCCAATGTTCAGATTTTCCATAGTATGTGCTGTTCTATGCATCATTACTGGTATTGGCTTGTCGAGGATTATTTCCCCAATTCTGATATGTTGGTCTCCTCGTCTGGTTAGCATTCTCATTCACCCCTACTTGATTGGCTACAGGTGGTTGTGTCGCTGCTCCAGCAGCTTGTATGTGAGGAGGCATCTGCCCCCTATAATTCGGATTGTACCAGCAATTGGCACTGTCATGATTTCATTTGAAACAAAACTCACATTGAGCTTTCTCAAATGAACCAGCTTCTGATAGCCCCATACTTTTGAAATGCTTTTCGATCTTTTTCTCTAACTTCTCATCCCCTGAGGAAGCTTTTGCCTTTTTCTTTGACTTGAAACTCCCTTTGGACTTTCCCTTCTTGGATTCATTCTTTCTTTTTCTCTTGGACTTCATGTCCTCATCATCCAAAGCATCAGAATCATCCTCATCGAACTCGAATTCCGCATCATCATCCTCACTATCCGTGTCAGAGTCTTTGTCCAATTCTGTGTCCGAATCTGAATCCTCTCTACATCCTTCTTTTTACCCTTCTTTGACTTGCTTTTGGTCATGCCAAATCTCCATTCTGCACGCTGTGCAGCTACTACCATGTTGTCGAAGTTGTTGGCTCCTGCCAATGTATCCCTTCCCGCAACAGCACTTCTCAATTCCTTATTTAACCCCTTATAGAAATAATCCCCCAATTTCTCCTCAGTCGGTTGAGCGGTGGCTAGCGTCTGGTTCAGATTTTGGAACTTATGGGCATAGTCTTCTACCAATAGATCCTTTTGTTTCAATTGTCGGAGTTTCTTGAGTATTGCTTCTGGTGTTTTCTCATGTCTTAACCTTGACAGAAAAGCTTATTTCAAAGCATCATAATCTAGAAAATGATTCATACCATATTGAATAAACCAACTCAAGGCCTTGCCCACCAAGGTGGCTGCCAATTGTTCCTTCTTGACCGCATCACCAAGTTGACCTTCAAAACCACTTGTTACCCATTGGGTCTCAAATTGCCCAATGTGACTATAAGGGTCTTGTTTTGTCTTGCCACTGAATTTATTAGAGCAGACTCAAGGGTTTTGCATGTTGACTGCTGGATTGATTGGAACTGCTGGTTTTGCTCTCCTTGGGCGGGGCTTGCTTGGGAGTGGGTCAAACAACTACCTCTGCGCTCCTACATACAGCCCAAACGCTGCGTGGTACCCAAAAGTTGCTCGAACGAAGGTCTCTAATGGAGACCACGTAAGATTTTTTGCATTAATTGCATCCTGGTATTCTGAACTTCCTCCGAAACTAGTGGAAGGATCTTCACCTGACACTGTGTTACCAGGAACCCAGTCTTCATCCTCCGAACTCAGGGCAGTTTCATCCACCTCTAGCTAGATTTTGGATGGTTCTCCTACCTCTGGCTAGATTTCCAACCGTCTCACGAAGACCTTCTTCATTTGTATCAATACGACCCCTTGCCCGAGCCCTTGCAAAGTATAGATGACTGATACACCGAGGAGATGACTCCATTTCCTCTGTGTCTAACATCTGCTACCCCTATCTCCATGAACATTCTGTGAGATTACTCAACTCCTCCTTTCGGTCTGTAGATTGAATTGTCTGCGCCAACCTCAATGCTCCTTGACATTTCCATCCATGATTTCTCTTTGAATGATTCCTCACCTCCTCTACTACAAATCTCGGATTAGTTCCCACACATTCTTGATGATCACTTGAAGTGCTTCACAATTCCCACCATTCACCATTGTTGGATGGAGGTTCCTTAGCGCCTGAAGTGTGTGATAGAGAATTTGAAGTTCTCCTTGCAGGCATTGAATGTTCTCGTTCCTCGGACTGGACGATGTGTGTGTGCATTCTACCACATGCGCTCCTTTTCCACAGCATTTGCATGAAGGAGCCATATGCTCTCTCTTTTCATGTTCACAATCTAAGTAACTAATTGCTTTGCAGGGTCGGATTGTTTTTAGGTGCAGATTGTTTTGACTTAACCGATTTGATCAAGAACTGTTTCAAGATTTGATTCATTCGTTTTGATTGTCCATTCCCTTGTGGGTAGAATGTCCACAAATTATGTGGCTTTGACATGGTCATCGCCTTCATTGTCTTTCAACTCCTTTGTCGCATCTGGTCGAAATGCCCAATTTATTTGCAGGATCGCCAGTGTAACAGGTAGAGATTAAATCCTGAAATCTACCTATTAGTAGAAATATAGCATCATTGAGGATACAATCAGAACTTCCAAAAGAGAATACATCAACTCAGAATTCATTACAACATAGATATCTAATCAAGGCAAACAACTGCATATTCCTTGTATTATAAATGTTTATGTCACTACAGCATATAGAAAATAAGCATAGAACTGGACAAAACATAGTTCGATAAGTAGTATATCTACATTCGGAATGCTTCACTACACACATATGAGCCAAACATGTAACTTCCTACATATGGCAATTTCTTACTAACTTGCATATGCACCTCATCAGCGGTTGTACAACTACCTCCTATTAAGGTGTTCTATATATCCTATATTATTGCTATAGATAAAGAGTTTATAAGTGAGTTTGGGCTACATTCGCCCACAGCACCGATCAATTAACATCCATCAGAACGGTCATCCCTGAAGAGAAGGTTTGTATATTGTTCTTGAATACTTTACTTGAAATCTATGACCATTTGAACACTATGCTCAGTGCAGTCACGGATGAGATGAAGTTCAAGGAGCTCACAGCTATTCTCCTTCAAGAGGAGATCCATCAAAAGGAGTGCCAGAAAGCACAAGGTCCAATTGGACCAATGATGCTCTTTGTAGGAGAGAGAAACTTCAAGAAGAAAGCCCAACATAAGGGAGAATCTAGCTCATGGAATACAAGCAGTTCTTATGGAGTCGATATGAGCAAGAGAGATTGTTTCTAATGTGGAAATCCAGGCCACTTCACAAGAAACTGTATAGAAAGAAGCTTGAAGACTTGAAGACCGGAAGAAATGAAGCCAATGCAGCTTCAATGGAGATGAAAGAATTGCATCCATTCTAAAGCTACAAATCAATGGATTGTTTAGAATGAAAGTTGGTCAAAAGGATGGAATGATAGATAGTGTAAGCATAGCACATGGGTTCAACAGAAGGAGTTTTTTAAATCCCCCTTTTACACATTTTTCACATACAGAAGGGTATCATCTAAAGGGGGTATTCACAAATCGAATAGGAAAAGGGTGTGTTTTATTCATGATAAATTGACAGATAGGGGTTTTACAAATAGGCCTTGAATGCACATGATATATAGGATTTATACATTGTGAACCCGCCAAGCAGCTGGTGCTCAAAGGTCCCTTCAAAGCAGTTACAAGTTCACAGATGCCGGAGTGAAGGGCTCAAATGTCACCATGGGTATCCAAGTTGCCTCAAAATCCATCACAATATTACTCTAGACATTTTACTGGATGAGAAGTATGTTAGGATAAGGCTTTTGGCATGGAGTGTTGAGTTCTTGGTCATGGTCCTAGTACTGCAACCATAAAATTCCTACCAACTACGTGGTGGCATGGATGACATCTCGATAGACCTTAGAACTGTATGTGCTCCATGGTAGTACCCCCCCAGAAGCCTCAACTTGCTTATCACCATAACCAACACGTAACTCCAATATGCAAAGGGTCCTTCACCAACCAAGCCCATTTTTCAATTCTATGGTCTTTAAGTAACCTCCATGCCACTTCCTCCAAATATAATACTTCATATACTCCACTAAGATTTGGGCGTTTGTGTGCTCCCCAAAGGTATTACTTTGGTGATCATACTAAGCCATGTATAAAAATGTTGTCATATACTTTCAAGGCTCCGTAATCGTATAGGCTTTCCTCATTATAAAGGTACTTCATGTATCAAGATGTATCTAGAGGGTTTCCTTTAACATTAATATTCCTACACGACCCAATTGTGTATATCGATTCCTTTTTTAGGGATAACACATCCTCTAACTCCCTTCTAATACTTGATACCTGCTCCCCCAAGTTTATGCCACCTACAATTGGGGAGGGGCTATGCATAATTTCCAACCGAGGGCTAATTGAACATAGTATATCCAATTAGAATAAAGGGTACATGCTTCCAAGTAATCCCTTTGAACCAAGATTAATCAAAATTCTAATATAATTTTCTCACACATAAGGTCGGCTAAACCCTAAGAAGAACATTTTGCCAACCAGCACCCAAAGATCGTACTAGGCAAGGTAAGGTAGTGTAGCAATGGAATTTATGGGGACATGTCTCAAATTAATCCCTTTATTTACCAAGATCAATCAACAAAGGAGAATACTATACCATATCAATGTATTACTCCCGATCCAAATTTTCACACTTTCGAAGTCATAAAACACAATCCATGTATTCCCATCTTCCTAATATATATAGTATACACTCAAATCTAGATTGTGCTACCAGGGAGTGGGTTTAGTAGCCAAAGTGAAACATCCCCACCACTTCTCAATGTAAGGGGATGTGTGTGTGTGTTCACCAAAAAAATGTGTGTGTGTGCGTCCGCGTGTGCGTGCAGGCATGTGTGTGGGAGGATGCATCTGTGCACGTGCACGTGTGTGTGTGTGTGTGTGTGTGTGTGTGTGTGTGTGTGTGTGTGTGTGTGTGTGTGTGTGTGTGTGTGTGCACATGCGTGTGTGCACAGACTGTACTTCCATGTGTATAAATGTATAGTTCTATGTGTGTGCATGGATGTGTTAATTTGTACACATGTATGTTATGCATGCATGCATTCATTTGTGCTTGAATGAATGAATATATATATATATACATATGTATGTATGTATGTATGCATGTATGTGGGTGTGGTTGGTGTGTGGCTAGGGAATGCCGCTTCACGTACTATGTGCATGTCCAAGTGTGAGTGACGCTTATGGCCACGCATGTGTGGTTGATCATGAGAGAAGTTTATCATCAGTGGTGCATGTAGTCTATGATAACAAAATCCTTGTAAGGGATATTCACAATTTTACTTTTTAGTAAAACATTGATACCTTCATCAATGCACTTTGGTGTCTGTGCGTCTATGTCTAGGCACAAGAGAGATGAACAAGATCGAGTGCATAATGCTTGTGAGCATTGCCTCTTCATATAGTGGTAAGCAGTGTTTTTGGATGGAAAGAGGAACCAATCGATTTTTTGGGCACATTGGGCTATTAAAAGGCAGTTTTAACCTGTAGGTAGAAGAATGATCTCCATTAAAAGGAGTCTAATTAAATTAACTGTTTGAAACAAGATGAATTTATTCATGTGGCTTGCCTAGAGAGAGAAGGAGAGAAGAAGAGAGAGAGAGAGAGAGAGAGGAGAAGGAAGAGAGAGAAAAAGGGGGAGAGAAAAATGGGATGCAAATAGCAAGTGCAAGTTAGCCCAATAATAAAAATCAAAATGCTAATTTCAAAAATACAATCTTTTTCTCATCTCCAACTAGAACCTCCAATTAGACCTTCAGGCCAAAAACTTCACTTAAGAATTCACAAAGGAAAATTCACTTCCCCAATAAGGAGGCATTGTTTTGTTTTGAAGTCAACTTTGTTGTGTGAGGCATTGCTAACAAATGCTCAACTCAATTAACTTTTTTTGGCCTACCCTGAGGGGGTCTTAGCATGGGAAGGTGACACAAAAAACACTGTCCAGGACATTTACTGCTTTTAGTGGTATAGGACACCTATTTCAAACCTTATAAATATATTGCAATGATAAAATGTGCTTTTTGATTCTTACAATATTGTAAGTTCATTAAAGAACATTGATATTTTTTAAAATCCATATATTAAGGTACACAATTTGTGCTATAAGTAATGTGCTATGTGCTTTCATAAAGCACAAAAAGCAGGTCACCTAACCATGCTTAGACCCGAGAAGGGAAGGCTTTAGTAAAGGTATTTTCCCTGGGGAAAGGGAAAATAATGTGTCCTCCACGCGGGCTTTTTTATGATTGGTACAAGTTTCAGTTGCTATTTTCATCCCTTAAATTGCTCCATCTTTTTCTCTACTTTCTGTGTGTCTCTCACCCCCTCTCTCTCTCACACACACACACTTTTTGGGTGGAAATCTCTCTCTCTCTCTCTCTCTCTCTCTCTCTCTCTCTCACACACACACACACACACACAGCTTTCCGCCCTCTTTTCCATGCTACCCATCCAATTCATCTTCTTTTTCCTTATTTTGGATCTTGGGCAGGCCTTATGAATGATTTTCATCATTTATAGCTTGTTAAAAATTGCACATGGGAATTCAAAGACAGATCCAATTCTCCACTATAGAGACCATTCCCAAAGTACCCAAAAATCGAAGTTTCTAGCCTTTGTGCCATATTTTCCGGACCTGCCGCTAACATCAAAATTCTGAGGTGAAATAATCGCGGAAATCACTTATGCTAGAGTTTCGGGACATTGCTGGAAATAGTAAACGTTGTTTGCATGAGGGCAGCTTCAAGATCGAAAAGAAATGCATAAAGTGTCACGAAGAATTGTTTTCTCGTTCTCCTCCTCTTTTGGACTTTCTCTTAAATTATTTCCTTTAGTGCGCGGGAATGCTCTCACAGATGATAGCACTACCTTGCTAACAAACAGCCCAAGAGGCACGTGGTAAATGACAGCAAATGCAAAGCTGGAGCTTCATACTTTGACTTTTCGGTGTAGAGGGGGCATCTATCTTGTCTCACGGAGAGAGAGAGATCAGGAGAGAGAGAGATCAGAATACAATACTTTCAGGTTCAGGCAGACCAATCGAAAGGCGATGCTCGATCGGTATGCTTTCTTTAGTGTGGGTGTTCTGATTTTGAAGCCAGCCATCAAGTACCAGCACGACCGTTTTGAAACGTGTGTGTTTTCACTGCTATACTATATAGTGTAATAGGAGCCAGCAGGAGCGCGAGCTTCGCATGTCTAGCTCCTTTCCACAGCAGCCAGCTCGTTCGTGTTCCGCGTTCCAAAGGTAGATTCTAGATCAGAGACTTTTGTCAAAAGTGATGGTTGCGCACCGGTTTTCAAGGAAGGTGACTAGCAGCTCCCAATTATATTTATTGAGAAGATCTCACTGCTGATCACAAGGTGCTGCAAACTTTCTCTTTTTTGTTTTTTGCTTCGTCAGAAGGGATGCTCTGTGCAGGATCGGTTCACAAAGCAGGGCGAAATCTACCAATCTTCTCTTCCCCGTGGCCTGCGAGCTAATAGCGCATTTCTGCGTCTTTACATTCAGCTCGTCGAGTCGTCGTCGCACTATCAGAGCATTTGAGGCAATCCGGAATTGGGTCGTTCTCTCAAAGGTTACCAAGCTTCCCTCATGTGTCTCTCTTCATCTAATTGAGTTGTCGTCCCAGTCTCAAGAACGTCAATATGAGGGATCCGAATTCGGACTTCATCATCGTTGCCCGGTCGCACACGCACTAGGCTGCAAGGGTGACGCTGTCTTAATGATCTCACTTAGAAGGAAAACGTGGGCTCTAAGGTGAGCGGTGCACTTCCACATCTCTTTCCGGACTTGCGAGTTCAGGTCTTGTTGTACATAGCGTCACTGTATTATCGCCTCGACTCAATGAATTGTAGTGAATCACTGTTTGCGATTATGTTGGCAGGTTGTATCAGTCTTTCCTACATTTGACCTCCATGCCTCGGTCGCCGGACGACAATGAACGATTTATACTTTCGATCAGCAAAATTTCAGAGCTTTTGGGCGCAACGCTAGACAGCTCGTAGCTTCTCTTGACGAGAGGTAATCCGTCCTTTTGAACAGAATTCAACTCGTAGCCTATATAGAGAATTTCTAACTCATTGAAACTAAACAAACAAGGTGGGGATTCACTAAGGCCGTGCATTTGGGAATGTTATTGTAAGTCCTAGTGTGTATTATGTATGCATTGGAATGGTCTATCAAATATGCAAATGAGTACTTGCTTAGAGTCAAGATTGCCCCATGTATTGTCTAAATGAGAGTCCTAAGTTGGTGGTTCTTTGAATTCTAAGTTAAGCGAAAGTAGTCTATCATGATGTATAGATTTGTTCGGATTGTGGTGATCTTTGAGAGGTATCTATGCTCTACAAGTCACCACTATGGCCTTGCTTTCAACGAGGCAACACAATCACTAAGTCCTTATTAGCGAAAATGCAAAGTGAATCAGATAGTTTTTACAAGGAAATTTTCCAAGAGATTTCCAATAACTTGTAGAAGGGAAACGGAAGGTGTAAACTGGAAGCAAAGGAGAAGAGAAAACTCTAAGGAATATGGGAAAAGGTAGATGAGTGAAAAAAGAGAGAAAAGAGATGAAAGATAGAATAGACCATTAAATATGAGTGGTGAAGTGGCCCCTTTGGTAATAATATCACATGCTTTTAATAAAGGTGGTATCATACAAGCTAAATGATAAAATAATTCACTACCACTCATGTAAGGCCAAAAACAAAGTGACAAAGTCATTTAAGATCTCCACAAAGAGACCAAAGCTCGAACCTAAAATTCTCTCTCTCTCTCTCTCTCTCTCTCTCTCTACATACATATATGCATATGTATGTATGTATGTATGTGTATACATGTGTGTGGGTGTGTGGGTGGAGGAGAGCATGAGAGGCAACTTGATGATGTAAATGCAAGAAAATCTAGCTATCTCACCATCCATTATTAGAATCTCACTGAGGCTTTGTTGGCACCTAAAACACCACGTCAAAGCCACATTCTTAGTATTGGGGCTGACTTGATAGGTGCTCATGACTTTCATGTTGATTTCACATGTAATATGTGGCTAGACCACTCAGTCTTGCTTTCTTATCATTCACCTCTTGAATGGGACTCTATTTTGGTATGGGTATAGATGCTCATAGGCTACCTTGCAAAATTTTCTTATTGTTAACAAAAGTTATTTGGAACATCATCAATTTTCCAAAATAATAAAGTATGCACTCAGGCCTTTGCTCCTTCAAGCGAGTGAGGATATGTACGTGGCCTAGTACTCATTTGTCATGAGAATGTAGTTTGTCACTAAATAGTAAGGCTAACATTTATATTTAGGGCAACAACGACACTATGTAGCAATCACAAAACAAAAAAAATGCAAGATGACTCGCAATCACATCAGCTCAAACTACTACAAAATGATGAGATGTTTGATTTTATCATAGTTGAGGCCTGGATAAGACAAGATGATTAATAATAGCTTTAAAAATGGCAAATCCATGCACATCAAAATTCTTTTGAGGATAAGATTTTGTCATTTACTCATGGGTTTCACTAAGCATAAACTCTATATATCTTGCACATGCAAGGCTCAAGGCCTATTTGTAAGATCCCTTATTCGTAAATTTATCCTTAAAAAAACATACCCTTTTTCTATTTAATCTATGAATTCCCCTTTATATGATACCCTTTTATATGTAGTTGTTAGCCCCTGTTCCTAGGTAGTGAGTTGGTGCCTTGGGAAAAGATTGTATTTTCTAAACAGCCTTGCATTGTATTTACCACGTTCAATCCCTTTATGGAGGCTAGAAGCACGAGGTTTTTTCAAGCATAAATAGAAGCTATTTCTTTTCTCTGGAAAAGAAATGATACCGTTCTATAAGTGAAAAATGTGTAAAAAGGTGATCTTCTATTGAATCCACTTGCTATGCTTACATGCTTATGAGTGACCCAGTCCCACATCAACTTTCTAATCCCATCCATTAGTTATTGTCATTGCATGCCCCAAAAACAGTACCATGAATGGGTACACTCAATCATACACACATTCTCATCCAGCATGATAACATTTTCACACCCTCTCTTGATCATGCTTCTAAACCTATGACCTCTAGGTCTAACACAAAGGATTCCTTCACACCTTATGTTGACTAAACCCCTCAAGTAGCTATAAGACCATCTCCAAGGAGAGATATAAGTGCTTGAACCTAGGCACTCACTATTCCTATACTCACATGCCATCACCTATGGCTATGAGACCAAGCCATAGACATCTTGGCTACAAGGTGCCTCTCTCACTCTTGAAAAACTTAGAGACTTATTACATTCATTTTAAGAATCTTATGAGTAGACATCTTGGCTACTAGGTGCCTCTCTCACTCTTGAAAAACTTAGAGACCTATTACATTCATTTTAAGCATTTTATGAGTAGACTATATTGTAGAAATATTGACTAAAAGCCCCCTCTCTCATGACTCCTGACACACACACACACACACATTTATTGCAATGTATTTTAGGTATGTGGACAAGGCAAAGCACCTTCAACTCACAACTCCTTTGATGTCATTCCTTTTGAGCTGTTTATTTGGGTAGAGCACCCTAAACATAGCCACATGTCATACATCCTTAACTTTGTATAAAATAGCACCCCCAATGTCAGATATTCCATAGCCTTACAAAATAAAGCTAGATGCATCATGTGACAAATCCATCTATTCCACACCCGTATGAAGGTATGTGTAATTATGTATTTCCTATCGGAACACTATAAACTTTGGTTCATTTGAATGGTCAAATCTTGTTCCATATAACCAATTCTTATCTAAAAAAGGACCAACCTCAACTTTTGATTTTGTCAAAGTTGCTTCTTCCTCCTAATTAGTATTCTTTTGGTGCTATAATCGAGCTCCAATGAGATGCTATAGCAAATAAAATGCTTACTCAAGATGGAGATCCCCTTTTTGTCTAGTATGGGTAGAATTTGATAGCTATAGATAATAGCAAATAAGAGCCTTACTAGAGATGGAGATCCCACTTTTTGGCCCTCCAAGGGTCCTAAGGGATGACTTGGCTAGTGAGTTGCTAATCAGGGCCATAGTTTTGAACTTAGTTCATTTGGTCAATTTGACCTAGCAAATTATGGTTAGTATTTAAGCTTAAATGTGGGTTAGTAGAAGTTTAAGGGCTTCTAATGTGTTTAGGGTTTAAGGTTTTTGTTTGCTTGTGGAGGTCCTAAATGTATTTTTCTTTTATCCTAAATCTTTTGTCTTTTGTTAGGTATTTTACTCTAAATATGGAGGCTCTCTTTTTCTCTTGTATGACACCACATTTATATTACTCTTGCCAAAATAGGCATGTCCCCACTTTTATTTAATGGCCCATCCACCACACACATGCACACACACACACACCTCTTTTCACCTCTTTTCTCTCCTGTCTTTCACTCATCTACCCTTCCCAATATTCCTTCACCTTCACTTGCTTTTTCTCTTTTCCTTTCCTTTCAATTTACACCTATCGTTTCCTTTCACAAGTTATTCGAAACATTTATCGAGCTACTTACACTTGGACTTATAATGACACTCCAAAAGGCAGAGCCATAGTGGGATCCCCACCTTGTTTGTCTTCTAGAAGTTGTAGGAGATCAAGCACTTGATGTGCTTGTGGGCTCCACTTAGCCATTTCTTCCTCTCAATCCATTTGTTTGCTTGCAAGTAAGCTCCATCATGTTCTTATTCTTATATCCAAGAATTATTTTCTTTCCTTTTCCATCTTGTTCTTATTCATATTTCCAAGCATTCTTTACATACACTTTCCATAGTTTACATATTTAAACAAACTAGGAACCTTTTTTTTTTTTTGAAAGAGAAAAACATATATTTCTAAGGGAAATTATGCCGAGCTTTTCCTCTGTAAATCTTCCTCTTGTTTTCATTCAAGAAAAGAAAATTTACCATAAAAGAGAGAAGGGAGGACAATATTTAATATATATAATCTTCTTGCTTGCTTATTAGCTTGCCTTATTTGTCCTCAAGTGGTTGCTTGCTTAGTAGTATCTTGCTTGCTTGCTTGTTTCAAATGACTAGCTTTCTCTTTGCTTGTTTTTTGTTGTTTCTATTGCCTACTTCTTTCTATTATGTCCGTGTTCCAAGTTATACTTGCTCCGTTTTTTAAAGTACGTAACTCTATAAGTTTTTTCATATTTATCTTTCTTTGAATGTTTTGTGCACTTGTTTTTTGATGCACCATCAAAATATAATTAATATCTTCTCTTGTATTTTATGCTTGTGAATCTATACCTGTTACTAACTTGGTATTTGGTTATTTGTAGAGCTTGTTTTCTTGCTACTATAACCACATTCTAGCTGTTGTATTCTTCAAGTAAGTTACTCTAGCATCTTTTACATGTTTTTCTTTAAATGTTTTGCACACAACTTTGAATTGAATTAATATCATATCATACCTTTTACACTTGTCTTTTGTTCTTGTGAATTTATAGCTATGACTAACTTGGCCTTTACTTGTTTTTTTAGGCTACTCTCTCACTACTATGACTGCATGTAATTGATATAATCTCTTGTTTTTTATGATAGTTTTTTTAGTTTTCAATTTCTAGCTATATTATCTCATAGAAGACCACGATCTCAATATAGGTTGAGATCTAACTCCCTAACTTCATGTGCCTCATAAGTGAGTCTCAACAAGGTCACTATATTTATCTCCTAGCTCTCACCTTCATAGTTGTGTGCATCACAGATATGCTACTTAGTTGAGCAATGTCACATGCATCATGGCTAGTTATTAGCTCTCATGGTGGGCAATAGATGTCTACTACTTAGGCATATTCACTAGGTCTACGATGTCATCATCCAAAGAGAGGAGGACGAGGACTGATTGGGAGGGTACTTGTTTAAGGGGGCTAGACTATGTAGTCTCTCCATTTCATGTGGTCACTCTAATGTATGTGAATTGAGGCCTACATCCTGATAAACATCTATATAGTGGAATTTCTACCCCTTCTATTCCTGGTAGGACGACTACACCATCTTGGTGGGGCATCCTTGTTCCATTGGCTACACCATAGACAACTCCCTCAACTCCAATGACTGCATGGACACCCTTTATTGAGTGCTTGCCATATAATGTGGATGAGATGAGAAATATAATAGAGGAAAATTGAGGTTCTTGTGTTTTTTGATGCATGCAACAAATCATGGAGGTGGTCTTTGCCAAGGGCTATTTCACAAATTGGTATCGCCAATCTTTGCATAACAACAACTATCATCGAACAACTACATAGTGAGTTTCCTACCCTTAAGTACCTATAGTGTGATTATGCTTACATGTTTGATCACATGTGTTTGGCCTTGAGCCATCACACATTGTATAGCTGAGATGCAAAAAGAGCTAATATACAAAGGGCATTGGATGTGAATAAGAGTATTTGGCTATATCCCAAAATTAAGCTATGACATAACCCCAAAAAGTTTAACCAACACAAGTAGTAGCAAGGTACCGAGTAAAAAACAAGGGTGCTTGCCACCTTGGGAGGGTTGGAAGGGACACTTTCCAGCCCATGTTGTAATTGCCTTTACTATAAACCTTTATTCATATGCATTTTATTGAAAAAAAATTGAATCAATTTGATCATTGAAACTCGAATCAAATAATTAGAGAGGGCAAAACACCTCTTCAAGTGGTGGGAGCCCCTATGTAGTTGAGAGAACCAACCTCACCACTCATCTAGCCTCAACACTCTTCAATGCCCATAATTGCATTGTCAATAAAACCATACTAGACTAGATGTAGTCCACATAGAGAACACCTTTTAGATGTTTAATCAACAATTTAGTTATAAGATTATAGATAACAAGCATTGCAATTATGGGGCTCCAAGTAACAAGGGTTGCACACATCTACTTTTTTGGGACCAACTTTATGAGGCTCTCTTTCCATGAGGATGGGAGGAGATGCATCCTCCAACAATGGCTAACCATGTGAAGGATTGTGTTCTTAAGTTGATCCCAATAAGCACAAAATAATTCCACCATAATGTGATCCCACCTTGGGTATTTCCATGTACCTACAGTATCTAAATCCTCATGAATTTCACTCTAGAGGTAAGGCGTATTGATATTAAAAGCATCCTTAGGAAACACTATTGGGATTAATCCATCTAGAAACACATTCCTAGTTGCAATCTCCTATGAAGTAGATGGCAAATGAATGGAAAAAATGGGTCAAAAAATCACTTTAAATGTATCCATAGTCGAAGTCCCATTGGTTAATCTTTTAGCCTAAACAATGAATTGTTTCTGTCTAGGGCATGCAAACCTTTGCTCATTGGGATTTTTGAGTGGCATGATGAGTATCACATTAGTGAGCCTTAATTTTCAATCCATCCCAATATTTGACCAGATTTCAAAGTCCCTAACTACATAGTACCTTAGTAATTTCATTAAAGAATGCTACACGGAGCCAATAGTTATTCTACTGCAATCACTGTGCTATCTGTTGGTGTGAAATTTGTGGAGTTGTGTAAGTCTTGATGCACTACTTTAAGCCATAAACAAGTTTGTTGGTGGAGGCCACATGGCATTGAACAAGTGCAAGCCAACCATGTTAACTACTTTGATAGCTAGAATCAAATAATCCAAACTTAATCAAGATCATCCTAGTGGTCCACATCAACCATGGTGGTGGGCACATCAACTACTCTAGGTGGAAGCTACTACTACCATAGTGGCATAAGTTGTTATATTCATGGGGCCATATGTAAAGAAAATCTTTCATAATTGATAATATTCATCATATCCAAAAAGGAAAAGCCCAATATATGCATTTGCCATGGTGGCACATTAAATTTACGAGACCATATATAGGTGTACAAAATCTTTCATAAGCGTTTATGTTCATATTATCAAAAAAGGAAAAGGAAATGTATACATTTTGCTCTTGAAAAGGGCATAATACATAGTTGGTATACGCAAAAGAAAAAGGAGCACAAGCCTAGTACGAAGTCTTTGGCATAGCATCAAAATGTACAATTTCAAAAAGGGCATTAAGTCTGGTACGAGACCCAAAGGCACAATATCTGGGATACAAGGATTCATGCCATTTTCTTGAGCAAATAGCTGGATATAATTCCATTCCACTACCTACATCTTGAAAACTTTGTCTACTATTATAGAAGTTCTTGACAAAGCTATCAAAAACATGTTCATTTTCTTGAGGAAATAGTTGGATAATTCTCCACTCCTTATAGCCTCATAACTTTTTCCACTAGAATATCTTGACAAAACTATCAAAAACATGTTCACTTGCTCCATTTCATATATGTGCACCAATCAAAGTGCATATGGTAATAACCCCACCAGCCCACCCATTGCAACCGGTATAACACTATGGACAGGATAACATAGTGGTAATGTATTGACAACTAGATATATAAGCAATCAAAGTACTTGCCGAAAAGATTTTCCTCGGTGCGTCCTCCGTAGGTCTTCCCATGATTGGCAGTTCGGTATCTTCCAGGCATATGTTGCTTCTCAGCTATCCATGTGTTCGATAAGTTTTAAACGTTTTTGTCGATAGGTCCTTCTAGATCGGTGGCAATATCCCACCATCTACAAGATGAGATCATACTAGAGTGTCGCAAGTCTACTCAATCTTGAAATCATACTAGTGTTATAAGTCTACTCAGTCACATAGGCTCATAATAAAGGTCTGACCAAATATGAAGAGGGGAGAGGAGAAGAGTGGAGATGAGGAGAGAGGGCACAGCTAGAGAGGACACCACAAATGACTAACTGTACACTAGATTTAGTTAAAATTGTAGAATATATATAAACCCTTTTAAGGTTAGGGCATCTAACCCTTTCCTTTATAGCATTCTACGTGTTAGTGCTGTGCACATATCAAATACATAATGTTGAGCATGGTTTCTCAACACCTTCCCTCAAGATCAACATCATGAAGTAGGCCTTCCCTCACGATGATGATTCTGGGGAATCAAAGAAGGACTAAGCATTACATTCCATCACACCCCTTTAATGGGAATGTCCTTTCTTTACGGCAAACCAAGAGCTTGGTAAAGATGTCTGCAATGTTCTCTTTGCTATCACAATGTTGTAATCTAATGTCACCAAGTAACACTCTTTCCCTGATCAAGTGCTCTCTCACATTAATGTGCTTGGTTCTGGAGTGATATACTAGATTCTTGGACAATGCTTGAGTTGATTGATTATCACAGTATATTGTTGTTGGCTTTGATTCATCAAAGTAGTTTGTTTCTTATAATAGTCTTTTGAGCCATAGAGCATCACATGCACCTGTAGTGAGTACTCTATATTCTGCTTCAGTTGAAGACAAAGAAACAGTTGGCTATTTGTTTGACAACCATGATATAGCACCTTGACCAAGGAAAAATGAATATCTCTGTGTTGATCTCCTAGTCTCATGATCTCTAGCATAGTCACTATCACAGTATCCATGAAACCTTGGATTACTTCCTCTGTATTCTATTCCAAACTGTCTTGTACCTCTGATGTATCTCAAGACTCTTTTGGTTGCATTCCAGTGAGACTATTTCGGATTTGCAATAAACTATGCTAGTGAGCTTACCGCATAACAAATATTTGGTTGTGATAGTCAGATATATAAGAGATCCGATGAGCTATCGATAGTACCTGTCATTGATGGTACGGCTTTCTGAATCTTTTGTAAGTTTCAAACTCTATTCCATGGGAGTGGCTGCTATCTGCCATATGAAACTCCTTCAGGAGATTGTCAACATACTTTAGCTGACTCATGAAGGTGCTATCTGAATCTCTCCATAAATCAACACCAAGACAATAGTGCATAAGTCCAAGATCTTTCATGTCGAACTCTGAAGATGAGTCTTGTTTCAACCTTTTGATGAATCTATCCTTGCTTTGGATCACAATCAGATCATCTACGTAAAAAAGTGCTATAGTGATGTCTTTCCCTTAACGTTTGTAGTAGAGAGTATTATTTGCATTGGATTTCTTGTATCCCATATTAGCAAAATACTTGTCGATTCTATTGTACCACCTTCTGGGTGCTTGCTTTAAGGTGAAGAGACTTTTCTTGAGATGGCAAACCTGATTCTCTTTTCCTGCTTCAACATAACCTGTTGGTTTGTATGTAGACTTCCTCGTCTAGGTAACCATTGAGAAAAGCATTCTTGACATCAAGTTGATACACATTCCATCTACTGATGTCGCTAGTGATATCAAGAACCTTATGGAATCCATCTTTGGTACTAGAGGCATAAGTCTCATCATAGTCTTAACCATATTGTTGTGTAAATCCTTTTGAAACTATTCTGGCTTTGTATCTTTCAATGCTTCCATCTGGATGGTACTTCATTCTGTATACCCATTTGTTTGCTATGGCCTTCTTTCTTAGAAGGCGTGTGCCTGTGAAGTAGTGATGATGTGGCAACTGGGTGCATATGCAATGCAAAGTGTGTCTGCACAGGGGTAACTATGCCTATAAGGGGTCAATGCCACATGGCATATGATGAGGTGGTAGTTGATTGGACAGGGTGACATGGCCATGATGATGTGGATGCTAATGTCAACATGGTGATGTGGCAGACAAGGTTTCTTATGTGATGTGGCAACTGATGTCAGCGTGGTGATGTGTTAGGTGATGTGGATGTGCTGACATGGCAGATGAATTAGCTGTTGACATGGCAGTCAGTGCTGACGTGTCAAAGATAGAGATGATAAGATGGTGTGGCGCTCCCTAGCCATGATGACGTGGTAACTGAGCCTGTGTGTTGACATGGTAGATAGGGTGTCAGGTGACATTGATGTGGCCTAGATGTTGATGTGGATGCCTACATGGCGGATGAGATTGCCACGTGGCACAAGTGTAACCAACCCAAGGTAAGGTGTCCCTTTAGGATAGGATAAGGTAGTGCGTGCCATGTGTCAGATATCGATGGCACCACGTGTCACTTGAACATGACCAAGGAGATGAACGAAGGATGACATGGCACAACACAATCTTTTAGATTCTAGTGGAGTCCTATTGATTCCGTCTTTCGACGTCTGCCTAGCCCCTGGAGCTAATTTGGTTGGTGCATTGGAGCTACAGGCTACCTAACGTTGTAGATGATCAGTGCGGCTGTGTGGAGGGCTCGTTAGGAGGAGCTGATGGCCGATCAACTATGGGCATTTGGATGCTGGCTTTTCTTTGGAGTCGTAGCTAGAGGTGTTGTGATCGTGTTGCAGGAGTGGGCGTGGAGGCTAAGGTGTTGATGGAGCATCATAGTTGGTGGCTGAGATCTTTTCAGGTGGCTAATTACGTGGAGGTTGCCTTAGTTGCCACTCATATAGACGGAGCCAATAGACATTGCATCTAGTGATGGTCTAGCCATGAAGGTTGCTAGATGTTGGAAGCCAAGGATAGCAGGGAGTTGATGGTAGGCTATGGGTGTCGTTGATGGCTAGACCGTGTAGCCTTTGTTGGGCTGGAATCGCTAGCGAGTCATGGAGCATTGGTGCTATATTTGCTTCACGGGCATTGGATGGCTACTTGCACATGAGGCTCAGGAGTCGACTGAAGATGCTGGAGGAGCTGTTGCTTATTGGAGCCACTGGTGAAGGAGAAGTTGCCTTTGATTAAGAGCTGGTCGTGTGGTCTATCGAGCTTGGGAGGTCTGCCCTAGCTAGGGATATTGTAGTTCCATGACTTGTTGGCTACATGGAGCCTTCGTTGCTCACTTAGAGATTGCCTTAGAGCAAAGGTCATAGCTCGAGGCTATCGAGTAGAGTGTAGTAGTTGCCTATGCTTGTAGTCCCATGTAGCCTTGCCTCATTTTGGAGTTGCCCTAGAGTAATTGAGAGGTCATAGGAGCCGTGTGAGCGAGTGAAGTCTGCTACTTGCATGCTTGAGGTGGAGAGCCTTAGCCTTAGCTAGAGTACAAGTCGCCTCTCTATCAGTGGAAAGATCTCTCTCTCTAAATAGTCTCTCAGAGAATACTAAGAAACACTACCTATCTCTCTCTCTCTCTTTCAATGCGAATCCTCTCACAGTTTCTTTCAATGAACAAAATTTATCAATGCAATGATAAGATTTCCCTCATAATGGAATGAGAACTCAATCTCTCTCATAACAAAATATCTCAAGAATGAGCACCTCTCAATGAACAAAAATGGAAGAAAATCTCTTCCAAAATGAATGGAATGTTTCTCTCATGAAAGAGAACACGCGATCACTCGATCTCTCGATCTCTCAATCTCTCACACAAGGATCTCGATGCCTCAGTTGAAGGCAAGGGAGCTCTAATACCATGATAAAATATGAAGAGGGGAGAGGAGAAGATTGGAGATGAGGCAAAGGGAATAGCTAGAGAGCACACCACAAATGACTAACTGTACACTATATTTAGTTCAAATTGTAACATATATACAAACCCTTTTAGGGTTACAGTTAGGGCATCTAACCCTTTCCTTTGTAGCACTCTATGTGTTAGTGCTATGCATATATCAAATACATGATGTTGAGCATGGTTTCTCAACAATGTCAAGCTCTAACTATCTACAAACAACCTCATGAGCATGACATAAAGAGCAAGATTCAATTTTAGAGATATTTTATATGTTGCTCAGCATGAGTGTTTCCTGCATGGCTAGACAATCACTGAAGCTTAAAACACGAACACCAAGAATCGCTTGTTGAGAAGAAAATTCAACTGAACAATGCGATATTGCTCAAAATCATATAATTCTAACTCAATACTAATTCGTGGTCACCAATTTTTTCAATTCTACGCTACCTACATCATCATACCCTTACTAAAGCTTAACAATAAAATTTCTCTTCTAGTGAGGAAAATTTATTCTGGTTTAGGCCTTTTAGCTAAGATGATTTATCCAATGTCCCAAAAAATCATCTATCTCTATATAGCAAAAGATGATTTTGACCGATCTCTATATAGCAAAAAAAAGGATTTGCTAGATTATTTACTAGAAAGAAATACACATACCTAGTAAAAAGTCAAGACTAGAGAAAGTGAGAGTGTCTCTATATACTTTACCTAGAGAATATTTCACTATACTAGGAAAAACATTTCTCTACATAGGGATTTCTTAAGAGAATGTTGCTATATGGTGAAATTTTCACTATATGGGGAAAACAATCACTATATAGAGAGTCCTTATGAGAATTTTACTACATAGATATAGTTTCACTATATAGAGGCAAACTTTTTGAGAAAAATTCACTATATGGGGGTATGGAAGATGGTCTCTTTGTATGACACTCATGCTAGTAGTATCTGTTGGATGGAGAAAAAAGATTTAATTTTTGCTTTCCAATGCCCTATGTTTAGTGTACCAAGATCATATTCATCAACCTTAACAACCACATGAAAGAATTTCTATAAATATCACTCTTGTAGAAAACCCTTCTATATATCATCACCCATCGAAAACCCTTCTATATATCATCGCTCGTATTGAATTTAGGCTGTCATCATAGATTCCTATGAATTTTTCAACATATTGTAATTCCTCTACAGTTAAAGCTCTTTGCTTTCTTTTCTTTGGTGTTATCGCTATTCCTTTTTCCCTCAAAGCTCTTTCACATGGAAAAGTAGTTTGAGCATATTTGATGCACCTACTCCCTAAGTCTTGTGCTTTTACTATAGAAGAAACTTCTAGAAGACCAAGTTCATGCCAATATTCACAACATTCGCATGACTCAAAATCATCCATATTATATCCACATGGAGATCTAAATGCTTTGTGAATATCTTTGAGCATTGTTTTATAAGGCATATGACCATATTTATCATTTTTTATGGAACGAAAAGTTTCACTAAAAATCTTTCTTCTATGATATTGAACATATGTAATCTCATTATTTAGATTATTAGAAGAAATGTTCACACAGGAGGAGACTTCTTGCTCAAAAATATAGCACCAAAATATATCATGTAGCCCATTCCTAATGACATCATCCAACATTTTTGCAAACCCAACAACATGCTCCAAGGGAGATGAATTTGGTCCTAATATCTCCTCCTTGCAAACTCTCCATGAAAGACATGCTTTTTTAACCACCTTGAGGGAGTCACTCATCATATGTAAATAAAGCAAGTGGGTTTTCAAATAGCAAAATCTTGCAATTGTTTATCAAAATTTGAAAAGGTCTAAAGTTTATATAGAATAAGGGGTCACTATAAATCGGTGGATTTTGTAGATAAGATGTTTTAATTAAACCCCTTGAATATATGTGATATATAGGGTTTTCAATGAATGACCCATCCACCTCACCCCCTCCAAACCTCAAGCCCCAAGTCAATCCTAGGTATTAAAACACCCCTTGAATACATGTGATATATAGGGCTTTCAATTAGTGACCCATCCACCCCCTCGGGCCCCAAGTCCATCCTAGACAAGATGAGGTGAAATTTTCTGCTAAGAAGGTAAGTTTAGGTTTGTAGAGAAGGGATCTAAGGGGAGGCATATATTTCCAACTAAAAGCAAAAGTGTCAAATGTTTGAACAGTGTCTGAAAGGGAATTGAAATGTAAGAGTAGAGTATTTCTATAATGGGACTTGGGAGGGATTTTAGTTAGAATTTTGTTAGCATACAAAACATGAAAATGTTTTAGATTCTTTTGAACAGGAGACAACTGTAAATGCAATAAACCATTGTTGAGAATAGTAGTAGTGCGTACCTCGAGTGAACCAAAAGGGGCAATCTACAAAATCGAAGAGTTCAAGTAGATTTTTTTGGAAGAAAAGAAAGGACATTTTCTTATTAATAAGAAAAAATAAAATACAGCTAATTACAATAACAATTCTTGCAAGGACTTGTGAGCAATCCTATATCTAGATACTTTGTTCTATAATATTCCAAGAGACTCATGAAAGTCTCAATGCAGGAATTTTGAATAAAATCATTTGAGATCTTTCCCTAATAAAAAACTATAGCATTTCAAGTTTTCCATATGTACCAAAGCATGGTCATCCTTATCATATTCCAAAAATAGAATTGCAAATCATTTAGGACCCCTTTGTCACCTAGTAACATAGATTTCCAGTTTATTGAAAGCAAGATCTGCGATTTTATATTCCAATGGGTGATATCTCTCCATAGAGCCCACACAAGTTGACATGCCCAAAATAAATGGAAATGAGATTCCATTTCTAGGTTATAGAAGGCACATAATGGGGATGCACCCATCCATTTTGTTATGCAATCCTTTGTTGAAATTCTGTAGGTAAGTCTCTGCCAAAGAAAGAAGTTTAGTCAAAGTGATAGGCTACAATATTAGATCCTCCTAAGATGAAGAACCCATACTAACCAAGAGTAAAGTGGGCCATAACTCTTTGCATGCACTAGCCTAGAAACATCTACAATAGTTGTCATTGCAAAATTTGATAAAGCAAGCCAAGACAAGTCCTTACCTCTTCTGCTCTCTCAAATCCATAGAATGCTTGTAGAAGTAACTTGTAGGCCAAGAAGGTGATACCTTGAAGAACATATTAGTGAGAAACGTTTGTTATCTAGTTGACAAGTTAAACATCTTGATGAGTTGAGGGGTAGTGTACCATTAATTAGTATGCCAATTCCAAATGTTCTCTCAAGTTGCTCAGCCCTAGTATTCAATATCTTGGCCAACTGAGTAATGATTTGAACTAGCACTACATTGTCTATGAACTGCCATTTATTCAACCATATATTGAACACACCAATCCTCTAGTCATGGTTGACCAACATGTCATCGGATAGAGCATTAGTTATGTCAATCATGAGTGTGCCTTGGGTGAGGTCTTGTGCACCAAGGTCAAACAAACCATGGCCCTACATTGCAAGGGAGAGAGGATCAAACCTGAGGTTACCACATTTTGGTTGAGTGGAGGTAGTTGGAGACACCACTATCGACTTGAGAGGGCAAATCTTGGTATTGCTTTTGTTGGCCTTGTAAGAACTGGTTGATGCCATGTGTGGGGTAATGGGTGGCATGGGGGGCCCTTGACCATGTGTGGAATAATGAGTGGCATGGGGCTTGTTTGGGTGGTGATTCCATGTGTTGCACCAGATGACTTAGCACAGTCATCTCCTTTGAGTCATCATCATTGTCTTCCTTATGTAGCACAAAGTCAAGGTGGGTGTCATGTAATGTATCGCCATCAGGGTCAGCTACACTTCTTCACTAAATATAACATTACATGAATAAAGCATTATGCGAGTTCAATATGCCTTGACTCCAAATGGGTGTCCATAGACAATTAAGACACATAGCTAGGCTTGGGGATTGGGTTTCTCTCTTGGAGTCGATAACATGGGCATACGCTTGGGGGGTTCACCTCCCAAAATTTTAGTGTGCCAAGTGCATTCAAAAGGAGGTGTATTTTAATTCCACTTTTAGAAAAATTTTAACAGGTTTACAATAACAGCAGGGGGTTTTTAATCCAGCTTTAGAAAAAAATCCGTTAGTCTATAAATAAAGAGGGGTGGTTTTATTGGGAAAAAGAAATTAGTTGAGGGGCATGATACCTAGGATTTCTTGGTGGTGCACCCCCTGAGGGCATATGCTATAGATCCAAATACTCAAAGGTGAGATAGGTCTAGAGAACAATCGGTTTAGATTTGATGTGGAGTGAATTTAGGAGACTGACCAAAAGTAGCAACATTCTGAAGATTGCAAGCTATGGATATTTCCTCACTCCAGAAGGCATGTGGGAGATTAGCACAAGAAAGCATTAAGCATGAAGACTCCATCAAGGTGTAGAGCTTCCTCTCTGTGATAGGATGTTGTGAAGAGGTCTCAAGAATGGCTATTTGTCGAGCAATGCCATTTGAGATGCAATACTAATTGAACACATTGGAGTAGAATTCCCCGTCTTCATTGGTGCAAAAGATCTTCAATGGACCTCAACCCATTTGTGGCATTCCTTGAAGCACTAGAATATTTCACTTTTGTGCTTCAAGAAGAAGACTCTAGCATATGAACTCAACCATCTATCATCAGCAACAAGTAGAGTGCTCCACAAAACAAGTGCATTGGGCCACATAGGTCTACATGAACAAGCTTGAGGATTTCATTAGCATGGGTGCTATGTAGGCCTAAAAAGATGGAGAGGTGGTGTTTGCCCATGATGCAGTGTTGGCAAAAGGGGTCACGGGCTTGCAAAACTGATTGGAAATTCCCTCGACCTCAAAGGAATATCCAAGCTTTGCTAGAGTGACAAAGTTGGCATGTCCTAATTGATGATATCACAATTGTGCTAAGGATTGATTGATTGATGCAAGTTGGCATGCTTAGTCTGCATGGTGGTTTGGCCAAAAGGATACATCCCTTTGTGATTTTGAATGGTGTACTTTAGAGGTGAATCCTTTAAAGAACTAGTGATGATGTATTTTGAGCCTCAAAAGTTGAGATTATAGCCCACCACCATGAGTGTGGAAATTGAAATGAGGCTCTTGCAAAGATTTGGAATGAGCAAGACATCAAGTAGAATGAGCATTGGAGTTGTACTTGTACCGAGCCAGAACCTACAACATTGATTGGATGATCATCACCGAGGTAGACTGAGACAAGAGATGGAAATGGCGAGCCAAATCGCTTGTGCAGTCATGTGTATGGTTGCTCCACTATCAAGGTACCATTTTGTGTGATCAACTTCACCAGAGGTTCCTTGTGCGATTGTGGCATTGAATAGATGCATTGGAGGATCAATTGTAGCAACATTGGATTGTTTTGTGGGGGACCTTGGTTGCCACATTGTACACACTTATTGTTTCCAGGATACTTGCAAAAACCCTTTTGGTTACTAGACTATGTGTTGCCTTCGGAGTGGGGAGCAATGGAGGCAAGTTCCCTTAGGATGTATTGTTGTACATCCGGTTGTGAGTCTGTCGATGGTTTCGGTTGAACCAATTGTTCTTGGCCAGAGCAAACAAAGCAGTAGGTTGAGTTGCACTCGCCCAATTGTCGTTGTGTCACTGCATTGTATCTTCATGGGGAAGTTTCTCAAGCAATATGGTAACTGTAAGTTGTGTCAGTCGGCTCAACATTGTCACAATTTGTAGTTCTAGTTCATCAATTTGTCGATGTCATAGATACATTTCATATACTTCAATGTCGAGGTCATTTACTTCACTAAGGAAGAGGTTGAAAGAGAATAATGCTTAGAGTCAAGTGAGACGCTTAAGCAAGAGTGCAAAGGCATATTCCAAGAGCAGGGAGATGGTTTCTTCCCAAACGTGCTCCTAGTAGGGAAGAAAACTAGAGAGATCTACTCGTTGGTAGTTCAAGGATCTATGTTGCCTGTAGACATCACAGAGGGAGCAACGTGGAAGGAGAAGGGCACACTGTAGGCATCACAAATAGTGACCTCGTGATATACCATGTCGAGTGGTGAGATGGAACAAAAGAGAAGAATGGGAAAGAAGTGCATGCATGAGGCATGGATGCGTAGGAGAGATAATCTGATTAGCACTATGATTTATACCACTCTTACATATATGTATAGGCCTTGAATGTTTTTTCCTTTATAAATTGTAAGTCTCAAGGTGATTTTGTGGATCAAAATCTCTCTCTCTCTCTCTCTCTCTCTCTCTACATTTGTAGGCCACACACACCATATTTGATACTCTCTCAATATTAGGCCACCGCACCCCAACCCTAAGTACACACTACATAAACAAGTAAGAAAGAGTATCTTTGATATATTCCTAAGAAACCTGACTCTTGGTAGGCCTCAAGTCAGCCCCATATAGAGCTTAGGATGTTTGTGAGCACCATAGGATATATGACACAGGACACTATAGGAACCTCTCTATCTCTCTCTCTCTCTCTCTCCACACACACACACAAGATTATTAATCAATCTTTAGTGTTCAAGGCTGGCAACTGTGAGCCTCACTCCTGTCATCAACCAATGCATACACCATCATTAAAAATGTATAACAAACATACAGCAGTCTCACCACAGTTTATGAATGTATATCTCTTTCACTCAACCTTTAAGAAACAACCTCTCAAAAGTGGTAATTGTGGGAATGATGTCAAAGAATGAGGAAAACAGTACTTTTATTTATTTTTGCAAAAATATATTGTGCAATACATCGAAAAGTAGCATTTCAATTTGAAAGAAAATGTCAACCGGTCCTCCTAATAGGTCAAGGTTGAGACTCAAGAAGCCTAACCCAATAAGCTTTAGGTGGAATTATAGATCTTTAAATATCGTACAAGCATGAAACTCTCCAACTCAATGATTTGCAAGGACAATTGCAACTTGAGATAAACAACAACTTCAAGTCCAAACCCTTCCCCTTGAGGTCATGCCCATTGCCCTACTATTAAGTAACTATGCCAACTAGGTAATGAATTCTTAGATAAGCTACCAACCATAATTATGGATCAATTAAATACAAGGTGGTACAATCAAATGCAATTTGGCCATCACTAGCAAATAAGGTAACTTGTAAACTTTTGTCGATCTGTGCACCCATCATTAGTAGGACAGGACCTTCACCTTTAAGGATCCCTCCATACTAGAGTCCTACCTAAACTTTATAGTTTACCTACAAGTAATCCTCCTTTTACAATACAAATATCAGCCCGTCTTAACCCTATGCTATCATTAATCATGGCACCCGAAAGGTGATCAGAAATGCAAGTTAAAAATAGGCTAGATGAGCATTTTCCTCATGCTAACATCCAACCTCCATATCCTATGAAGCAGATGGAAGAAATTTCGAGAGTTGGATTGGGACATCTCTTAGAAAGAACTTCCTCAACGCCTAATCACCATGCATAGGCTACAATTCAATTCAAATTTCTCTACATTACCTTGAAGGGGATTACACTTGGGCTAGTGAAAAAAGTATTCAAGTGGCATACAAAGGAGGATGGATCTTTGCCTCACCAAAAGACAAAGAGTTACTCACCTTTAATAATTAGGGACAATGATAAACAAGCTCACAAGGGCGATAGGTTTTTGTTGGAATACCTAAGCCTCAACAACTGTATAGGAAATGTGTAGCATGTCTTCATGGCTAAACGTTATGGATTAAAAAGGGAGAGCTTTATGTCTTCATCAGCAAGACGCTATTCAAAAACGTCATGTCTTGGTGGTCAAGAGGCTATGGGATAAGAGGCTATTCATGGCCAAGAAGGGGAAGGGTATGTGCAAAGAAGGGAAAACTAGTCAACAAGGTAGGACTCATTCATCAAGCCTTGAAGGACAAACTTGAAAGGACTCCTTCATCCAGTCTTGAAGTACAAACTGAAAGGACTCCTTCATCAAGCCTTGAAGGACAACCTGAAAATCTGGGCCTTAAACCTTTGAAGTCTGGGTTCAGCTTGTGAGAGAGCCCGCTGCCCTATTTTGTGAGTTGTGGAGCCTGATGAGCTTTCTGTTAAGATTCATGGTCTGACAACACCACAGAATGACGTTCTATCTCTAATCTGCTTGTTATACATGTGGTCATTTGGTTTCTTAACTGAACTATTGATTGTACTCCCATTCTCTCTTCTTTGTACAGCTGTCAGAATGAATGAATGACGATATATAGTTTACGATTGTGCCTTGAATGATAGAGTTATAATTGGTAATAGGGCCTGTTAAGGGGCCTGGAACAGAACGTAGTCCTTTCTTGGTTATGACTCAAGATAATCTTATGCCGTAGAAAATCCTCCAGCAAGCAAGCAGTGCAGGTGAATGGGAGGTAACATTCCACCCTAATTTGCTCACCCTCAGACTAATTTTGACCGTCAAATTACATATTATAGCTGAGTGAAGAACTCACCATGAGATTTCCCTTCGTTAGCTATCTGCAGCAGGTCGGAGCTAGTCAGGCAACAATAAATGTCCAGAGCAATAGCTTGGCTAGGACCCAGGGAAGGAGGAAACAAAGAACCGTCAACAAATCAAATCAATAAGATTAATTGAACCAAGAAAAGAATGAACAAGTTTAGATCACCTTTTGTCCAGTGGTTATTTGTCACTTGTGCCATCAACAAAGTTTTGCAACTTCGTATGCAGTTTAAGCCTTACGTCTATTCTACTTATGGAAATAAATGACCTAGAGTGACTGTTTTGTTTTAGCTGGTTTACTTTATCAACCTAGCAAAATATGCTCAATCGCATGCAATTGATGAACTTAGCAAATTCTCAGTATTTCAAGATCTTTGATGCCAACAATCTTGTCCTAGGTCTTTGCTGTTAAAATTGCACAGATATGGATCACTGTGAAAGGAGCTGTGCATCTATGACAATGAAACTAAACGATGCATGTAAAATAATATAACAGAAGGTAACTAAAGGAATGGTGAATTTCCATTGTAAAGTAGTAATTCAAAAAGAAGAGAAGCTTAGAAAGTCTTCCGATAGCCAACAAAGTAAAAAATCGCTAGGAGCAAGTAGAAGTCTACAAGGATAGATTAGTAGATGAGCTAACCCATGACCTGGACTTGCCTGCTGACTTGAGAAAGATATATTTTCTGTCGAGAGCACTCTTGTTCAGGGAAGCAGCAAGTAGAAGTCTATAGGGATAAAACATATGAGCTTGAGCCAGCACTGTTGTTCAGATAAGTAGGACGTAGTTACTTGCGTAAGCAATTACAACTCTTTAATTTCGTTCTAGTACTTTTCACTCAAAAGTGGTGTCCATTAAAATGCGTGAAGTGGAACTAATTGCAAGATCCACAAGAAAGTTTAAGATCAATCGTCAAGCTGAATAACCCTTGCATCCTAGCGACCTTCTTTTAAAACAAAGAAGCAAGTATTTATTCTCAGAAGCATCAAATTTAACATTCTATGGAAACGCAGTCAAGCCGATTCAAACAGGAAATCCCCAGAAACTGTGAATTTTGAAATTAGCTCGCGGGCTAACTTGATGTGTGTAATCGACAAATGAGAGAGGTTGTCACAGGTTATTCTTCAACGACGACCTTGGCTCTGGCAGATGCCAAGGATGGCCACAACTAGATCAATGAACTACTTTCGGATTGGCTTCCTTTTCAACTTAGATCGGATGACATTGCATTTGCTAGCTTAAGAACCTGAAAAGATGAAGGCGAGCAATGAGCTGCCTCTCTTTCACCATTGAAAACCCAGTAAATGCACCTATGGGAGCAGCTATGTCAGCGACAATTCTCCACTTCCGAAACGCCTTCAACATCATCCGTGTGCAGGAAGTTGTGCCAATACGACATTACTACCATGTTTGATGAGTCAAACTCCTCTGCCAACAGTGTTTCGATATCGATGCTCCAAATCGTCGGCATGTCGGGAGGTGGCATTTCAGTCGAAAGTCTATCGGGTAGCGATGTGACACCATCCGATATTTCTGTGGGTTCACATAACAGATCAGCAGCTGTATTATTGAGAAGAGGCCTTTGCTCGCTGCTGAAGTATCCTGCAATACAGGTATGAGAATCGAGCACATCTAAACTTGCAGGCCAGTCTTCTGTGCATATGTGAGGCTCAGGAGCGGTATTGGCTCGGCAAACAGCTATGTGATTGATAAGAGTTTTACCTCCTTGTGGCAGCGATCTGGCCGCCGTTGAAGTTTCTTCCAAGTCCGCCTGCATGGCAAAGGTCATGTTGACCTTATTGCAAGTCGACAAGCACATGTGCACGCTGTGTTGCTCAGAACTGTTGCCCATCCCATCAATCTTCCAGCTTGAAAAGCAATGTAAATCTTGTTCTTGATTGAGGATGTAAGAGCGTGTCTCTGATGGCTCTCCAACGCCTAAGACGGTCTTATCTTGAGGAGGCATGTTCGAAGGGGCCGTGCTACCACCATGACAACCAGACATAGGGGCAATTCCACTACTCGCCACAGAGATTTCCCACGGCGCGTCTTCCCCAGATCTGCTCATGATTGACGGTTCGGCCAATTCCGTGTCTTTGTCTCGTCTCAGCGTTTTCTTTATCTGTGTGTTCCATATGTTTTTGACGTCATTGTCGGTACGTCCTTCGAGATGGCTGGCAATATCGGACCATCTGCAAGATAAAGTCTTACTCGAGTGTTAGAAGCCTGTGCAGACACGGGCTCAGAATAAAGGCCAAGCTCCGAGCCTTCGACTATCTACAAAAACATCATTAGTTGCACTTTGAGCATGACGTAAAGATCAAGATGCAGTTTTAGACATATGACAGATCTTCCTGAGCCCAACTGGTGTGTTCACCATGATTAGCCGATCGTTAACACTAAAAAGCGCCAACGCCTGGAATCGGGACTCGGGAGAAGAGTAGACAGAGCAGCGAGACGTTGCTCAAAACCAGGCTAGCTTCGTGGTCACCGAGTTTTCTAGCTAAATAGATCATCATGCCCTGATTATTCGGTCAAGCACTAGAATTTTATACCTGTTCCCAAGAACTTTTTGAAGCTTGACGACAAGAGTTCTCTCGTCTAAGGAAAATTTGTTGCGGTTTAGGCCTGGTCTAAGATGATTCATCCAACGTCGCCTGCAGGCTTTTCCACAGCGATCTAGCCCTGTGCCGTCAAAGTTAGCTGGCACCTAGCACAAAGAAGTTCAAAGTGCAGGTGATAGTTGACGGATCTTACCAGCCTTGAGGGCTATATCACTCCAGCTGGAACTCCCAAATTTGGTGATGGACCATGTTAATTTTTCATCCTCGTCGGGTGACCAGAGCCCCTTCTTCATGGTTGCTCGCAGAAGAGAAATGAGAGTGGATTCTGCACGATGTCGTCAAAGTATGGGATTTCCATATGTTGCTCCAGCAGGAGATAGATAAAGGCATCCCGCTGAAATTTGACGACGTTGTCGCGATTCGCGAAAGTGAGGTACGTTGCAATACCAAGAGAGGTTGTGGACCGCCCAGGGCCCAGGACTAGACCCGATTGAGACTCGGGACACGACGCGGCTTGGGAGTGTCTGTGCCTCTCTCGCGATCGCTACGAGCAGCACGGGAATCGGGATAATAAACTCAGCAATCATTTGTCTAGGGACGTGTTCCTTGGACGTTCTAATTTGCGAGAAAGGAACTTCAAAGAAGACTGTTGAATTTATCGTACTCTAACTGATGCTGCACCAGTGCATCCTTTGTAACGGTATCTTCGTGCACTAGGGAAAAACGTTGGAAAAACGTTTTGATGTTTGCAGCTGTGAGATGCCTGGTACGTGAGATATAGCTGATCGAAATGCTGCTGCTGCTGGTAGGAAGGACTCGTCAATAGATTGTCATCAACCATCGACAACAAAGAGAGAAATACGCTCCACCGCGATCTTAGAGATACACTGGATAAAATTCGATGGCTAAAAAACGTTAAATAACTAATCTGGGTGGTTCGCGTGGTTTGAAGCCAATCAAATCATGGAGGCCGTGGGAGCCATTCCAAGAACCTAAACAATAGATTTTTGCAGAGAAGCACGTAGGGCTGCAAATTTTCTAGAATGAATTAGAGATTGGAACGCGGAAAATGAACCGTAATTGGTGACGTTGAAAACCCGGAGACTGTGGGCAGCTCGTGGGGGTCTAATTGTGGCCTTTACAGATCTTGACAGATTTCCATAATATGATACAGACATCGATCCAATACATTAAACATTTTCTTTATGAAGCCTTTACATCAAATTGGATGAAATTTTCCAGTCAGCAATTATTCTCACAACGACGAACGTAATGGCATAGGAAGGGGAACGTATGGCAAGTAATGATATTTAGAAATAACTTAAATTCAATGATTCTTTACCCAAATGTTAATAGTACAACACGGCAAAGTGAGAACGTTTTCAACTTGTACATGGAGTTAGCCGTCGGATCCACAAATCTTCCTTTGCATAACTCTAATCACACTACGTGACGGGTCTACATCAATCTTCCAGGACACTCGGGTCACCATCGAAGCTAGAAAATGTCTCGAAATTCAAGCTTTTTGAGTTGTCGATTGGAAGATCGTGCGTTGGTCATAATCTTTGTGAGTTGGTGAGTGGAAGATCAAACACATATCGCAATCACCAGCTACCCCAGGACCTCGACTCTCAGGAAATGCCTCCCCTAGGCATTTCCCTCATCTCATCTTTGCCCAAATGGAGCAATTCTCATGAGAGACGCGAGAGATGTGCCACGAGACAAGAAATTGGACTACAACGGATGCAATGTAAAACATGGACAATGGTATGCCAAGCATATGAGCTCCAACCCTATAAGTTTGGATGGGACCATCTTATAGATTGGCTTGGTTTCTTTTTTAACACACCCACCATGGTGCACACTGCCCATGACTTACGCACACTATATAGGATACGAACGAAGGCAATTGCTATGGTACACATGTGCGGTACCATTTGAGCTACCGTTGTACCTCATAGATTGGCTTATTGATTGACCAATAATTCCAAAGATGAGGGGCCCTTGTCACCAAGGATGAGGAGAAGCTTGCCTTATGATCACACACCTGTAGCTCAACCTTTAACTCTCATTGTCTCTAGAATCAAGACTGTAGAGACTTGTGAGCTTGAGCTTGTAAGGAATAAATAACACACCATTCATGGCTGGAAGAAATTTGAGCGAATGGTTCTTCAAGGTGCCCCAAACTATAGAGCATGATCATGCTATGAACCTCATTAATTCTCAAGATTGTGTTAAAATTCTACAAGCTAGAGCCCTAGTATCTATAATATTGACTGGAGCCCTCTCACATTTGGAACAATGAACAACTGACCATGCTAGGTGGACAGTTTGTCTGGAAGTAGGCACCAAAACATTGATCATACCAAATTCTCGTTGGTGCATGTGTTGTGTGATTGAAACCAAGGAAAGTATTTCAAACTTATATATATTAAATGATGGAACTTCAAAGATCAAAAATACCTTTGTGAATATGAGCTATAAAGTGATGAACACACTATTCAAAATTTTTGGACTTGTGTAAAGTCCAATTTGAGAAATGGACTAAAAAACAGTCCAAAAATTTTGAATATACTAGTAATGTTGTTTTTTGAACTAGATTTGCCAACTCAAAACAAAAGATTTAATGATTAAGTACTAAGAACATCAATGCATAACCAAATCTCTTACAAAGGTGGTCTACGTAAACATCTTCATAACTTCACAAAAATCTCTTACAAAGTGGTCTACATAAACATCTTCATAACTTCTCGTGAATTGAGCTACTATCACCTAAGAACATCAATAGATGACCAATTCTCTTAGAAAGGTGGTGTAAATAAACACCTTTATGTATAAGTGGTGTGCACACACCTTTATGACCATTTCTTTTAGAAAGGTGGTGTACATAAAGCCCTTAGAAAGGTAGTGTAGATAAATCCTTTTATGTGTAAGTAGTGTATATACATTAATTAAAAAAATATAACTTAAAAGGGAGGTCTTCTAGCATATGTGCTTTATATAATACTTACTCTTAAAACAATGAAGAATTAGTGAATATATTGCTATTCTATACATTATTAACTTAAAAACTAATATAAATATAAATTAATTATTATATAAATTTAAATAAATAAATAATTAATTAATATTATACATTAATAACATTTAAAATTATGTAGATTATATACTAATAATCTTTCAATTTTAAAAAGTAGTCAATAAAAGAATTAAATTAATTTAAAAAATAAGAAAATATTAAAATTTACACACTTACTTTTTGCATGTATGCTTTTATTCCATGTGTATAATACTTGTTAGTTAGTCGAAGAATGAAAAATTAGATAATGTATTTGTAAAGTAGGTATTTAAAACCATAGAATCTAGAAGACTACAGTATCATTGCATCCATATCATTTTTTTACTTTAGCAACCATCAGATATCCATGATTCCATGTGTATAATACTTGTTAGTTAGTCGAAGAATGCAAAATTAGATAATGTATTTGTAAGGTAGGTATTTAAAACCATAGAATCTAGAAGACTACAGTATCATTGCATCCATATCATTTTTTTACTTTAGCAACCACCAGATTTCCATGGTATCCATGATATGGAATACATATTTCTTCGAATATTTCTTATCACATACTTTTTCATTTCTTCTCGTACACCATGCAGCATGAATGTAAGAAAATATAAATCGGTGTACTTTTCGCCTATGTACTTGTCCCTAATCAGTAGGATACTTTGACTAGGTAGGCTTGTAACTACTTAAAGTAAAGCCTTTGCAAAGGATCATACCTTCTGATACACCATGCAGCATGAATGTAAAAAAATATGAATCGGTGTGCTTTTAGCCTATGTGCTTGTCCCTAATCAGTAGGATACTTTGACTAGGTAGACTTATACTTACTTAAAGTAAATCCTTTGTAATGTATCGTACCTATAAACAAAACATTTTGGAAAGCATATAACATATAGTCTATATATATCTAAACTAAATACTTTAGAATGCATATTTTATATAGTCTATATATCTTAAATCTTACACCCTAAATCTTAAATCCTAAAGTTCCCTAAATCTTAGATTATACAATCTAAGCTCCTAAACTTATATAATAGTTATAATCCCTAAACCTTAAACCCTAACCCCTATAACTTAAATTCTAAAACTTAATTTTCAATTCTAAACCCTAGATTCTATACTCTAAGCTCATAATCTTATATACTAAACCCTAAAACCTAAATCCTAAACCCTAAAACAATAATCATAAACCCTAAATGCTAAACCCTAAACCCTAGATTTTTAACCCTAAACCGTAAACCCTAAATCCTAAACCCTAAACCCTAAAAACATAATCATAAACACGAAACCCTAAACACTAAATCTTAAATCCTAAGCCCTAAATCCTTAACCCTAAATACTAAACCCTAACCCTAAAATACAATCAAAATTTTATGATTTTTTTCAATTTGTGCAATAGGTTTGATATATCCTCCAAACTGTTGCAAGTCGAATAGGTTAATGGTGCACTCACTCTTTTTCCCCACTCAACGTATTGTAAATATCAAGGAATTTTCTTGATTTGTGCAACAGATTGGATATACTCCCCAACCTGTTGCTCAAGCAACACCCCCAACCTGTTGCATAAGCTGTTGCTTGAGCAACAGGTTGGGGGGTATATCCAATCTGTTGCACAAATCAAGATTGCACAAATCGAGAATTTTCTTGATTTGTGCAACAGATTGGATATACTCCCCAACCTGTTGCTCAAGCAATAGGTTGGGGGATATACCCCCCAACCTATTGCCCAAGCAACAGGTTGGGGGGTATATCCAACATGTTGCACAAATCGAGAATTTTCTTGATTTGTGCAATCAAGCAACAAGTTGGAGGGTATATCCAATCTGTTGCACAAATCAAGAAAATTCTCGATTTGTGCAGCAATAGGTTGGGGGGTATATCCAACCTGTTGCATAAATCGAGAATTTTCTTGATTTGTGCAACAGATTGGATATACCCCCCAACCTGTTGCTCAAGCAACAAGTTGGGAGATATATCCAACAACAGGCCTCCAACCTGTTGCTTGGGGGATATATCCAACAACACGCCTCTAGGTTGGGGGGTATATCCAACCTGTTGCCCAAATCGAGAATTTTCTTGATTTGTGCAACAGATTGGATATACCCCCCAACCTGTTGCTTGGGAGATATATCCAACAACAGGCCTCCAACCTGTTGCTTGGGGGATATATCCAACAACAGGCCTCCAACCTGTTGCTCAACCTTACACAAATCAAGAAAATTTTTCAGTTGTAGGTTGGATATATTCCCCAATTGTATATCGAATTGTTGCACAAATAAGAAAAATCCTTGATTTGTGCAACAAGTTGGATATATCCCCCAACATATTGCTTGATATATCCAACCTGTTGCTTGATATATCCAACTTGTTGCTCAAGCAACAGGTTGGGGGATATATCCAACCTATTACACAAATTAAAAAAATTCGTTAAATTTTGGTTGTATTTTAGGGTTAAGGTTTAGGGTTTAAGATTTAAGATTTAGGGTTTAGGATTTAAGATTTAGGGTTTAGGATTTAGAGTTTAGGGTTTAAGGTTTAGGATTTATTGTTTAGGAGTTTAGGATTTAGGGTTTAGGAATTAAATGTTTAAAGTTTAGGATTTACGATGGTTAAGATGTTTTGGTATTAATTATTTAAAGTTTAGGATGTAGGGTTTAGGTTTAATGCCTTCTCTGCTAGTTTTGATATAGAAGTTATTAAGTAATAATAAGCTCAATGATTATTTATTATGTTCATTTTGAGTTGCTAATCTACTTTTACACATAAAACAGGTATTCACCCTAACAGAGGGTATGGATGTGGTGTTATATAAGAAGAATGAAGTGGTGGCTTTTGGACAAATTCATAGTCTTGATCCTATGAATGTGTGTCATTTCCAACGTTGTGGTGAGAGAAGATGTGTAGTGATAATCACCAACGTTGTAAATCCTGAAGTACATTTAAAATATCCACATGGAGACTTTGAAACATTGGGAGATATCTTACAATGTGACATATTTGATATGCAAGCACACAAAACACTCTGGGACCAAGACAAAATTGTTCCAAAGACATACTTTCAAGATATCAAGAAAACTTATTTTCAGGGGGAAAAAGTAGAGATGTTATCTTGCTCCGGAGAAGTTTTAGCAATTGGCAACTTTAAGGGCTATGCTCAGAGTTTTCTCTATATAGTGGAGATAATTAAGTTGACTAGTGCAGGTGTCATTCAAAATGCAATGGATAGTACTTCACAATTAGACGTCCATAATACTACGTCTCAACTACAAGTTCATAGTACTTGTAAATGGGGGTTAGCTTTCTTGAAATCAAGTTTGCCCAAGACAGTTTCCTTCAATGTCATGGAAGACACAACAGAATATTATCAGAAGAAAAAGACTATAACACAAATGGGATCCAAATTGATAAGAAGCTATAGTAGTAATCAAGAGTATCATAGTGGCATGCTCACAGGTATTGAGGACATTATAGTAACAGATGTTGATGTAGAAAAGGTTTCTTGTGTTGCAAGTGACTCAAATATACTCACTGCTATAGAAGACTTGTCTTGTGTTGCAAGTGACTCGAACAGGCTCACTGGTATAGAAGACTTGTCATGTGTTGCAAGTGACTCGAACAGGCTCACTGGTATAGAAGACTTGTCCTGTGTTGCAAGTGACTTGAACAGGGTCACTGGTATAGAAGACTTGTCTTGTGCTGCAAGTGACTCAAACATGCTTATTGATATAAAAGACTTGTCTTGTGTTGAGAATAATAAGATGGGACCACAAAGAAAAATACACGCAAAGATCGATGGGATAAGTGATGCAATAACAAGAATTGATGATATTAGTGACAATGATCATGATGTTACCACTCGAATACAAGGCAAAAGGGGCAGAGAATCTGAGACTTGTCATGTTGTTCGTAATATTGTTGCTAGCATGCTAGAGAATATAGATGGGAGAATCTTGAGTTACGAAGGAGAAACAGTTCAACCACAAAATTCAAGAGGCATTGGCAACAAATTGACATCAATGAACATGTTGACCAGATTGCCATTTCCAAGATATTATAAGGTATCAAATAATTCTCAAGCCCACATAGCATTTGATTATAAAGATGAAGATTCAAGGGAAATGGATTCGAGGTTTGATGGTCTTACAACTAGAAAACTCGGGGGGATCACTATGTATAAACCCTCTATATCACGTGCGTTCAAGGCCTATATTTAAAATCCCTTATCTGTAAATTTTTTCATTAATAAAAGTACCCCTTTTTATACAAATCTGTAAATTTTTTCCAAAACTATTTTAAATAGTCCCTTATGTATATTTATTTTCGTAAATTTTAGAAATTAAAAAAATCCTTATGTTGAACTCACGTGATAGGGTTACATATGATGAGTGACCCCCCCGAGCTAGAAAACGCAAGACACTATTTACAAAAAGAAAGTATGTGAGTGTGAAGAGGCGAAGAATCATGGCATCAATTCCAGAACCAAAGAGACATGTGATGCTATCCGAGGAGAATATAGAAAAGATGCTTATGCGAGTTTGTTGCAAGAGACTTTGCATTAGAAAAGTTGGGAAAGATGATTGTGCAGCCATACGCCTTGGTATTTGGAGTAAGACAGTGCCTAATAGACATAACTATCTTCTTCAAGAGTTTTCATGCTTTCTTCATCAAGGCACTAATCAAGATTTGAGCACAAGACACTGTAAACCTAGATTGAAACCCATGGTTAATGGGAGACCCATTTGCAATCGAGGATATCAATGGTTAACTGGACTATCACATGGCACATACTGGACCATCTGGGCAGAGGTGAAAGAAAAAGTTATTCATACAATTCATGGAAATACCTACAAGCTTAAATGCCATGGAAGCACTATAAATGCAACCGCAATATTAAAGCAAGTTCTCGAAGACCATGCATTACCGTAGCCTCATCTTCAACAAACAATGCTAGATGGACATGTCGAATGCCAACAACATCTTCCTTTGGGAATGACAAAGAAGGTCGTCTTAGAAACTGTCAATAAAACTTTACAAGACAGAGACGAGAGCATGATTTCACAATCAACCTTGTACAAAATTTGGCGTAGAGATTTTTGCCATGTCAAGACACCATCAAAGCAAAGGATGTCAAAATGTAAGACATGTGATGAATTAAAAAATGCCATTGAACATAGTAAATGTGAGCAGCAGCGAGGAAGATATATTAAATGGCGATCAATCCATTTACGTCATGTGCAGGATGCTCGAAAGTTGTATGCTTCTTGGAGAGAGGAAGCTATTTCACATGTTGATAAGTCCATGTGCATCACCATTGATGGCATGGACCAGAATACAACCACTTTGCCATGATATAGATGTATCCCACCGGCATTGGAGGGCAAACGTGGACTAAAAACACACTTGTGTGGAGTATTAGTACATGGATACCGAATCTTTTGTGATGTATGGATTGATAGTTTGCATGACCATGATAGTAACCAGGTTGTTACATCAATCATGAAAGCAATAAGAAAGGTCAAAGATGCTCACGGATGTTTGCCTAACACATTGCGAATACAAGCTGATAATTGTTGGAGAGAGAACAAGAATAAATATATATTTGCTTTATGCTCTATGCTGGTTGGTTTGAAAATATTTGAAGAAGTGGAAGTTGGCTTTCTTCTTGTTGGCCATACACATGAAGACATAGATCAAATCTTCAGTGTTATCTCTGGTGAGTTGAAGGCAATGGATGTTTTGACAATGGAGGATATGCTATTTCGAATTGGGAAAAAAATTGGAGGTTCTTGCAAGGAAGAATCAGAAGTGGCTATCTTAGAAAGGATGGTAGATTTGAGAGTATTCATAGAGCCACATTTACAAACAGGAGATGATGCCCTAATAGGACACACAAATCCACACTACTTTCGGTTTCACATGCATAACAATATTCTAGTGATGCAATGGAAGCACTACTCAGTAGATGGAGATCATTTATGGAGTGAGTCATATGCTTTATTACAACGAATAATTCCATTAGAGGAAACTAGATTTGTTCTTGCAAAAAACAAATCACTTGACATAGATGAAATGAAAGGCTTGAAAGCCTTCATTAAACATCTTCAAAGTATGATGCAGAAATATCTTGAGCAATCAACTAAGAATTTGGAGATAATTAAATCAACTGAAGCACTTATCCAATCTTTAGAAAGACAAGAAAACTTAATGAGCATTGAATACTCTGAATCCTTTTGGCCGGAACAAGCTAGGTCACCAAGTTTTTCTTTGGATATAAATATATTAATAGATATGGAGGAAGCAGAGGAATGCCTTTTACCTCGAAAATATTGTGGCAGGAAGGGAGACAAACCCTTACCAGAGTTTATACCATCTAATGAGATTGAAGAGGGTCTATTTGTTGCAGTTTGGGCATCTGATCCAGGTTCAGAGTTGGATGACCAAGGTGGCCCAATTTGGGTTGCAAAGGTTGCTAAGATAGAAAGGGATGACAAGGGAACTCCTATAACATTTACAGCTTTATGGTATGAACCAAAGCCATTGAAAAATCTCAAGAGAAGATATACAATAAAACAACTCTATGAGGGATGCTTGCAAAAGAAACGTGAATGGGTTCCAAATAATGAGGGATTAACAGAGGTGGAAGTCAGTAGCATTATTCATTGCTGGAAATCGAGGATACAAAGTTTTAAAAAGAAGCATGGATACAATGTTGAAAAATGTATCACAATCCCTGATCCAAGTCGTGTCCATATTAAACATCATTTGGCAAGACTTGACCCATCAAGCTCAAATACATTACATGAATTTGATGACTCTGAACGAGATTCAGATGCATAAGATAATGTTTTGTATGCTTTTTTCCATACAAATGGTGTATCTATACACCAGCAATAAGATAATTTATTGTATGGTTTGTTTTTCAAAAAAAGGGTGTATCTATACACCACTTACATATTGAATTCAACAAACTCTTTTTTTTCAAAAAAATGGTGTATCTATACACCACTTATATGTTGAATTCAACAAACTCTTTTCATATGGTGTCATATTTTCACTTCATAGTGTTAAAATTGAACTTGAGTTAGGAGACTACTATTATCATTATTATAGTTATTGGATGGGGGCACCATGCATGAGTTTGGGAATTATAGCTTCACTGAGCCATTTTTTTTAAAATTAGAGGTTACCACTTGACTTTTTAGCTTAATAAGGCCATATTTGTATATAAGTGACCCATTTAGTGCTCAAAAAAACCCAAATTTTTAGCTCACTAAGTGAAGTTGAGTGGAGAGGATATGCTCCAAAAAAAAGTCCAAATCAAGAGAGAAAGTCCAAAAATTTTGAATAGTGTGTTGATGTGGAAATCCATCCCAAGGCATGAATGATAGCTAAAGATGTGTGGCACAGTATGTGCATGTCCAGTTTGTTGATGCTTCCAAAGCCTACATTTCTTTGGATGTGGCAATGCCTACATTTCAATACTAATGGGTCGCTCGAATTCAAAAATTCAGAGCTATCAATCTATGAGCCATTCTCAACCGAAATCAATTGCATGCGGTTTGTAATTTTTTGGAGAAAATTCCAAATGCTAAATAAAAGTCCTTTGCCCCCCTCCATGTGCCTTCACTTCTCACATGCTTGATTTCTTTCGCCATATTGGGCAATGAGATTATGGACAAAACCCAATCACAAATGCATCAAAGGCCCGTAAGTGTGAGACAATCAGTAGAGCCTAGTGCAAAAACTCGTCCAGCAAGATAGATGACCCACGATAGGGAGGGGGAGAGGACTTGGAGGAAGAACTGTAGAATGTTTGAGGCTCATACTTTCCTAGGGAACAGGAAGCATCCAAGGAGGCAGGAAATGCTTAAGGTAAGCTCTCAAGCAGCGTGCTCTATGTTGCCCTTCCCAAGCTGAGGGGTGGCTGAGGTCAAGGCAGTAAAGGAAAGAAGGGGAGGATGAAGGGGCAATGCAGCTTTGCCCTCACTTTATATACATGCTCCAGGGCTCAACAAGAACTTTTTGGAATTCACCAGAATGCGTCGTTAATTAATGTTAGATGCTTACGTTAATTTTTTCTGTGCGAGATGGAATTTGATTTTTCCAATATCCTGGTGACCTATTGAGATCAGTTTAAATATGATGACATTGCATCACATACTTGGCATAGCTATCAAAAGTTTCTTGACATAGATATTGTGAGATTGCATCACATACTAGCCACAAATTCCTTGTCCACTTTGTTGATGCTTGTAAATCCCACTTTTCTTTGGATGTAGCAATGTAGCTACTGGTATTGTTTTAGATATGATCATGGGTCAACGTTTGCTTGGGTATAGCCAATCACAAAACTATTTTTGGGGCCATTTTGAGGCCATGATGCGATGCGCTCTTCGGTCAATATTTGAGTTTTGTGCGGACCCACGCTCTAGCTGAAAATTTTTCCAATGTCATGAAGACGCACTGGCGTAATAATGAGATGCAATCTATTTGTTCAGAACACCGCATAGCTCGATACGTGGCATCTCTGCACTGCTTCACGCAGTGCACTCTCTGGCCTATGCCACCTAATCACTTATCATTATGCAACCTTTTGTTGCAGCTTTGCCACCTATCACTATGCACGCACCCATACAGATCATTAAAATTGAAGGTTGGCTTAGAGAGACCACCACGTTGGTTCTTGGCATAATAATTAGATGCAATCTATTATTCTGAACACCGCCGCAGTGCACTGATCACCTGTCATCGTGTAGCCTTTTGCCACTTCTTTGCCTGCAGCCCATGCAAATCATAGGTTGGCTTGGAGAGACCACTGTGCTAGTTTTTGGCATAATAATGAGACGCAATCTATCATTCTGACTCTTGAGCATCGCGTCTCAGTGCAGTCTCTAGCCTGATGACCTATCATCGCCCAAAATTCAAGGTTGTCTTATAGAGACCACCGTGCTAGTTCTTGGAGTTATATCTCTGTTACCTATTTTTACATATTACAAGAGGAGGTCTATGATGACCACGAGCTCTACTATGCACATTGCTATAGATGGGGAAACCATGATACCTCCCAATGTGAATTCCCAAGGGTCCTTCCCCAACTGATTTATCAAGCGAGACCCCCATTAGACCTGATGGCCCCACCCAACCCTATGAATGCACAAGGCATCCCTTTAGCCAATTCAAGTCAATATAGGACACAACAAGCTCCCTTATTGCCACCCATACTGGGTCCGCAACCTTCCCCACCTCATATAACTCCAGTAAATCCAGTGTTGGTGGAGGAACTACCCAATGATTGCGAGGAACTGGAACAAGACCACAGTCACCCCGACTATTACCCTTGCAACAAGGAGGGAAGTGGCATCATAAGCCTAGGGCACCAACTCAATATGTAATATGTTACTACCCTCTTCCAAAATCTAGGGAAGGGGGGGACAAGGTCCATAAATAATATGCATGGATTTCCTTTAAATTTTTTTAATATGCAAGGGAAAAATATGAAAATTTCATACCCCTCCTCCCACAAAATATAAGGTATATACCTTGAAAATATGCAAGATTTTAAGATTTGTACATATTTTTCATAATATGTGAGGCCCAATTCAAAGTGTAAAGACATATTTGAAGCTCTTTTAGTGTAAAATACAACCATATTAATTGAATAATTTCTACTCATGGCATATTGTTAAATTCATCTCATACTCAAGATTTTGATAGGTTTTCTTACCAAAGGGAGTTGGCACCCCAGGATAATAAGTCACTACCTCCTACATGAGGATCAACATGTCATAGTGTTCTAGACGTCTCCCATTCCTGCAAGGGCAAGAGACATGAACTTCGTAATGCGAAGGCCCCCAATCCAATGCTATACTTGCCAAGGTCCGCATGGGGTAAGTGAATGCCCATATAAGGGCTCAACAGACCCTCCTGTGTCATGCTTTAAATGCTAAGGGCCATATTTTCTAAAGGGTTGGCCCTATAGGGATCTTAACCCTATGGTACCACCCACGACATGCCCTATGCCATTGTGTGATGGTTGCAGTCTAGAGAATTTATTCAAGGATTTTCCCCTGAGGAGACCAGCAACTCCGGCAACCCCTCCCAAGAGTAGTAGCATCAATTTGTTGAGTATTGAACAGGGTCAAGTAGCAGCAGTGCCCTTGAAGGTCATCACAAAGATGCAAGCCAGGGACATAGGCAGTTAAATGAAGAAGCAAGCAAGGAAGGACAAAGCGCCCATGCTGCAAAACCCCAAGGCACCCCAACCCCCACATACGAGGTCCAAGAAGGCCACCCAAGTAGGTGAAGGAACGAAACAAGTGCAAGATAGTTTAGATGAGGAGATAGCCACCCTCACCACCTCCTCTACCTTCAGACAAGCCGTCTCCCAAGATGACCCAAGTATGCCTCCGTACCCAGATTCAAACAGGCCAGTACAGGTCCCTGGGTGCCAGGTCAATATGTAATATGTTACTACCCTCGTCCAAGATCTAGGGTACGCGGGGACAAGGTCCATATATAATATGCATGGATTTTCTTTAAAAAATCAAATATGCAAGGGAAAAATATGAAAATTTCATGTCCCCCCTCCCACAAAATATAAGGTATATAATGCAAGATTTTAAGATTTGTACACATTTTTCATAATATGTGAGGCACAAGGGGGGGAGTCTTTTGGATGAGGGGGGGTATAACAAAAAATACACTAAAATATGAAAACCCATCTCCTTTCAAATTAATGTAACTTTTTCATGTGTTACCGAAATTTCAAGATGTAACGGCATATTTGAAGCTCTTTTAGTGCAGAGCACAACCATGTTCATTTGAATAATTTCTACTCATGGCATATTGTTAAATTCATCTCATATTCAAGATTTTGATAGGTTTTCTTACTAAAGGGAGTTTGTGCCCCTGGTGCAGGCCCAAGGCCTCACATCCCCACCTCCGTATAAGGGAGCCTATCGAGACCCAGCCTTGGAAAAATAACACTTAATAGACACTCAGAACTTGGTACGGGAATGCCAAGAGAAATTTGAGCATAGGCTCAATGCTAACAGAGGGTTGGATACCATCCACCTAAACCACCTACCTACTCATAGAGGGGCAAAGGTTCTTAGGGTGCTAGAGAGGGTGGAAGAAGAGGAACAATTCAGCTCTGGTAGATCAGAGGCTCCATACTTGATGCAGGGAATGTTCCAAGAGGACCCAGTACTACATAACCTACGAGAGGAAGGAGACATTTACGGTCTCAAGGATCTACTATCAGAAGGTAGGGAGACCTCTCAAAGGAACCATGTGATAGCACCAAGTTAGCAGCCTTCCTCTCCACAAAGGTTAAGATGTGAATTGCATCCTTGTTAAGAGGGAATCCTACCCTCTGGCAAGACCTCTCAAACTGGATGAAAGGGCAATTCTTGCCCTCAGGACCTACCAGCCCCAAAGTCGACCAACTGTAGTAGGAAATCCAGAACCTACCCAAGGTCCCCATCAATAAGTTAGGCCAATACTTTGAAGGTGATGATACTAATGTAGCTATCCCCATAACCTTCCAGAACAAAAGGTGGACGCCATCTTGGATGCGGGAGTGGGTGTAAGTGTCCATAACAAGGAATGCTGGGAGAGGTGGGGAAAACCTTCTCTCAAGAAACCCACCTGGTAGTGAAGCTAGTGAACTACTGAACCCCTGGGAGTCCTCACAGGTATTGACATTAAGGTATTTAGCTTCACATACCCCGTTAAATTTGTAGTCATGGACTTTACCCAGCAGCTTGGATATGAAGCCATTCTAGGCAAGCCCTTCTTACAAATGTCCAGACTCGTACATGAATGGTGCACCGATGACATCTATTTACGGCATGAGAAACAAATCGCGCGAGTGGACTTGCATACATACAAGGCTCACCCACTGTAAGGACAACATTTTGCTATGGAATTTGACACAACTGATAGGACCGCATCCCTAAAATCATTCCAAACTTGTGGGAAAGAAGAGGGTGAGGAGGCCCCTCTCCTTGAGATCAAGAGTTCTCTCAGAATTGGATGCACATTCATGAAAATATTGACATCCCAAAGAGAATAGGGTTCCAATTAACAACCCCCAAGCACGAAGGGTTGAGCATGGTGGTTCCCCTCAGAATGTTTAACAAGCTCAAAGCCAGCAAGGTGAGCAAGGGGACAGTAAGGGTCAAATCGGACCTCCACTGGCTAACATATGTGGGTGCCACTACTGCTCACCATGAGTTATCCTCCAATTGGGAAACATGGTTGAGTAAGGTTACCTCCCTCGTTAGCTTCATAAGTGCCCTGAAGGAGCCCCCCTTAGGTTCAAAGCTCCTAACCCCTAAAATCCCAACAGGGCCAAGAGGAATACCACCCCAAGGGGAGTGGGGGAGGAGGATGAAGAGAAGGAGGATCTAGGACAAGTACCTACCCATTACAAGGCCTGCACGATCGAGGATCACAAGATCTTATACCAACAGGCCAAGAGAACTCAGGAAGAAGGGTGCTTCCAAGGATATGATGGGCTAGCTAAGGTTAAGGAGGTAAGCCTGGCACTAGGAAGGGGAGGACCCACAACCAGTATTCATCACCAGATGACCTCATCCCTAACAAGGAGAATGCATAATTGCCCTCCTTTGAGAGTACAAGGACTAAATGGCTTGGAAATACAAGGATATGAAGGGTGTGCTTGCTGACATCATGCAACACACAATACCCATGCTAGATGATGTCAGGCCAATGCATCAATGTCCCTATCCTATGAATCCCAAATATGCTCTCATAGTGGGAGAGGAGATCCAAAATTTCATAGATGTAGGATTCATCTATGAGATAGAGCATACAGAGTGGGTGTCACCCATTATGATAGTCCTAAAGAAGAATGGAAAGATAGTCCTAAAGAAGAATGGAAAGATTTGAGTATGCGTGGATCTAAAAAAAGTCAATGCTGCCACAAGGGTGACCACTATCCCTTGCTTTTCATGGAACATGTTCTAGAAAGAGTAGCCAGAAAGGAAGCTTATAGCTTCCTCAATGGATTCTCAAGATATAATCAAGTGTCCATTGCCGCGCAAGATCAACATAAAACTTCCTTTGCAACCGAGTGGGGTGTGTATGTAGCCAAAGTAATGATTTTTGGGCTTACCAATTCACCCACCACATTCTAGCGGTTGATGATCACCGTCTTCAGTACCTAAGCGACTTCGTGGAAGTCTTTTTGGATGATGTGTGCATGAAGTCGACATGGGATGATCACTTGAGATACCTAAAATTGGTCCTAGAGATGTGCAGGTTGTACCATATATCCTTGAATCCCCTCAAGTTCCAATTTCGGGTCAAACATGGCATGGTTCTTGGCGACAGTGTGTCCCAGAATGGTATCTCCATGAGCTACAACAAGATCAATCTCATTCTAGAATTACCTCCCCCCACAAATTCCAAGGGCAAGCAACAATTTACAGACCATATGGGCTACTATCAAAGGTTCATCCTGTTCTACGTAAACATAGCTCGGAAGCTGTTAGTAGTCTTTGAATGGACCAAGGAATGTCAGAAATCCTTTGAAACCCTTAAGCTAGCTCTGGCCATAGCACTGGTATTACGGGCCCGTACTAGAATCTAATATTCCATGTTCACATAGATGCCTTGAATTTTGCTATCGCATGTGTGTTAGCCCAACCAGGGGACCTGGGGCACCAACTCAATATGTAATATGTTACTACCCTTGTCCAAAATCCAAGGTATGGGGGGACAAGGCCCATAAATAATATGCATGGACTTCCTTCAAAATTTTCAAATATGCAAGGGAAAAATATGAAAATCTCATGTCCCCCCTCCCATAAAATATAAGGTATATACCTTGAAAATATGAAAGATTTTAAGATTTGTACATATTTTTCATAATATGTGAGGCCCAAGGGGGGAGATCTTTTAGATGGGGGGGGTAAAACAAAAAATACATTGAAATATGAAAACCCATCTCCTTTCAAATTAATGTAACTTTTTCATGTGTTACCCAAATTTCAAGTTGTAAAGACATATTTGAAGCTCTTTTAGTGTAGAACACAACTATGCTAATTTGAATAATTTCTACGCATGGCATATTGTTAAATTCATCTCATGCTCAAGATTTTGATAGGTTTTCTTACCAAAGGGAGTTGGGGCCCCAGGGCAAGGGATTACAACTTGTACTACCCGCCCCGGTGTACTTTGCTAGCTGACAATTAAATGATGCCGAGGTTAATTACATGACAACAAAGAGGGAAGGCCTGAACATGGTCTATGTAGTTAAGAAGTTCAAGCATTACTTGTTGGCTATGTAGCAAAGAAGTTCAGGCATTACTTGTTAGCCAACAAGTTCATTTTTTTTGTTGATCATCAAGCATTACTATATTTGGTTAACAAGCCCTGCATGATGGGACACATCACAAAGTGGATGCTAATCCTTCTAGAGTTTGGCTTCATAGTCGCCGTGTGTAAGGAAAAGACTCATGTCCTAGCCAACCTCCTCTCCAGGATTCCCAATGGGGAAGCTCCGATAGGAGTCAAGGATGATCTCCCAAATGCTCCCCTATTCCTCATTGACATAATTCCAAAATGGGCAGCCAAAATAGGCCACTACTTAGCAAACGAGTTGCCTCTAGAAAAATCCCTCGAGAGGGATAGGGCCTGCAAACTCATCAAGGACACAATAGCACATCAGCTAATTGCAAGCCAGATAATTGCATGGGAAAGGATGGCATCATGCGTAGATGCATGTGCGAGCACGAATAGTGACTAAGGAACTCATTTCCTTAGCAAAACTATAGCAATCTTGACTAGTGAGTTCATGATCATACATAAAAAGTCAATGCCATACTACAAACGGCCTGGCTGAGAGCTCGAATAAAATGTGCTACAAGATTATAACTTGCACTGTCGAAGCCGTTCGTAGCCAAGGCACATAATGGCAAGATCAAACAACGTAAGCAATTGGCCTTGCTTAAGGCAACACTCGAACATCCAGGACTAATTGATGAATTAGCAAAAGATCTAGCTAGGTTTAATGTCCAATTTCCGGGCTTGATCTACTCATCCAGGAACTTGTGGATCTGAGAGTGAGCCATAACTTCATCTCCCACGAAGTATGGGAAACATTGTAGTTACCTCTAAACCTTACTGTGGCTTCAGTCTTGCACCATCAACGATCAACTCTTAAGCACATTAGGGTATGTGGACTTGAAACTAATGTTGTTTGCCAGGAAGTAGAGATTCATTTTTATGTTCTCCCCATAGAGGTGACCAACGAACAGATGATATTGGGAAGGACCTGGTGCTATGCCATGAACTGCCAAATTGACTAGAGGACTAGAACAGCATCTCTCACGAATCGGGGGAGGATTGTGGTAATTCCTCTTTGTGAACTTCATCCCACCCCTCCCACAGTACCACCTTCTACCAGAGGCAAGGAAATTTTTAACGAAGGCAGCAATCTTGGCCCCAAACCTCGAAAGGAAATCTTGGCCCAGACAGTACAAAGTTCTAATTGCAATGATAGCAAGGTTGTGCCGCAATCTACTCCACCATCCCTACCACCCACCTAGAAATTCCATGAACAATAGGTGCAAGAAGGCATTCTATGTGCACAAGCAAATCCACCGCTAAGGTTGTGGTGCCATATCTGCGTCGTCAGTGGCCATGATGAGAACAGTTGCATCTTCAACATGCGCAACAACCCACCTCGACCTCAACAATACCAAGCGGCACCGATGCCAGTGTACAGGCAACCGGCACTTGCACAAGCACCCCTAGCTCCAAGGCTAAATCATGTTCTCGTTTCAACACAAGTCCCACAACTACTAAGGAATCCGAATCCACGACCATATCCAAGAGCACCAAATCCAGCTCCTCAGCAGGCAGTTCAAATACATCAATTACAAGCTAAGGAAGTAGACTCGCCATTTGAGTATGAAGCAGAGTATCCAATGTACTATGTAGAAGGTGCAGAGAGTCTAATATTAGTTTATGCAAATCAAGTACATCCCAACACATGTCACACACCAATCAAGTGCTACGATTCTGGAGAAAATCACCGGATCGCAGAGTGCCCTCATCATGGTAGCCCAGCTACTTTCCAACCACTCTGCAGAGATTGTGGCATAAGACATGCTTGTATGGATTGTCCCATGAAAAATAAGGTCATAGAACAAACAGAAATTAAGCTTGACATTCCCATTGGCATCATTAGGGTGGACCATCAAAGTCTGGGTCCCGGCAAGTGTAAAATCACAACTTGTAAATGTAATTACATGCCAATAGACAGAGGCCACCACGGACCCTAACATTCCAATCCAACCAAAGCGACTTTTGAAAAAGAAAGCACAAGCGCCTCCACCTCCGCCAAGCAATGAGTAGCCGAGCTCATCCACATCAACTCCCGAGCCTCAAATAAAAGAAGCTCCATACCCAAATGCAGCATTGGAGAAGGCTCGTTTTCAGGCACTTCAACAATGGGTACAAAAGAATAAGCTCAATTTAAAGCTGAGAAACAAGCTCAAGACCCAATCCATGACTTGGCCCCACAAAGTATTGATACTGTACTCGAGCCTTTGTTCCAACAACAAACTCCACAACAGAATGTACTGCCATGTGAACTTGAAGGAGATGCACTCTCTAGCATCCTGAGTTGCCCTGTGTCAATTCCCATCGGAATCCTTCTACGAAATTGTCCCAATCTCTGGGAGAGTTTCAAAGGATGGGTTGAACTCACAAATCTCCCTCCGCCTACGAACGACATTGAAGATATCTCTGTGCAGATGGGTGAGAGAGATGACATACGCAACATTAGTGTGCCTTTGATCCACAAGGCATATAATGAAGTCCAAGCCATAGTGGATGGTGGAGCAGGTGTAAATGTCCTATCAAAGGAGCTCTACGAAGAATGGGGTCTCCCACCAATGCAAATGGCTAATTTCAACACACGCCTTTCCGATGATTCACAGGCTAAACCCTTGGGAATAGTGAATGGTGTGTCCACAAAGATCGCAGGAGTCCACTTTTCCCTTCAATTCACAATCTTGGATCTCCCCAAAAAACCCTATCAAACCTTACTGGGACATCCTTGGTTATGGGAAGCATCAGTCCTCCATGACTGGGGCATTGATAGACTCACCATTTAGAATTGTGACACCGCCATCAGGGTGAATGTGGGGATAGGAGCTATTAAACCAATTGTGCCTAGAGCATTGGACTCAGGGGGGTCACTATGTATAAACCCTCTATATCACGTGCGTTCAAGGCCTATATTTAAAATCCCTTATCTGTAAAATTTTTCATTAATAAAATGTACCCCTTTTCTATACAAATCTGTAAATTTTTTCCAAAACTATTTTAAATAGTCCCTTATGTATATTTATTTCTGTAAATTTTAGAAATAAAAAATATCCTTTTGTTGAACTCACGTGATAGGGTTACATATGATGAGTGACCCCCTCGAGGCATTGGATGACACATCTTCCACAACAATCTCAAGCAAATTAGCTCCCTTGCAACATCATGCCATAGCGGGTGACTCACAAAGCAATGTCAATAACTAGATATAGACCTTGGCAACCATCGACAACTACCATTCATTAGACCCCATCTTCTCACAGATAGATGCTAAGGCACTATTGGTAGATCCTCCACTCCCACATGAAGAACCAATCTATCTAGAGATGCCATTTTTTATGGCTAACCTCGAGTGGAATAATGAACCTGAAGAAGGTACCCATAACAATGATGACTCAGATTTTCCTTGGGACCTTGAAATAGTGGCTGAGAATGCTGATATTGAAGGACAAATCTTTGATAATGACTTAGCCATTCTGCATGCCCTAATGGCAGTTGAGCTCCCAAAAGTTGAACCTCCAAAGTTGAATAATAGTAGAAGATTCCGCAAGAAAGCTGAAGGAAGAAATTGCAAAAAAGCCAAGGCCGAGCACTTCAATGAATTCAAATGAGTCCAAACAAGGATCATTGAATTTTACCTTGCAAAGTCAGCTCCCTCAAAATCAAAACCACCGTCTCTTGAATGGTCACCTGAGGGACTGAAAGGAGTATGCGTAGCAAATGAACCCTTACTTGGAAACACCCTACCAGTGGAAAAGTTACCCCACAGTTCCCAACGTAAGAAGTTTCGAAAATATAAGCCACATGTTCGGATGAAGCTCGATCAAGAGAATTCAGAAAAAGAAGGTCAAAAAGAGCCTAGCAAATTGGTAAATGAGACTATGCTACCCAATGTTGAGATATCAAGCTCTATCCCCGATATATCTCCTGGATGACTATCATTTATGTCACCGCCTATGTTAGTTGTACTTGTGGTGTAGTTAGACTACCACGTATGTTTTTGGTTTGGGTTCACATATGAACCACGTATTCTAGGTTTTGACATATAGGGTATTTCCCTCTTCTATTGTATGGTTGTTGTGTGAAAAAGTGAAGAAAGGCTTCACCCTCCAACCTTGTGTCCTCTCTCTTCTGTGTGTTGTGAAGAAAGCTGAACTTGAGTCTCCTATCTCTCTCCCTTATTCTTTACATGGTATCAGAGCCTTGTTCGTGGTAAGGAGCTCAAGAAAGCAAGCCAAGTTTGTGGTGTCCTGGTAAGAGGACCAGTGTTGCTTTCCTATTTCGAGTTTGGGAGCAAATCTCTGCAGGTAGCACAGCCAGAAGTGCAGGAGTGCATTGTTTCAGATTGAGAGGCCCTTCGCGGTGTGGCGAGAGCACAGTATATGCTGCGGACAAGGGCGAAGCCCTTGGTGACTTTATTTTTTTGTTTTGAGGCCGTTTCGGGTCCCGTTTTGAAGGCGGAAGTTCTTCACAGGTACTCAGAAAAAGGCCCTGTTTTTCGCTGTGCGACTGTGCGACCACTGCGCGGCTCGTCGGTGGAAAGGTGCCAGAGAAATTGCATCGTATGCCTGTGTGCAGAGATATTGGGAGTTGCAGACTCATGCCTGTTGCCTGTTGATGCAAAATCGTCACTAGGAAGTGACTGTGTGGTGAAATACCACTTTCGTCAGTGTTGCAGATCTGCCCCTGTGAGGCTTTTTGCAGAAGTTTTGCTATCTGCCCTTGTGAGGCATTTGCTGTGTTTACAGGTTGCTGTTGCAATTCGTGATTTGTAAAATGTCTGAGAATCTGTCTACCATTGTCAGTGAGAAGCTTGACAAGAACAACTTCCAATCATGGAAGTTCAGGATGACAAACTTCCTCATGGGAAAGGGAGTTTGGGAGTACATCAGTGGTGAAACTGCAGAACCAGTTTTGGGTGCTGCTCCCACTCCTGCTGAATTGAAGGCCTATAAAGAATGGCATGAAAAAGCCAGAAAATGCTTGTATTGGCTGTCTGTTAGCATTTCAAATTCTATGATTGTGCATATACAGGATGTAGAGACGCCTAAGGAGGCATGGGATACATTGGTGAAGCTGTATAGCACAAATACCAAGGCACGAAAGATGCAGCTAAAGCAAGAGTTGCACAATGTGCAAAGGAAAAATCTGAATATAAATGAGTATTCCTTGAAGGTGAAAGGCCTTGCAGATTCTCTTGCCTCCATTGGAGCACCTGTTGATGATGAGGACTTAGTGTCCGTGACCTTGAATGGTCTTGGGAAAGATTATGCACAGTTTCGGACATCCATTGGAGTCCGTGAAACATTTCCTGATTTTCAGGAACTTATTGCTCTCTTGCTGAGTGAAGAGAAAAGGAATGGTGGTTTAGCCACCTCAACTTCTCAAGAGACTGCTTTCTACTCGAATACAGGTAGAGGCAGAGGTAGAGGAAGAGGCCGTTTTGGTGGTCGTGCAGGAAATCAGAACCAACAGCAACAACAGGAAAACCAATCCTATGGAGGAGGACGTGGTAGTTCTAGAGGTAGGGGGAGCCAAAGAGGCCGTGGTTCATGGCAAAGGAATCAGCAAGTAAATAGCAGCACAGAATGCTATTATTGTGGAAAGCCTCGACACAAGGGGAATACATGCTATAAAAAGCAGAATGACATCAAAAGTGGGAAGTTGCAGCAAAGCAACTATGCATCATCAAGTGGGCATGGTGATGACAGAAATGAGCACCTTTTTGTGATGCAGCATATGGTTAACTCCATGTCAGGAGATGCTGCAGCTTGCAATGATGTTTGGTATGTTGATTCAGGTGCCTCTAACCACATGACCAGTCATGGTGAGTGGTTTCATGATGTTAGAAATTTGGATAAGCCAGGTTATGTTGAAACAAGTGATGATACTGCGCACCCAATTACGCAGGTTGGTAAAGTGCCATTGGCTATGCAGGATGGCAAAACGAAGTACTTGGCAGATGTACTTCATGTTCCAAAAATCACTAAGAACCTGGTTTCAGTTGGCCAGATGGTTGAGCAAGGTCTGCAGGTTAGATTTAACCCTGATGGATGCTTTGTTGGGACTTGAAAAATAAGTGCCGCTTGGTTACAAAAGGCAACAAAAATGGAAGAATGTTCACCTTGGATGTTGATATGCCTGAGGTGAAAGCTGCTATGTTTGCACATGGGAGAGGTGTCATTGCAGATATTGAGATATGGCACAAGCGCATTGGGCACGTGAATATACAAAGGCTGAAATCTATGCAAACGAAAAACATTGTTGCAGGTTTGCCTAAATTCAGAGTTGAGGGAATGCAAAAGGTATGTGAAGCATGCCAAATGGGTAAGCAGGCCAGACATGCATTTCCCAAAAATGCTAAGGTGAGCAGAAGACCTTTGGAAGTGATCCATTCAGATGTTTGGACAACCAAAGCTGCTTCTATTGGTGGATGCCATTATTATGTGATGTTTATTGATGACTACACTAGGAAGGTGTGGATTTATTTTATGAAGCACAAAAGTGAAGTGTTCAGCCATTTCAAGGCTTTTAAGGCCATGGTTGAAAAAGAGAAAGGTGTGCATATTAAAGTGCTAAGATCTGATGGAGGGGGAGAGTACTTTTCAGAAGAATTTTGTGAATATCTGAAAGAACAGGGAATTCAAAGGAAGTACTCATGCAGGTCTACCCCTCAGCAGAATGGGGTTGCAGAAAGGAAGAACAGGCATATTGCAGAAGTAGGACGGGCGATCCTAAATGAGAAAAACATGCCTGATTATTTTTGGGCTGAAGCAGTAGCAACTGCTGTTTATATTATGAACAGAACCCCCACTGCAGCTGTCCATGGCATGACGCCTGAAGAAATGTATACAGGCCAAAAACCAGATATTTCTCACTTGAAGGTATTTGGTTGCATAGCTTATGTTCATGTTCCTGATGAGAAGAGAACAAAGCTGGATCCAAAGGCAGAAAAATGCATCTTTATTGGATATGCTCTGCACCAGAAAGGGTATCGCTGTTATAACCCTTCCACCCGCAAAATGCAAGTGAGCAGAGATGTTGTTTTTGATGAAATGAGCAGCTGGTATGCACCAACTGTTATGGTAGGAGATGCAGATGCAGGAAATGAGAATGCTGCAATAAATGCAGAGCAGCAATCTCAAGCCTTGAGTGGACCCAGAGAGTCCTCTACTAGTGGATCTAATGCATGGACAGGGAGATTGAGATCTAGTGAATCGTCACATGGCAGTCCTGATAGTGTTGTGCAGGTATCACATAAGGGAAAAGAAAAAGTGGACCATGCTCCAGTGTTTGATGTGTCTGCTAGTAGCTCTCATGTTGATGGAGAGTCAAGTGGCTCTGAAATGAGCCTTGATGAGGAACTTGGGATTCCTTCTGTTGTTACACCTGGTGCAAGGAAAAGCAGACATGATTTAAAGACTCCTGCAACTGATCCAGTTGTACGGAGGTCCACTCGTATTAAGTATCCAGTTGACAGGCTGAGATATGATGGGTATACAGCACATCACTATGCTTATATGGTCAAGGTTCTAGAGGAGCCAAAGCCCACATGTTTTGAGGATGCAGCAGGGCATAAAAATTGGGAAGCAGCTATGGATGAAGAGATGGCTGCCTTGGATGCAAACTACACTTGGGATTTGATGCCTTTGCCTCATGATAAGAAGGCTATTGGCTGCAAGTGGGTTTACAAAGTAAAGCACAATGCTGATGGGTCTGTTAGCAGGTACAAGGCAAGATTGGTTGCCAAAGGTTTTGCGCAGACATATGGAATTGACTATGAGGAAACTTTCAGCCCAAATGCAAGGATGGCAACCGTGAGAGCAGTAATTGCTATGGCTGCTGCAAAGGGATGGTCTTTGCATCAGATGGATGTGAAAAATGCCTTCTTGCATGGTGATTTGCAGGAAGAGGTTTATATGATGCAGCCAGAAGGTTATGAGGATAATTCACACCCCGATTTTGTATGCAGGTTGCGCAAAGCCTTGTATGGCTTAAAACAGGCGCCGAGGGCATGGTCAGACAAGATAGGGCAATATCTTGTCACTATTGGATTTCAGATTTCCAATTCAGATTTTTCACTTTATGTGAAAAGAACAAACAGAGGGATTGTGCTTGTGGTCATCTATGTTGATGACTTGATTATTACAGGTGATAGTGATGCAGACATTAATGAAGTGAAGCTGCTGTTGAAGCAAAAATTTGAGATGAAGGATTTGGGAGAGCTGTGTTACTTCTTGGGCATTGAGGTTATTAGATCCCCGAGTGGGATATGGCTGTTGCAAAGGCAATACGGTTTGGACATGCTGTCCAAATATGCGATGACAGGCTGTAAGCCTATTTCTGTTCCATTGGAGCAGAATGTGAAGCTCAATGCAGAGACAGGTGAGCTTCTTGAAGATATTACTATGTACAGGCGCATAGTAGGTAGCTTGATTTACATGACTATAACTAGACCAGATTTGAGCTATGCTGTGGGGCTGGTGAGTCAGTTTATGCAGGCACTAAGGAAGCCACATTTGGATGCGGCTAGGCGCATACTACGGTATGTGAAGTCCACATTGCATTATGGACTGTTTTATGAAGCTGGGTGTGCATTACAGGTACATGGATACACAGATGCTGACTGGGCTGGTAGTGTCTCAGACAGGAGATCTACTAGTGGTTTTATGTTTTCTCTTGGGAGTGGTGCCATCAGTTGGAGCAGCAAGAAGCAGCCAACAGTTGCCTTGTCGAGCATAGAGGCTGAGTACAGGGGTGCAGCAATGGCTGCATGTGAAGTAGCTTGGTTACGGAAGCTACTTGCAGATATGGGACAGTCAATTCATGCAGCAGTTGTCATTCATTGTAACAACATTAGCAGCATCATGCTTGCTAATAACCCAGTTTATCATGCTAGAACGAAGCACATTGAGGTGCATTATCACTTTGTGAGAGAGAAGGTTCTAGCTGGTGAGATTGATCTTGTCTATGTCAGCACTGAGGAGCAGGTGGCTGATATTTTTACGAAGGCATTGGGTACCGAGAAGCTTCGTAGATTTAGGAGCTTGCTTAGTGTACGTGAGATGGATTTGAGCTTGAGGGGGAGTGTTGAGATATCAAGCTCTATCCCCGATATATCTCCTGGATGACTATCATTTATGTCACCGCCTATGTTAGTTGTACTCGTGGTGTAGTTAGACTACCACGTATGTTTTTGGTTTGGGTTCACATATGAACCACGTATTCTAGGTTTTGACATATAGGGTATTTCCCTCTTCTATTGTATGGTTGTTGTGTGAAAAAGTGAAGAAAGGCTTCACCCTCCAACCTTGTGTCCTCTCTCTTCTGTGTGTTGTGAAGAAAGCTGAACTTGAGTCTCCTATCTCTCTCCCTTATTCTTTACACCCAATACACATGGCACATGTCAGACTAGTTCAACACCATTAGAGGCCAATCTTTGAGAAGTGCTGGAATACTTCAAGAATTGCACAAGTGGCAATGTGCCAATAGCAATGCCAAGACCACTAAGAGAATCTGAAGTTCAAGAAACTGATAGCATTGGAGAAACTCCAATCTATGAGGGACTAGCAAAAACACGCAATAAACCATTAGGGGAGAATTGGGGTCTCAAAAGGGCCTCATAAGGAATGGATTAGGGAATGCTTAGTGGGCTAATGCAAGGGGCTTGGAGGGTCCCAAAGAGGCCTAACCAGCCCAACCTAGGTGGGTTAATTTGAGCCCACCTCTCCCCCCATCAATGAGGGGAGGGGGCCACTTTTTGAAATTTAAATTTCAAATTTCGAATCTCCCTCCCTCCCTCTCTATCTCTCTCTCCCTCCCTCCCTCCCTCTCTCTCTCTCTCCTTCCCTCCCTCTCTCTCTCCCTCCCTCCCTACCTCCCTCCCTCCTCTTCCCTCTCCCTGTCCCTCTCCCTCCCTCCCCCTCCCTCCTCCTCTCCCCTCCTCCGTCTTGCTCCTCCTCCTCCCTCCTCCCTCTCCCCTCCTCCTCCTTTTGGCTCCTCCTCCCTCCTTCCTCTCCCCTCCTTCTCCAGCCGCCTAGCATCCCTCTCGTCTGCTCCTCCCTCTTGTAGAATCTCTCCCCTCCTCCTCCCTCTTGTAGCATCTCTCCCCTCCTCCTCCCTTCTACAACAGCTCCTTCCCTCCCTTCTACACCTGTCGCCCTACTCTTCTCCTCCTCTTCCTCTTGCCCTCATCTGCTTCTCCTCCTCCCTCTTCCTTGCTACTCTCTCCCTCTCATTGCTCCATCTTTGCTAGCTCTCCCCTACATTTTAGCCTGTATCACTGATACCTCTCTTTAAGTACTCATGGCACCATTCGAGGATATATCCAACAAGTACCATGTGAACCTACAACTGGAGGCAGAATATGCAAGCACACGTTCTTTGGGATATAGTCGAACTCCTCAAAGTGTGCTCCACAGTCTTTGATTGCAAGGGAAGAAGCATCTTGGCCTTTGGGTGGATGGAAACTTATATCCTTTAGACCCTGCCACCCAAAAGAGTCCTCCTTTTCATACAGTGCATGATGTTGTTCGGTTTTTTGGCAAGGGACATGCTAGATTGCTTGGTTATTGCAATTGATTGAACCATTCTCAGACATTGGCTATGCAAGCAAGCGAGGTGCAGAGAGCCCAAGTAGAAGAACTTGCACATTTGGGAAATATTACTATTGTGGCAATGCATAATAGTATGCAAGATCTCCAATTGCAAAACAAAGGACTCAGTGACAAAGCACATGCACTGGACTTGGAGCGACATGAATTGGAAGAATCAATCTAGAAGCTTGCTGAAAGCAAACAAGATTTGCAAAGGTCTATCTATGGCCAAGTTCAACGTGCTGTGGAGAAGGAACGAGAGAAGTCGATAGAACGAGTACAAAAGTTGAAGGGAACACCTTTGGGACTGAAGGAGAGGAAAAGACAATTGCAATCTATGGATGCATTGTCAACCAATAGTGGTGCCGGAAAGAGGAGAATACGGGCTACAAGGTTAGTTCCCCAAATTTTCAATGAAATTTCTTACCCCAAAATATTTGTGGTTTTGCATTCTTTCCTAAGACTCATTTGTACTCAACTTTAGGAATTTCATGGAGGATGTGATGGGAACAATGGAAATGAATGATAGTGATCCTTCATATGTTCTAAGAAGTTTAATAAAGCCAAGTGATGTTATGGAAGTGTTGAGGGACCCTAGACAAAAAGGGCTACGTAAACAAGTTATCAAGGGCCTCATCCAAGCAAAGGAGGTGCTTGGAGCTTGTGATGCTACTGGTGTAAGTTGTGAAGCTTACAAATCTGTTTTTAAAATTTTCAAGTCTGCTATGGAGGAAAAGTATAAGATATCTACAATGCCATTGCCAACACTGTGGTGCCACAACTAACATTTTCTTTACCAAAATAAAAGCCCTCTGTTTTGGTTCCTCCCATGTAAACAATTCTCCGTTCTTGGTAAGCTTTGTCAATGGTACACAAACATGAAAGAGATATCGCAAAAATCTGTTGTGCCATTTAATCTGCCCAACAAAGCGTGATAGCTAAATGACTTCCACCTTTCATGGGTCTATGGCCATACCTTCTTCTAAAATTATATGTCCCAACAAGACACCCCTTTTTACAGAGCAAAAGCACACTTCTCTGGATTTAAGCTAAGTCATGCAATTCTACATCTTTCAAGGCATAGTCTCAGATGCTACAAATGCTCATTCTTTTTTCCAAACACAGAAAAATCATCAAGAAAAACTCTGATAAAAGTAGTCAAATAAGGAGAAAAGCCTTCTTGGATCCATTTCTGAAATGTGGGAGGTGCATTCTTAAGACCAAAAGGCATAACATTACTAGCAAAAACTCCCCAGTCCGTTGATGAAAGTTGTCTTGTCTCTGTCCTCTGAAGCCATCCTTATCTGATTGTAGCCACTGAAACTATCAAGGAAGCTATACATCTCGTGTCCATAGCCACAGCATCAAGCATTGTGTCACAGAAAGGCAATGGAAAAGGGTCTGTTATTGTTGCTGCATTTAATTTTCTATAATCAACACATACTCTAAGCTTACCACTCTTCTTAGTTACTATGACTATAGGTGAAAGACAAGTTATCTTATCCACTGGGTAAATGAACCCCACCTTGAGTAGCTTATCAATTTCCTCCTCCACCCTCTGAGCATAGTTTGGATTCATTCTATATCTTTCTTGAACCACTGGGACAGCGTCTCTCTTCAAATTAATTCTATGTTGGCAAAAAGATGGATCAACCCCTTTCATATCCGTGTAATGCCAAGCAAACACATCCTTTAATTCCAATAACAATTTATGTAAAGCTTCAAAAAAAGTATCCTCATGTACTCTTGCACACTTCCTCAAGTGATCCTCAAATGTTGTTTCAGCTTCAATGATTGCTTGAATATCTATTTTAATGTATACTTCCTCCTTCTCATCATCAACATCCCACTGGTCTGCATAAACTCCATCTGACTTCTTTTCTTTACCTTCTTATTGGGCTTCCTTTGGACTGGAACTATCCAAAATCGGAATTGCAGACACCTCCATTGCTAGAAAATTGCGCACTGCAAGACTCTTGTATTGATCAAGAATACTTAGCACATTTACTTCAAAAATTGGCACAAGAGATGGATTTCTTTTGAGGAACCATTCCTCCTCATTATCTTCCACTTTGGCCACCATGTTAATGCCTTCAACCCACCAAGGGCTGAACCCTTTTTGGTACACTCCTTGTTGGAACCATTGCCATTTTAAATTTCTTATTTCCCTTTCTGATGGTCACCCTCTCAGCCCCCCAATCCTGCTTGATCTTGGCTACTTGAAACCATGGCTTGCCAAGTAACATAGAATAAGATTGCTCATCTCCCTCCAATCTGAGGACAATAAAGCTGACCATAAACGTCACTCCGCAAACTTCAATCTATTGATTCCTCAGAATTCCCAGAGGTTGGACCCTCCTTTGGTCTACCATCTTCACCTAAAAAGGGGCTGGTTCTAATTCATTGAGACATAATTTCCTGTAAAGGTCTTCGGACAAAATGTTCACAACCGACCCTCCATCTAACAGGATTTCTAGTATCATTTGTGCCTTATATTCCACCTGAATAAGTGGTATAGTATAGTCCACATCCTCAATCTGTGTTGCATTAATAGCGAGGTCAACTTCCAAAGACTCTCCCTCTTCCTTTTTCACCTTATCCATTAGGCTCCTCATGTCAACTAACAACTTAGTCAACAATTGTGTTTTGAATTCCAGTACCAGATTAAGAAGTTGGTAATGTGATATTGATCTTAGCCTTGTGCAAGCTATGAAACAATTCTTCTTGTTCCCTTGTAACCACATTTTTTGATTCTTTAAGTATGCCAGCTGAGCCTCTTCACAAGTCCCTTTCTTTTTTGGAATGTTTACTTTCTAGCCTTCATCTTGCATATCGAATTCCTCAGGTTGCACTATGCTCCCTTTGCTGTCACCCTAATTTTCCTTTGGTTCCTCCTCAATCACTGTTGGCTTGGCACATTGAGGCTGGACTCTTTTCTCTACTGGTTGTAATGCTTCATCAATCTTTACTTTGGTAGGTATAGGCTGTGTGGTTTCTATCAATGCCCACCTAACCTTTTTGTCTGCATTTACCTTATCCAAAGCTTTAAGAACCTCATGTTGAACTTTCTTTTGCTCATCCCAAACAATTGGGTGCTTGCGTTTGTCTACCATTGGCACTTTCTCTTCCATCGGGATTGGTCACTTAGACCTTATTACAGCCAATGCTACACTTTGTCCCTATGACATCTCACTCTCTTTTTTGCACCCTGAACAATCACATAAAATGGCCAGTATCAGCTCCATAACCTCTTCTCTTGTGCATTTTATGTGATCATGTGTGCATAGCACCATCACATGATCATATGTGCATAGCACTAACCTCATAGAGTGCTGTAAACAAAAGCGAACCAACTTTGTCAGAAGTACCTCTCGTGCACGAGGTATTCTTGATTTGATTCATACATATGTATGGAGTTATGCCCAGACCCGCAGCATCAATGGTTCACTTTATTACTTGACCTTCATCGATGACTACAGCAGATATTGTTGGGTCTACTTTCTGAAAGAGAAATCTGAAGTGTTTTCCAGATTTCAAGAATTCAAAGCCATGGTAGAAAACCAAACAGGCAGAAAGATCAAGGTCATGAGATCAGACAGAGGAGGTGAATACATGTCTTCAGCATTCATGAACTTTTGCAAAAATCACGGCATTCAAAGACAATTCACATGTGCAGATACTCCTCAGCAAAATGCAAGAGCTGAAAGGAAGAATGGGACTTTAGCAGACAGTGCTAGAGCAATGCTTAGTGAAAAGCATCTTCCGAATCAGTATTGGGCAGAAGCAATAGCTACAGCTAACTACTTGCTTAATCGGCTTCCTACCGAACCGATACAAGGTATGACTCCTTATGAAGCATTCACTGGACACAAGCCACGCATTGGGCATCTCTGCATATTTGGTTGCATAGCATATGCCCACATACATGATGATCATCGCAGGAAATTGGATGCGAAGTCACGCAAATGCATCATGGTTGGCTACAGTGAAGAAAGCAAAGCATACAAATTGTATGATCCCATCAACCGCAAAGTCATTATCTCCAGAGATGTAATCTTCGATGAGGAATCAGAATGGAAAACCTCACCTACACAGGAGATAGAAGCATCAACTTCACAGTCATCTACAGAATAGGTTGATGAAGAATAGCAAGAATTGCCACCAACACCCCAAGCAGTGCCACAGCAGCTCAGACGGTCTACTAGGGAAAGCAGACCACCAGCCAGATTGACATATGCTCAGAAAGGCAAAGCAATTCAAGTGGAAACCACCAACTATGCTCTTATGACTACCATCATGGCTACAGAAGAGCCAGTGTACTTCGAAGACGCAGTAGACAAGCCAGAATGGCAAACTGCTATGAATGAAGAAATGGATGCTTTGTATAAAAATCACACTTGGGAATTATGCGACCTTCCACCAGGAAAGAAGGCCATAGCCAACAAATGGGTATACAAAGTGAAGTACAATCCAGATGGCAGTATTCAGAGATACAAAGCCAGATTAGTTGCAAAAGGATTTGCACAACAATATGGCCAAGATTATGATGAGACTTATGCTCCAGTAGCAAAGATGGATTCCATACGGTTCTTGATATCACTAGTGACACTCAGTAAATGGAATGTGTATCAGCTCGATGTCAAGAATGCATTTCTCAATGGTTATCTAGACGAGGAAGTCTACATGCAACAACCAGCCGGTTATGTTGAACCATGAAAGGAGAACAAGGTTTACCATCTCAAGAAAAGTCTCTATGGCTTAAAGCAAGCACCCAGAAGTTGGTACAGCAGAATTGATAAGTATTTTGCTGATCTGGGATACATGAAGTCCAATGCAGATCATACTCTCTACTACAAAATTCAAGGGGAAGATATTACTATTGCACTTTTGTACGTAGATGATCTGATTGTGACAGGAAGCAAGGATAGCTTCATCGGAAAATTAAAACAAGACTTATCTGCAGAGTTCGACATGAAAGATCTTGGACTTATGCACTATTGTCTTGGAATTGAGTTCTGGAGAGATTCAGATAGCACATTCATGAGTCAGCTTAAATATGTTGACAGTCTCCTGAAGAAGTTTCATATGGCAGATTGCAAGATTGCAGCCACTCCCATGGAACAGAGTTTGAAACTTACTAAAGATTCAGAAAAGCCTACAGTCAATGACAGATACTACAGGCAACTCATTGGATCTCTTATATATCTGACAATCACACGGCCCGATATTTGTTATGCAGTAAGCTCACTAGCACAGTTTATGGCAAATCCAAAACAGTCTCACTAGAATGCAGCCAAAAGAGTCTTGAGATACATCAGAGGTACAAGACAATTTGGGATAGAATACAGAGGAAGTCATCCACGGTTGCATGGATACTGTGACAGTGACTATGCTGGAGATCATGAGACCAGGAGATCGACACAGGGATATGCATTTTTCCTAGGTCAAGGTGCTATATCATGGTTGTCAAACAAACAGCCAACTGTTTCTTTGTCTTCGACTGAAGCAAAATATAGAGCACTCACTACAGATGCATGTGAGGCTATATGGCTCAGAAGACTATTGTCAGAAACAGATTACTTTGATGAGTCAAAGCCAACAACAATATACTGTGATAATCAATCGGCTCAAGCATTGGCCAAAAATCCAGTATATCACTCCATAACAAAGCACATTGATGTCAGAGAGCACTTCATCAGAGAAAGAGTGTTACTTGGTGACATCACACTGCAGCATTGTGATAGCAAAGAAAATGTTGCAGACATCTTTACCAAACCACTCAGTAAAGAGCTATTCGAGAAACACCGACTAGCTCTTGGTTTGATGCAGAGGAAGGACATTCCCATTAAAGGGGTGTGATGGAATGTAATGCTCAGTCCTTCTTCGATTCCCCAGAATCATCATCTTGAGGGAAGGCCTACTTCATGATGTTGATCTTGAGGGAAGGTGTTGAGAGTTCACGCTCAACATCATGTGATCATGTGTGCATAGCACCATCATGTGATCATATGTGCATAGCACTAACCTTATAGAGTGCTATAAAGGAAAGGGTTAGATCCCCTAACCCTAACCCTAAAAGGGTTTGTATATATTCTATTTTTTCAACTAATTCTAGTGTACAGTTAGTCATTTGTGGTGTGCTCTCTAGCTGTGCCCTCTCTCCTCATCTCCACTCTTCTCCTCTCCCCTCTTTATATTTGTCAGCCATTGCTATGGCTGCATCAAAGGGATGGTCTTTACATCAGATGGATGTAAAGAATGCTTTCTTGCATGGTGATTTACAAGAAGAGGTCTATATGGAGCAACCACTAGGGTATGTTCATGCTATTCATCTTGAGTTTGTTTGAGGTTGAAGAAAGCCTTGTATGGCTTGAAGCAAGCACCTAGAGCATACAAGATAGGACAATATCTTGTCACTATTGGCTTTCAGATTTCTAAGGCAGATTTCTCACTTTATGTGAGAAAAATAGAGAAAAGCATTATGCTGCTTGTCATTTATGTTGATGATTTGATCATCACAGGTGATAGTGATGAAGACATCCTTCATGTGAAAATGCTATTGAAGCAGAAGTTTGAGATGAAGGATTTGGGCGAGCTACGTTACTTCTTGGGCATTGAGGTGATTAGATCCACAAGTGGGATATGGCTCTTGTAGAGGCAGTATGGATTGGACATGCTTTCCAAATATGGGATGATAGGCTGTAAGCCTATTGCAGTTCCTTTGGAGTAGAATATGAAGTTGAGCACGGATGTAGGTGAGCTTCTAGAAGACCCTACTATGTATAGACACATAGCAGGAAGTTTGATTTATATGACTATTACCAGGCCAGATTTGAGCTATGCTGTTGGGTTGGTAAGTTAGTTTATGGAGGCTCCAAGGAAACCGCATTTGGATGCGACTAGATGCATACTAAGGTATGTGAAGTCCACATTGCAGTATGACTTTTTAATGAGACTAGGGTTCAGATACAGTTGCATGGATACACTGATGCTGATTGGGCTGATAGTATTTCTGATAGATGATCTACAAGTGGATATATGTTCTCTTTTGGGAGTGCTACAGTCACTTGGAGCAGCAAGAAACAGCCTACAGTTGCCTTGTCGAGCAGAGAGGCTGAATACAGGGGTGCAGCAATGGCTACATATGAGGCAGCTTGGTTGCATAAGCTACTTTATGATATGCATTAGTCTGCAGATGGGTAGTTGTCATTTATTGTGACAACATGAGCAGTATACACTTGGCAAATAACCCAGTCTATCATGCTAGAACAAAGCACATTGAGGTGCATTATCACTATGTGTGGGAGAAGGTTCTAGTAGGTTTTATTGATCTAGTTTATGTCAGCTCAGAGGATCAGGTAGTTGACATATTCACGAAGGCATTGGGTGTAGAGAAGCTACGCAAGTTCATAGACCTATTTGGTGTGCGGGAATTGGGATTGAGCTCGAGGGGGAGTGTTGAGATATCAAGCTCCACTCATGATATGCCAGGGTGACCGTTGTGCATTTATGTCACCGACTTGTTAGCTATTGATGTGGTTGGTACACTGCCCATGAATATTAGCTAGATGACAGCTATCTTTATGTACTCTAGTTAGTGGCTCAATTAGTATGCCACCTTAGTTAGCTGAGTTTGGTTTGAGACCCACATATAGGATTCATCTATTCTTTTGTACTTAGAGTTCTTTTGGCTTTCACCACTAAGAAGAGGTAAACTGTTTTCAGCCTCCACCTTTGTGTATATTCTCCCATTGTATATGTGAGAAAGCTGTAAGTGAGACTCCTTCCTTCTCTCCCACTCTCTTCACAGGCAAGACATTGCTAGTGTTGAGTAGCATGAGTAAAGCGGTATTCCAGGGTCGTAGAGAGAGAGGTCTTATGCCCAGTAGTTTTGCTACATTTGAAAAAGCTAGTGAGAGAACTAGGAGGTACTTAAGGAGAGTAGAGAAAATACTTATGACAGACCAAACCCGATACAAGGATCATTACCTGCAATGAAAGTTTGCAAAAGTCCTCAAGGTGAGCACAAAGTGAACCCATTGGAGCAGTAGCCAGAGCAAGTAACTTCATGAAAATTCTCATTGACTTGGACCTACAAGATCCCCAGTGTGGTTAGATTGGGACTCCGGAGAAGAGGAACAAAGCCGCAAAGTGGGTGAAGGAGGAAAGTATGAAGGACGAAGGCTCCTCAAAAGCTCATCAAGGTCAAGATAGCCCCTCTTCTCCTCTTGCAACGATGTCTTCATCAACAACCGCTTCTGGGGAGTGGCAACTCCTACTTCGGACTCGACATCTATTGGTTAAGCTTCTATCTCATTTGTTATGCATCGCTCCGGGTTTTTGGCAGGTCTTTCTTCCACATCCATCCCATTCGTGGGTACTTTTTTCTCGGCCATGCCCTTACCTATCGTGAATGTTTCACCTCCCTTTTCATCTATAGCTACACTATCTTTTCCAGTCTCTCCTTCTTTCCCTATTGCCTACTCATCCAACATGACTTCAACTCCATCCCTTTCTTTCTCAACAGTGTTTAACCCCCACATCTTCTATGTTCTCACTCTTTAACCCCGACATCTTCTATCTTCTCACTCTTTCCCTCTGCAACACCGAGGCCCTTGGTGTATGCAGTACTATCTGTGTACACTTCCTCTATGGCTACATCAGTATAGTGACTTCGCCATTGTGGTCCTCGACAAGAGGTGTTGTCTCATCCTCTATAGTACCCATAATCGTTACTGCTCTATCAAGAGGTCCTTTAACTCTTGCACCCACTTCAGCCTCTGGGGTGGGGATGGCAGTTCTTAGTCCTACAGAAAAAGCAAGACTTCTTGTGTTACTCAACAAGGTCCATGTGAAGACTCAAAAGTTCAAAGCTCATGTGAGGAAAGTCCTTAGGGCATGTAGAACTAAAGGGTGTGGAGAACGAGCATGCCTTCCTTCACCATTTTCCCTCGTCATTGGAGGATGTTGCTGATGTATGGTATAGTCAGTTTCCATCTGACCATTCCCAGACTTGGACAGACCTAAGGGAGAAATTCTTATGCACTTTCAAGTTGGATAAGCTCAAACATACGACTGTCTAGGAGTTGTCCATTGATTCCATGAAGCCTGGAAAAAGCATCTAAGAGATGTACACAAGGATGAGGGTCCTGTCCGTGAAGATGTTTGTGCCACCCAACGATGTTGTCATGAAGGGTGGTTTTTGAAAGTGTTACCTCCCACCATTGCTATAAGGGTAGTCGACAAACTCCCTGAGCATGCCTCACTACAATACTTCCTGAGGAAAGTAGTGAAGATGGAATGGCCTCAGTTAAGTTTTGCCTCATTCACATACTTTGACCACCCAAGTTCCAAGAGAAGAGGGCTCACTAGCATGGAGCAACTCAATAAGGAGTTATAAGAAATTAAAGAAGGTCTAAAAGACAAAATAAGGGTGGATGGATGGACAGTCACCCTTTGAAGTGGTCTTTGCTGTACTAAGTGCAAGGGTTCTAACCATGGCTACTGGGAATGTCCCTCGAAGCATAAGGTACCCACTTTGACCTCCTTTTGCACATTTTGTGCAATTCATGGACATGATGCCTCTGAGTGTAGGTATCTTAAGGGGTTGGGAACCTTCTACCAAAGTATCCTACCTAGTGGCTATGGTCAATAGAGTTGCATCGACCACTTCGGGCTCGATACCTACAACTCGTACCCCTATGAAGGCCTCTGAACTACCTACTACTCGTACCATTCTGGATCCATTACTTCTTAATACTCTTTTGCTCCAAGCTCTTGCTCCCTATCAAATTGGGGCTCCATACTTCTATCCTCCGCCCTACTATGCATAATATCAACCACCTATGTCAAGAGGTGGATATGGATGCTCTTATCAGCACGGTCGATGGTGTGGCTTTTGAGGCAAATGTGGAGGTGTAGGTAGAGGTACAACCTTTCAAAGACCCAATACTTTGGGGGACCCTCTTATACAGAGTCCAACACAAATGACTACACTAGAGATTGTCCCAATGGGCAGAGGGGAACCAACGTCTCAAATCAACATGGTTGACATAGTAGTGGTGGCAAGGGAGGGTGACATAGTAGTGGTGGCAGGGGAAGATGACAAACCCCATTCGATTAGTGTAGTGTTGGGAGCTATGATTAGTGCAGTGATGACAAACCCCATTTGATTAGTGCAATATTGGGAGCTATGACAAGGTCACAAACAAAAGGTGATAATAGTAAGGACGACTCAACACCAACACCAAAGGCCTTATCATCGCCCAGTACCAACTCAGTCACATCACTAGAGGTGCATCCCCACCTCCTTCCTCCAAGGTGGAGAGTGGTCCCAGGAATGCATCACCCTTGTCCTCTCCTATTAGTGGATCAGAAAGAACCTGGAGGGCTTCACAACCATCAAGGCTTGTCACTAGCTCTAAAAGTGCCTCACCTTCAGGTAATCAGTCTATGCCTTCAAAGTACTAGGAGGTGGTTAAGAGTATCACCAAAGATCTTCAATTCAGTTCAGAAGATGAAGGCGACACACCTTAATTTCCTCCTCGCAAGTCTAGAACAGTGAGATTTGCAATGGAGGTGACAAATCTAGGGTAGAAATGTGACAAGGAGGCACAAGTAGGCCCATCCACTTTCTCCCCAAGAAGCATACTCAACAAAGAGAAGGAGATGGGGTGAGGCCTAGTAATTCCAAAGAAAAGGGGAAGCGGGTGATGGAAGAGACACCATAGGATACAATGATTCAAAATTCAGAGTTACATTCTCTTCCTCATGTGAACTTTAACCCTTGGCTAGAAGCTTGATGGATGAGGTCATAGAAGGCTATTGCTATTGCCCAACCCTTTTCATTGGTTGAAGATTTGATGGATTTTAAGCCCAACATCACCTTACGACAACTTTGTTTACTCTCCATAGATCAAGCATTAAACTATTGTATTCCTAAATCACATGCTAGGACGTTGATAAAAGAGATTTGTTTAGGGCGGGACCATACTAGAGAAAGTACCAGTTCATGAGGGCTGACAAAATCATTGGTCAGCCTGTGGTGCCCTCATGTGTGAACAAAGTCTCAAGCTCACAGTGGAAATCAATGGGGTGGAGTTGAAAGACATCTTCTTGGATGGTGGGAAAACCGTAACATCATGTCGAAAGGTAGGCTCCAACAACTAAGTTTAAAGCTGACAAGTGATGTGTATTTTCAAGTGTGAATGGCTGATCAACACAAAGTGAAGCCTATGGGAGCGGCCAAAGGTGTTCACATGAAGATTGGAGGAGTTACATTCCTGTCCAATTTTGTTGCACTTCATATGACCGAGGGTGAACAAATGTATCCTCTACTTCTTGGTAGACCATGGTTGTAGTCAGCAAGGGCCATTCAAGATTGGTTAACTGATGAAGTTGTGTTGCCCTTAGGATCCACATTCTTGGAAATAAATATGGTTATTGGTAGGGCTCATCACAACGACCTGTGAAGCTTGGGGAAGAGGATTTTGAAGAGGAGGCAGGGGCGTAGGAGGAGTGATGGGCTCTTGGGAATTGGCCCATTTGGGTTGCCTACGTAGAGGACTCATTGTTTCAAGATGAAACCTATGCAAAAGCAGCTTGAGATGATGGTGAGAGCCTGACATACTTGTTGGAACATGCTAGCCTAGACGAAGAAGAAGCTATCATCTTGGATTGGATGGGAGCCCTATGATCCTTAGCAGTCAACCTGGTGGAGTTATGCCCATAAGAGAATTTTGAATCCCATCTTGGTACCTCACCGATGGTGCAAGAGGTAAGATAAGAAGAATCTACACTTGTTTTGGCTGATCTGGTATATGAATGGATGCATTTTGGTCTTTGTAATAATCCCCACATGTATCAATGGATGGTGACTACAAGTACCAGACAAGACAAGGTGGTGGTGAGGTCAAAGGGTCGATCCACTGATAGAACCATAACTTGGCAATGGAGACACAAGACATGGATACCTCACACCAAAACAGGACCATGCGGCAACAACAGAGGAAGAGAATTTGATGAGACTAATAGTACTGCACATGAAAATGATGATCTAGCAGAGCACACTGATGATCCTATAGGAGACATTGGTGGATCTGCAGAGGCCGATGACCCATGGGATCCCTATGCTACCAAAGAAAGGGATGACCACATGCTGACTAATGTTACCCGAAGGTGGGTGGTGCTAGAGATGACTCCATTGTGCATACTAATGAACCTAGGAGAGGCCAGAAGATTGGAAAGCTTGGAGGAACTGTCCACATTTGCATTGGAGTCTAGAACTTCACAAGTGATGGGCAAGCCCACAGCACACATGGAGAAGAAGATGTCACATACCTTGCCCTACTCAACCTGTACTTGTCTGAGGATGACCTTCCACTGACACAAGATGTTCTCGGAGCTACATACGAGGTGGAAGGGTTACCCGAGGAATTCTCAAGCAAGCATAAAAGAGGCAAAAAGAAGATGGCCCCAAGTGCCACCTCCACATCTCAACCATTTCAAGAGGACACTCGGCCATGTTTTTTCAGGTCTTGATTTGAAGAAGTAGCAGGGGATTTTTCTTTGGATGATACTCCTGCACACCAAGCATTCCAAGCAGAGGAACCAAACAACTCCACATCAACACGCATATCTCAGGTTGACCATGCCTGGGACTAAAGGTACCTCAACATTGGGACCGAGGACCACTACCATGACATCTCAAGGTAGACACTTGGGTCTAGGAGTATGATTATCTTCTTGGTGCATTGTCTGACTTTTTTCAAGAGTATGTCGATGTCTTTGCCTAGTCATATAAATATTTGAAGGGAGTCCCTACTCCTGAGTTCATGGAGCATCACATCGATTTGTATCCAAAAGCAAAACCGGTGATTAGAGGACCATATCGTATGAATCCTAACTATGGTAAGGCTATTCAAGCTGACAATCAAAAGATGGAGCACATAGGGTTGATCTATCGTGTTGACCACTCTGATTGGGTTAGTGGAATTGTAGTTGTGCCTAAAAGAGAGATTGGCAAACTTTGGGTTTGTGTCGACTATAGGAGTTTGAACACTCCCACATGCTGACTCTCATTTTTGACAAAGATTTAAGATCGCTGGTAGACTGAATTAGTGTCCTATATGTAGGACCTTTGGGTAGTCTACTAGATATTGCCCAAAGAAGAAGAAAAGACCCAATAAGTCCTTTGGTGTGGCCCTCCTCATAGCACCCCTTCGACACCTCCCAATACCAACTACACATCCCGCACTCCCTACTCTCTGCTAGGTTGAGGTTAGAATTGGAACTTCTACACCACCTATTGGATAGCAATCAGTAATATCCCAATTTTGGTTGGGGTATTGATAATCAATTTCAGGTTGCGGCTGCTATTGCCCTTGATTCAATTTGAGTTGCACTTAATCCATTTATAGCCAAGTCCTATAATGCTAAAGTTTGTTGCATTGAAGAAGCTATTGGATTGTAAGCAAGTAAATGTTGATTAATTGTAACCCAAAAATTTGTCTAGGAAGCTATGAGCTTCCTTTTCGGCTACCCTTTCTAGAACATGTTCCGTGAATGGCAAAGGGTAGTGGTCATGTCTAGTGGTAGCATTAACCTTTTTCAAATTCACACATACTCTAATTTTACCATTTTTCTTTAGGACTATTATGATGGGCAACACCTAGTCCGTATGCTCAATCTCATAGATGAATCCTGCATCTATGAGTTTCTAGATTTCTTCCTACAGTTCATCTGTTTACATTCTTTGCTATTTCCCTTCCTCTTTTTTAAGCTTCTTTCCTTTGGATATAAATATGTTAGTAGATATGGAGGAAGCAGAGGAATGCCTTTTACCTCGAAGATATTGTGGCAAGAAGGGAGACAAACCCTTACCAGAGTTTATACCATCTAATGAGATTGAAGAGGGTCTATTTGTTGCAGTTTGGGCATCTGATCTAGGTTCAGAGTTGGATGACCAAGGTGGCCCAATTTGGGTTGCAAAGGTTGCTAAGATAGAAAGGGATGACAAGGGAACTCCTATAACATTTACAGCTTTATGGTATGAACCAAAGCCATTGAAAAATCTCCGGAGAAGATATACAATAAAACAACTCTATGAGGGATGCTTGCAAAAGAACGTGAATGGGTTCCAAATAATGAGGGATTAACAGAGGTGGAAGTCAGTAGCATTATTCATTGCTAGAAATCGAGGACACGAAGTTTTAAAAAGAAGCATGGATACAATGTTGAAAAATGTATCACAATCCCTGATCCAAGTCGTGTCCATATTAAACATCATTTGGCAAGACTTGACCCATCAAGCTCAAATACATTACATGAATCTGATGACTCTGAACGAGATTCGCCAAAAGGATTCAGAGTATTCAATGCTCATTAAGTTTTCTTGTCTTTCTAAAGATTGGATAAGTGCTTCAGTTGATTTAATTGTCTCCAAATTCTTAGTTGATTGCTCAGGATATTTCTGCATCATACTTTGAAGATGTTTAATGAAGGCTTTCAAGCCTTTCATTTCATCTATGTCAAGTGATTTGTTTTTTGCAAGAACAAATCTAGTTTCCTCTAATGGAATTATTCGTTGTAATAAAGCATATGACTCACTCCATAAATGATCTCCATCTACTGAGTAGTGCTTCCATTGCATCACTGGAATATTGTTATGCATGTGAAACCGAAAGTAGTGTGGATTTGTGTGTCCTATTAGGGCATCATCTCCTGTTTGTAAATGTGGCTCTATGAATGCTCTCCAATCTACCATCCTCTCTAAGATAGCCACTTCCGATTCTTCCTTGCGAGAACCTCCAATTTTTTTCCCAATTCGAAATAGCATATCCTCCATTGTCAAAACATCCATTGCCTTCAACTCACCAGAGATAACACTGAAGATTTGATCTATGTCTTCATGTGTATGGCCGACAAGAAGAAAGCCAACTTCCACTTCTTCAAATATTTTCAAACCAACCAGCATAGAGCATAAAGCAAATATATATTTATTCTTATTCTCTCTCCAACAATTATCAGCTTGTATTCGCAATGTGTTAGGCAAACGTGAGCATCTCTGACCTTTCTTATTGCTTTCATGATTGATGTAACAACCTGGTTACTATCATGGTCATGCAAACTATCAATCCATACATCACAAAAGATTCGGTATCCATGTACTAATACTCCACACAAGTGTGTTTTTAGTCCACGTTTGCCCTCTAATGCCAGTGGGATACGTCTATATCGTGGCAAAGTGGTTGTATTCTGGTCCATGCGATCAATGGTAATGCACATGGACTTATCGACATGTGAAATAGCTTCCTCTCTCCAAGAAGCATACAACTTTCGAGCATCCTGCACATGACGTAAATGGATTGATCGCCATTTAATATATCTTCCTCGCTGCTGCTCACATTTACTATGTTCAATGGCATTTTTTAATTCATCACATGTCTTACATTTTGACATCCTTTTCTTTGATGGTGTCTTGACATGGCAAAAATCTCTACGCCAAATTTTGTACAAAGTTGATCGTGAAATCATGCTCTCGTCTTTGTCTTGTAAAGTTTTATTGATAGTTTCTAGGACGACCTTCTTTGTCATTCCCAAAGGAAGATGTTGTTGGCATTCGACACATCCATCTAGCATTGTTTGTTAAAGATGAGGCTGCAGTAATGCATGGTCTTCGAGAACTTGCTTTAATGTTGCGGTTGCATTTATAGTGCTTCCATGGCATTTAAGCTTGTAGGTATTTCCATGAATTGTATGAATAACTTTTTCTTTCACCTCTGCCCAGATGGTCTAGTATGTGCCATGTGATAGTCTAGTTAACCATTGATATCCTCGATTGCAAATGGGTCTCCCATTAACCATGGGTTTCAATCTAGGTTTACAGTGTCTTGTGCTCAAATCTTGATTAGTGCCTTGATGAAGAGAGCATGAAAACTCTTGAAGAAGATAGTTGTCTATTAGGCACTGTCTTACTCCAAATACCAAGGCGTATGGCTGCACAATCATCTTTCCCAACTTTTCTAATGCAAAGTCTCTTGCAACAAACTCGCATAAGCATCCTTTCTATATTCTCCTCGGATAGCATCACATGTCTCTTTGGTTCTGGAATTGATGCCATGATTCTTCGCCTCTTCACACTAACATACTTTCTTTTTGTAAATAGTGTCTTGCGTTTTCTAGTTGTAAGACCATCAAACCTCGAATCCATTTCCCTTGAATCTTCATCTTTATAATCAAATGCTATGTGGGCTTAAGAATTATTTAATACCTTATAATATCTTGGAAATGGCAATCTGGTCGACATGTTCATTGATGTCAATTTATTGCCAATGCCTCTTGAATTTTGTGGTTGAACTGTTTCTCCTTCGTAACTCAAGATTCTCCCATCTATATTCTCTAGCATGCTAGCAACAATATTACAAACAACATGACAAGTCTCAGATTTTCTGCCCCCATTGTCACTAATATCATCAATTCCTGTTATTGCATCACTTATCCCATCGATCTTTGCATGTATTTTTCTTTGTGGTCCCATCTTATTATTCTCAACACAAGACAAGTCTTTTATATCAATAAGCATGTTTGAGTCACTTGCAGCACAAGACAAGTCTTCTATACCAGTGAGCCTGTTCGAATCACTTGCAACACAGGACAAGTCTTCTATACCAGTGAGCCTGTTCGAGTCACTTGCAACACATGACAAGTCTTCTATACCAGTGAGCCTGTTCGAGTCACTTGCAACACAAGACAAGTCTTCTATACCAGTGAGTATATTTGAGTCACTTGCAACACAAGAAACCTTTTCTACATCAACATCTGTTACTATAATGTCCTCAATACCTGTGAGCATGCCACTATGATACTCTTGATTACTACTATAGCTTCTTATCAATTTGGATCCCATTTGTGTTATAGTCTTTTTCTTCTGATAATATTCCGTTGTGTCTTCCATGACATTGAAGGAAACTATCTTGGGCAAACTTGATTTTAAGAAAGCTAACCCCCATTTACAAGTACTATGAACTTGTAGTTGAGACATAGTATTATGGACGTCTAATTGTGAAGTACTATCCATTGCATTTTGAATGACACCTGCACTAGTCAACTTAATTATCTCCACTATACAGAGAAAACTCTGCCTTAAAGTTGCCAATTGCTAAAACTTCTCCGGAGCAAGGTAACATCTCTACTTTTTCCCCCTGAAAATAAGTTTTCTTGATATCTTGAAAGTATGTCTTTGGAACAATTTTGTCTTGGTCCCAGAGTGTTCTGTGTGCTTGCATATCAAATATGTCACATTGTAAGATATCTCCCAATGTTTCAAAGTCTCCATGTGGATATTTTAAATGTAATTCAGGATTTACAACGTTGGTGATTATCACTACACATCTTCTCTCACCACAACATTGGAAATGACACATATTCATAGGATCAAGACTATGAATTCGTCCAAAAGCCACCACTTCATTCTTCTTATATAACACCACATCCATACCCTCTGTTAGGGTGAATACCTGTTTTATGTATAAAAGTAGATTAGAAACTCAAAATGAACATAATAAATAATCATTGAGCTTATTATTACTTAATAACTTCTATATCAAAACTAGTAGAGAAGGCATTAAACCTAAACCCTACATCCTAAACTTTAAATAATTAATACCAAAACATCTTAACCACCGTAAATCCTAAACTTTAAACATTTAATTCCTAAACCCTAAATCCTAAACTCCTAAACCTTAAACCCTAAACTCTAAATCCTAAACCCTAAATCTTGAATCCTAAACCCTAAATCTTAAATCTTAAACCCTAAACCTTAACCCTAAAATACAACCAAAATTTTTTTTTTTAATTTGTGCAATAGGTTGGATATATTCCCCAACCTGTTGCTTGAGCAACAGGTTGGATATATCAAGCAACAAGTTGGGGGATATATGCAACTTGTTGCACAAATCAAGAATTTACAATTGGGGAACAGGCCAATTTGGAGATTGGAGGCCTGTTGTTGGATATATTCCCCAATCAAGTTTTTCAGTTGTTGTAGGTTGGATATATTCCCCATCAATTGTTGGATAGATTGGAGGCTTGTTGTTGGATATATTCCCCAATTGTAGAATTTTCTTGATTTGTGCAACAGATTGGATATACCCCCCAACCTATTGCTTGATTGCACAAATCAAGAAAATTCTCGATTTGTGCAACATGTTGGATATACCCCCCAACCTGTGGGGAGTATATCCAATCTGTTGCACAAATCAAGAAAATTCTCGATTTGTGCAACATGTTGGATATACCCCCCAACCTGTTGCTTGAGCAACAGGTTGGGGGTATATCCCCCAACCTATTGCTTGAGCAACAGGTTGGGGAGTATATCCAATCTGTTACACAAATCAAGAAAATTCTCGATTTCTGCAATCTTGATTTGTGCAACAGATTGGATATACCCCCCAACCTGTTGCTCAACAGGTTGGGGGTATATCCCCCAACCTGTTGCTCAAGCAACAGGTTGGGGAGTATATCCAATCTATTGCACAAATCAAAAAAATTCTCGATTTATGCAACAGGTTGGATATACCCCCCAACCTGTTGCTCAAGCAATAGGTTGGGGGTATATTCAACCTGTTGCACAAATCAAGAAAATTCCTTGATATTTACAATACGTTGAGTGCACCATTAACCTATTCGACTTGCAACAGTTTGGAGGATATATCAAACCTATTGCACAAATTGAAAAAAGTCATAAAATTTTGATTGTATTTTAGGGTTAGGGTTTAGGGTTTAGTATTTAGGGTTAAGGATTTAGGGCTTAGGATTTAAGATTTAGTGTTTAGGGTTTCATGTTTATGATTATGTTTTTAGGGTTTAGGGTTAAAAATCTAGGGTTTAGGGTTTAAAATCTAGGGTTTAGGGTTTAGCATTTAGGGTTTATGATTATTGTTTTAGGGTTTAGGATTTAGGTTTTAGGGTCTAGTATATAAGATCATGAGCTTAGAGTGTAGAATCTAGGGTTTAGAATTGAAAATTAGGTTTTAGAATTTACGTTATAGGGGTTAGGGTTTAAGGTTAAGGGATTATAACTATTATATAAGTTTAAGAGCTTAGATTGTATAACCTAAGATTTAGGGAACTTTAGGATTTAAGATTTAGGGTGTAAGATTTAAGATATATAGACTATATAAAATATGCATTCTAAAGTATTTAGTTTAGATATATATAGACTATATGTTATATGCTTTCCAAAGTGTTTTGTTTATAGGTACGATACATTGCAAAGGCTTTACTTTAAGTAAGTATAAGTCTACCTAGTCAAAGTATCCTACTGATTAGGGACAAGCACATAGGCTAAAAGCACACCGATTCATATTTTTTTACATTCACGCTGCATGGTGTATCAGAAGGTACGATTCTTTGCAAAGGCTTTACTTCAAGTAGTTACAAGCCTACCTAGTCAAAGTATCCTACTGATTAGGGACAAGTACATAGGCTAAAAGCACACCGATTTATATTTTCTTACATTCATGCTGCATGATGTATGAGAAGAAATGAAAAAGTATGTGATAAGAAATATTCGAAGAAATATGTATTCCATATCATGGATACCATGGATATCTGGTGGTTGCTAAAGTAAAAAAATGATATGGATGCAATAATACTGTAGTCTTCTAGATTCTATGGTTTTAAATACCTACCTTACAAATACATTATCTAATTTTGCATTCTTCGACTAAATAACAAGTATTATACACATGGAATCATGGATATCTGATGGTTGCTAAAGTAAAAAAATGATATGGATGCAATGATACTATAGTCTTCTAGATTCTATGGTTTTAAATACCTACCTTACAAATACATTATCTAATTTTTCATTCTTCGACTAACTAACAAGTATTATACACATGGAATAAAAGCATACATGCTAAAAGTAAGTGTGTAAATTTTAATATTTTCCTATTTTTTAAATTAATTTAATTCTTTTATTGACTACTTTTTAAAATTGAAAGATTATTAGTATATAATCTACATAATTTTAAATGTTATTAATGTATAATATTAATTATTTATATATTTATTTAAATTTATATAATAATTAATTTATATTTATATTAGTTTTTAAGTTAATAATGTATAGAATAGCAATATATTCACTAATTCTTCATTGTTTTAAGAGTAAGTATTATATAAAGCACATATGCTAGAAGACCTCCCTTTCAAGTTATATTTTTTTAATTAATGTATTTATATATTTATTTATATCATAATTATATAATATTTATATTAATTTATAGATTGATAATATATATTTTTAGCAAAATTATATTTTAACATTAGTTAATAAAAATTTATTATATTATGGAGTAAAAATATTATAAATGGATTTCTTATATTAATAAAGTGTCGTGAGAAGAGTTTTTTGGAAAGATTTATGATTAAATTTTGTTTTGAAATTGTTGCGTACGCAATAGGTAGGGACATTTGAGTGGTTTTGAGGTTGATAGAGAAATTTGTAATAAAGTGTCGTGAGAAGATAGGTAGGGACATTTGAGTGGTTTTGAGGTTGATAGAGAAATTTATAATAAAGTGTCATGAGAAGAGTTTTTTAGAGAAATTTATGATTAATTTTTGTTTTGAAGTTGTCGCATACGCAATACGTAGGGAGGTTTGAGTGGTTTTGAGGTTGAGAGAGAAATGTGTAATAGATTGTTTTTTTTTAAAGGAGTTTTTTGGAGAGATTTATGATTAAATTTTGTTTTGAAGTTGTTGCGTACGCAATAGGTAGGGAGGTTTGAGTGGCTTTGAGGTTGAGAGAGAAATTTGTAATAGATTGTTTTTTTTTGTTGATGAGTTTTTTTGAGAGATTTATGATTAAATTTTGTTTTGAAGTTGTTGCATACGCAATAGGTAGGGTTTGAGTGGTTTTCAGGTTGAGAGAGAAATTTGTAATAGATTTTTTTTTTTTTTTGATGAGTTTTTTGGAGAGATTTATGATTAAATTTTGTTTTGAAGTTATTGCATACGCAATAGGTAGGGAGGGGTTGTGAGAGTTTGAGGTAAAGAGGAAAATTTGTGGGAAAAAAGATTTAATGCAAAAATGGTTTTTTAAGTTGTTGCGTACACACAAGTTTTTGAGAAAAGGATCGAATTTGAAAAAAAATTCAAATTTATAAAAACTTGATTCTTAGAAGTTCTTGCGTACGCAATAGGTTAGAAATGAACTCACCTCTTGCAACATTTTGAAAATTTTTGAGAATCCTGCAACAGGTTGATGAGAGGAGAGAAGTGTGGAGTGTAAATGAATGATCTTTGAATGAAAGAGAGAATGAAGAATGTTCTACTTATAGTGAACCTAAAAGAACTAAAAAAACCTTAAAAACTAAAAAAGGATGACTTGACCTAAAAGCTATCCATTTCCTATAAAACTCTACTTCTCCTCATTCTGTCTCACAACTCTCTTATTCTCTCTCACAACTTTCCTAGAGCTCCACCACCTCTCCACTCAGGTACTCCCTCCCTCCCTCTTCTCTAGCTTCCTCTCTCCCCTCCCTTTCCCTCCCCTCCCCCTCCCTTCCCCTCTCCTCCTACTTCTCCCCTCCCTTCCCCCTTCCCGTCTCCTCCTTGCCTTCCCTTCCGCTTCCCCTCCTCTCCCTCCCCACGGGCCCTTCCCCTCCCTTCCCCCTCTACCGTTCATCCCTTCCCCCTCTACTGTCCCTTCCTTCCCCTCGTCCCCCGCCCCTTCCCCTCCCCCTTGCCGCCCCCGCCCCGCCCCCGCCCCACCCCCTTTTCCTCCCCCGTCCCGCCCCGCTCCCTTCCCCTCCCCCTTGCCCCTCCCCCTTCCCCTCTGCTCGCCCCGCCCGCCCCGCCCCCTTCCCCTCCCCCTTGCCCCCCCCGCCCCGCCCCCTTCCCCTCCCTCGCGCCCGCCCCCTTTCCCTACCCCTCCCCCCCCCTCCTCGTCGAGCCGACGGGGAGGGGGGGGAAGGGGCAGGGGAAGGGGGCAGGCGCAGGGGAGGGGGCCTCGACGGGGAGGGGGGGAAAGGGGCAGGCACGGGGGAGGGGGCGGGGCAAGCGGGGAAGGGGCCGGGCGCGGGGGAGGGGGGCTCGACGGGGAGGGGGGAGAAGAGCAGACAGGGAGGGGGGGAAGGGGGCAGGTGGAGGGGCAAGGGGGAGGGGAAGGGGGCGGGGGGGAGGGGGGGCGAGGGGAGGGGGCGGGGGCGGGGAGGGGGAGGGGGGGCAATGCCCCCCTCACCTGATGCGCAATAGGTGAGGGGGGCATCGCCCCCCCTCCCCGCCCCCACCCCCTCCCCGCCCCCTCCCCCTCCCCCTTTCCCCCCGCCCGCCCCATCCCCCTCCCCCTTGCCCACCCCGCCTACCCCGCCCCGCCCCCTTCCCCTCCCTCGCACCCGCCCCCTTCCCCCCCCTTCCCCTCCATCCCCGTCGGCTCGACGGGGAGGGGGGGGAAGGGGGAGGGGAAGGGGGCGGGCACGGGGGAGGGGGCTCGACGGGGAGGGGGGGAAAGTGGAGGGGAAGGGGGCGGGCACGGGGGAGGGGAAGAGGGCAGGGCGGGCACGGGGGAGGGGGGCTCAACGGGTAGGGGGGGGAAGAGCAGACAGGGAGGGGGGGGAAGGGGAGGGGGAGGGGAAGGGGGCGGGGCAGGCGGGGGGGCAAGGGCGAGGGGAGGGGGCGGGGGAGGGGGGGCGATGCCCCCCTCACCTGTTGCGTGCGCAACATGTGACAGATGACGGGGAGGGGGGGAAAGGGGAGGGGAAGGGGGCGGGCACGGGGAGGGGAAGGGGGCGAGGCGGGTGGGGAGTGACATCGAGAAGAGATACATGTTGGCAAAGAATAGATTCTTGGAAAGATGCAGGTTTGAGCCCATTGATGGGCAACACTTTTGTGAAGCTTGCAGGATCGCCCTTGATGAGGGAAGAAAAGGAAACTTGTCACAGATTGAGTGGATGGAAAAGTTTCAATGGGTCATTTGTCATATATGCATATTTAACGATGACTCGAAGTACATTCTAGAATCAGAAAGGCTGAATTCTGCTCCATTTAGGTTGAAAAAAAGCTCTTCTCTTTTTGAGATCTTGATAAAGGCAAGGGAGTTATGGATGGGCTGTGGAAAGCCACAAACAGTGAAGGGCAGGAGACCTACATCTGAGTATATGGCAAAGAGGACTCAGTTCTATAGATGCTTGAAAGTTGTTGTAAGCAATACGCAAGGCATACCAGGTAATAAGGTTGAGGCAAAGGATTTGACCACCGCCGTTGCAAGATACAGGGATGTTACTTGCATTGTCTTCCACGAGGACTCAGTGTTTCAGAGCATCGTGGATGTTTGCCAAGCATATGAAACAGGGAAGATATCCTTTGAGGCACCAGAGCACATTGCAACTCAGAGGAAAGAAATAAAGAAACGGATGTCTATTATTTGGTGGAGAGCATTAAGGTTTGTTCCAGATGCAATAACAGAAGAAGTATGCAAGAAGATCCTAAGTGGTGAGTGCTTCTTTGGAAAGAAGAGCAAGCATAGCAACTTAGATGAAGTGGTCACCCGAATGATTCAAAGTGGTCACCCGAATGATTCAAAGTGAGGCTGCTCTCTCGGCACTATTATTTTTATTGAAATCTGATGATGAGTTAGCTGGCAAGTCAATTGATGTGGATAAGAAGAAAGTACTTAGCCTAGGTCAACTCCTTGATAAGACATGGGCTAGAAAGTGGTTGGCTTCAATGGATGCAGATGCCACACCAACAAAGGATCTAAGAGCTAAAATGCCAAAGGTTGTTGAGACAGAATATATGGACATCAAGAAAAAGGCCTTGCAGTCCACTACCCAAGGTAGAGCAATTGGTGGTTTAGATGATGGTTCTCCATTCAACTTCTCTTATGATATCCTGCTATCAGAGAATGATACAAAATTTGCACACATCAATGGCATTGATACAGAGCATTTCATAACAATGAGTAGTCATGCTTGGGAGAAGCCATGTGTATTTTTCATAGATGAATTGCAAGACCTTGCAGTGTCACAGATAGTTGAACTTGTGTGGTTTATCGTAGAAGGTCCTAGGGTAGACAAGAAAAGATCAACGTTGGTCCTGTTCGTGATAGAATCACAAAGGGATGCCTTATATGCGAGTTTGACATCTGCATTTGGGTATTTACTTTCAAAAGTATACCATGGTATAGTCCTACGTAATCATATGACTGTCTTGGAAGGCACTGCCATTCAAGTCTTGCAGCCTTTCTTGATGTGCTTCTTATCGAGGGGTGGTGGCAATCTAATCCAAATTCCTTTAAGGACTCTCGAGCTTCATTACTTTGAGGACAATAAGGTTAAGCTTGATGCAGCAATGGTGGATTACAGAAAGCCAATGGATCCTGATGTGATACTAGAGATGACAAAGAATTTATTGAATGATGGGTGGGAAGTAGCATTGTATCGAATGGGTTTTGCTGCTGAGAAATTGCTACGCCAAGATAGAAATGTAAATGTCATTGATACCCCCCATCAAATTGAGTTCTTTGACACATATTACAGTTGCACTACCTTCTTTGAAGAGGAAAATGTCAAAGAAGAGGGTAGTGAGTGTGAGGGTGATGATTCTAGCTCAGGTGATGATGAGGATGAAAGCTCTGCATCCGATGACTTACGGCAAGAAGAAATCCGCACAAAGAATAAGGGTGATCAATTGTCAACTAGAGTCAAGGAGGTTCCACTCATCATACGGGAAGGCTCGCGGCAGCAAGAAGTTATAGTAGTATAGCACGTCACAGGAAAAGGTAAGGCTAAAGAGGTGGAAGCACTTCCCTTAAAATTAAAAGTGAGGAAGGCACCCTTGATCTTGGATGAAGGACAGGCAAGTGGATCGATCTTGGGTGAAGGATAGGCAAGTGGATCAAGCAAGGAAGCCTTACTCAAAGAAGGTATGGACGAGGCAAAGCATGACTAGAAGGAGTTACCAGGAGGCATAGATGTTTCTTCAACCATGACCTTATAGACTCCAGAGTAGCCTACTAGTCAGGAACCTAGTAGCCAAGTCCCTACTTACCAAGAACTTGGTCATGAGACTCTAGAGCAGTGTACTAGTCAGGTGCTTGGAACTGAAGAGCAAACTACTGAGGACCTTGCTACTGAGACTCCAGTCTTAGAGCAGCCTATTAGTCAGGACCCTGGTTGTCAAGGGCCTAGCATTAAGGACATTGGTACTGAGTAACATGATGGCTAATGGCTTTGTAGTCACAAGTTTTGAACTTCTATGTAAAGTGAATATCTAATAAAAAGTTTACTACTTTTTTATTTCTTTACTGTCATTATTATGTATAAAGATTGTTTATGAGGGCCATTTTATACTTAAGGGTGTTTTTTAATACCAAGTGTGGTGTATATGTACCACTACTTACACATAAAAGGATTTATCTACATTACCTTTCTAAGGGCTTTATGTACACCACCTTTCTAAAAGAAATGGTCATAAAGGTGTGTGCACACCACTTATACATAAAGGTGTTTATTTACACCACCTTTCTAAGAGAATTGGTCATCTATTATTGGTCATCTATTGATGTTCTTAGGTGATAGTAGCTCAATTCACAAGAAGTTATGAAGATGTTTATGTAGACCACTTTGTAAGAGATTTTTGTGAAGTTATGAAGATGTTTATGTAGACCACCTTTGTAAGAGATTTGGTTATGCATTGATGTTCTTAGTACTTAATCATTAAATCTTTTGGCTTTGACATCCATCATATAAATGTGTGTTCAAAAACAAAATTAAACTTGCAACAACTGTCAGTTTATATGTTGATAAATTGCACTATTGACATATGCAATAGGATTATGGTAGAGCTTTGACATCCATCATATAAATGTGGTGTTCAAAAACACCGTTGCATCACAATAGAGCTCATGAAACTCTCCATCACAATAGAGCTCATGAAACTCAGAGACATGGTCTTGATAAAAACCTTTTTTTAAATTTCTTTCTCGTGCTAAATATAATCAAAGCCATTGACACATAGCAAATTTGCAACTAAATTTTGCATCACATCGTTTAACATAATCATTAACAATTCCATACTAGTATTCATACTCACAAAGTAGCTCATCTCCGAAGGAGATATCCTTTATGGTTTGCACAGTAATGTAGCCATGGGCACTCAAATCTCCTTGTGACTTTTGAGCCCAAGGTGGTAGCTTAGGGATGTATACAAATATAACATTTGTTCTTTCTTTATAATACATTGAGCTATTTATATATCCAGCAATGTTTCCATACAATACATCTCCCACAATACATTTCACATCTGTCAATGGCTCAATGAATGGATCTTCAAACATTCCATAAGTCTTCATCCTTGGGAAAAACTTGAGGAGAGATCTCCAAGTATCATAATCATACTTTGGACCATTATATACCATCAAATCTTGTTTCTTCTTGATGCTCGTATGTACAAAAAGACCATATCCTGCCCCAGGTATTGTTGATTTCTTTACTTCATAATGGATGCCATTCATTTCAAACACGTGCTCAATGCGTATGGGCAATTCATGTTTCCATAAACCATTGGATGCAGGATCAAAATTTGTAATAAGATAGCTCTTCAACTTTTTAGGACAATCTGCAACACCTATCATATGTTTAAAATCAAAGAATCATTCTTTTAGTGGAGGAATACAAACTCACATCACAAAGCACAAAGCATTTTTGCCACAAGGTACTAACTCAATGTCTATTAATTCTTTCACAAAACAAATTGAAACATAATGTTTTGCAAATCGAATCTAACCAAATAGTGTCCAAATATAAATCAAAATGTAGGTACAAATGTTTTAGTTGAGCATTTGTGTCTGTAACTCTAATTAACAAGATCACCCAGATTCACTAAGGGTTATCTATGCAATAAAATTGAATCAAGTTGGCTAAGAATGCCCTTGCAGCATCAGCAGTGATTCCCCTTTCCTTGCATCCAAGAACCATAGCAAAGCGTTTTGCCTCACTATCTTTCAACGGCCCCATTTTGGCAATTTTTCCTAGCATGCATTCTTCCTCTTCATTCAATGTAACATGTTGAGCATGCACCATACTTCTTGTAGTAGGACAAGTCCCTCTCACTCTAGTTTTGGTTATAGGTGAAGCAATACCTTTCTCTGTGTCTTTTTTTGAACTACGAGTAGACATATGAGATTCGACATTCATCCTTTCGAGCACTTCTTTGTTTTTTTCTTTGAATTCAAGGATCACTGGTTGAAAATAATAGAACATATCATGCCCTTCGATAATCGGAGCTTGACCAAATCTGTTAGAAGAGATGGCACTGCGCACATCTACTGCATCATCTAGCATCTGTAGGTACGGCAATAACTCATGAAGCAAAATAGAATCACCACAATCTATATCAAATTTTGTAGGGAAAATGCAATTTTCTGCTGGATTAACACAACCCGTGTAAGGCGAAACGTCAATGAACACTGTTCTTGCTGGTTTGCATTCCTCTTTGAAACAACACCACACTCTCATTAATGGTTTAAACTCCGCTTCCACATTCATCCTATCTGGTCGAATGATTCTACTCTTTGTATGCTTGTGGCATGCCATCGCACCCCAAACCATGAAGAAATGTAACTTTCTATTAACATGATGCTCCAAAGTGTCCAGCATGTGTTGCACCATGCCCTTTTCTCCTCCAGTGGACCAAATGCCAACATGGCAGTGATCGAGCAACCATTGTAGAAACTCTAAACACCCAGGACAGAGAACAAGCCAATGCTTCCCATTGTGCAAGCTCACATGTTTGTTTGACTTCGAAAAACAACGCTCGAGCAATAACCCTTTCAAATCTATTACCACTGCTAGTCTTATTTTTGTTATCACCTCTTTTGACATTATTTCTGAGGGTGACATTATGTCTTCTCCTTTATCTTCTAAGATTTCTTCTTGTACCTTGGCTTCATACAATGACATTGCATCTTCTCCTTTACCTTCTAAGCTTGCATCCACATTTGTCAATGGAACATTAACTCCAGACATTGCATCCTCAACATTTTCAATCAACCATGTTGAGCTTGGAACTTGCATTCTAATGTTCAAATTAGGCACATAATGAATCATTGGATCAGGTGTCACATATACAGGCAATGCTTCTAGCGATGTGAAATTGAGATGGCCAAGATCTGTTGATAAACAAGGAAATGAAATTCATAAGTAGAAACAAACTGAAGATTGAGTTGGAAAACCAAATTGTCAAACTTTAGGTTGTGTGCTCTCAATGAAATTTGTTTGAGTGAAAGCAATCATGTTTTTCTTTTTCAAAACAAAATTGGATTACTAAAAAAAAGAAAGCATATGCATAGTATACCCCTAAAGTTATTGAATCTATACCCTTTCAAGTTATTTTAATCCCCAAAACTACATATCCTTACAATGCCAAAAACCTTTGCATAATAGATAGAGTGGAGTCCAACATTGTCTAGCATTGCCCAAGTGTTCCCACTAAGAAAAGATTTGGCCAAGCGGCCAAAACATAATTGAGCATTCATATGAAGTGAATAAGGATAGAAACAACAATTTACACTAATTCATTCATCACGAAACATATTCAAGAATACATATGTTCATGTTTGAATTATGGCAATGAGATAGAAGAAATTTCCAAGTAATATTAAAAGATCCTTGGAACAAAATTAATACATCATATGGAGAATATAGCAAGATAACATATGGAAAACATGAACACCATATAAAAGGACAATTTCAAGGACCTGTTGCTTCCTCTTCTGTTTCCCAAAACTTTGAAGCGTGTTTTTGTAAATGCTCACGCTGCTCTTCATTGAAGGGTTGAAGCTCTTTTTGTCCTGGTATGGTATCAATTTCTTTATCCCCTCCACCTTCAGTTATATCATCTTCTTTTGGTACCCCCTCTATTGCCAATATTGGTTCTTGCAAGCCAGCCCATTGTCGAATTTCATGATTACTGTAAGCATACGTGCAACAAATACTTTCCACCTTTGCTAACTCCTCATAAGTCTCAACAACTAAAACAACACGCCTCTTACAAGAAAGAGACTCTATTGCAGCAAGCCCCTCAGAGAACAAGTCCAATACATACTCATCTTCTCGGCAGAAACCCATGATCATGTCTTTCATGATACTTGAACGTTTTCTTTTCAAGGACAATTCAATGTCAAATTCATCATCATCATCCTCATCATCATCATCCTCATCACCTGATTCTTCTCCACCACTTGATTTTTCATATTTTTCATCTGCAACATATATTGATGGCTTACATTGTGCATTGGTATAGCGCTCAATATCGTTGAAATGCTTTTCCTTGCTTACCAGTACACAGGCAATTAAGCCATCCATAGATCCAGTGACAAATATATCTGCAGTTTCAAAATTAAGGCAACCAAAGTGTATTTTATAGTGTCTGCATGTCTTATTTAATGCATTCTTCAAACATGATACATGATCCATGGTCAAGAACACTACAAGAAGGAATTGCACTGGGGGAGAAGCGATTGTCATCAAGCTTTTCAACAAACACTCAAAGCGATCCTCGTTGCAATTTCTACTTCTGCTTGGTCCATACATTACGTCCAAAAAAGCAACCTCTATTGCCATTGGCTCTTGGTACACATTATGTATAAATTCCATTCCCTCCATGTTTGAACCGACTGTGTAGAACCTCCAAGGCCGGGTGGAATTCGGTCCATGACTTGAACCTTCACTTTGTTCCATAATCCACCTTAGATACCCCTTTGCAGCATCAGGCAATGGTGGAGTTTCCTTGCCCTGTTGAAGCTTCAGTTTTAACCATGAATCAGAGCAACCACGAATCCGATGATACAATTCTGGAGTAATTTTAAAATATAATCTGCACTCATCCCAATTTTTTAACATTAAAGAAGGCCGTTCTGCCGATATAAACATATAAAGTTCTTCTTGTAGTGCAGCATCTCTCTTGATCTGCATAGCTCGTCCTTCAATATCAAGAATCATGGCATCAGTCTTTGTTTTAGTTATGACTACTCTACCTTCCTTAATGTCATTTTGAATTTGACCAATTTGATCATCACTCAATCCACGCAAGCATCTAAACATTGAGACTGTGGGTTGCCTACGGTATTTTCCATCTTGTGAATATTTGCCTGCAATGTAATCCTCAAGGATGGAGATCCAACCATCATAAATGGCATCGCTTGTAATTATCATATGTACATCCTTCGTGGCAAAGCTATTGCCCAATGTTACCTTGCCAGTGTCAATGAAAGCCTACAAGATATATGAATCCATTAGAATGCAATAATTAAGAAAACATTCTTGTAAAAAATGATTCATAATTAAAATATGTACTTACATCCCAATTCTCATGATCTGGATGTCCTTTTGCAAGCCCTTGTTGTGCTTTCTTGGGTTTGTTAAAGAGAATCCATTGTCCCCTCACCTGCTTAAGTATATCAATGTATGGAGATTGTCTCAAGATATTTTGAGACTCTAGGTTTGCCATCTTTGATATCTCCACACAAAAGCGTGCGGGACAATTCACTACAATCCTCGCCTGACGGGTGCGGTAGTAGTTCTTTCTTTGGGCCGTGCTGTTATCATCATTAGATGTGAATATTTTAGCAGCATATATTGAATGTTGTCCAGATAGTATCCAATAGTGGCACTTGGTTAAATCCTTTTTATCTACCCTTTCTAGGGGTTGCTTTGTTTCAGGATTGAAAGGCATTAAATCTACTACAGCAGTAGGAGGCCTAGAGTTATAACCGAAGTCTGCAGCAAGCTTCTCCACATGCTCTTTGTTCAACCCTCTATATACATAGCTTGGAGGAGCTTTTTGACATCTTGCAACTGGAATTGGAAATGTTGCATGCAACCCGAATGGGTAGTATTTTTCATATTCCACCAAGCCTGATGGTTTCTTTTGCCCTTTTTTTCCTATGACCTTTCCACTTGGCTCCAATTCACTACCACTGCTTCTTTCCACAATTGCTAGCATACCCTCTGGAGGTGTTCCTTCCTCTGGTACATCAATTATAGTGAGCTTTCCTTTCTTTGCCCCTTCTCCACTACCACCTGGTGCTTGAACCATAGTCAACTTTCCTTTCCTTGTTCCTTCCCCACTATCTTCCCCACTCTTGCGCTTCTTTAATGTTGCTGAAACTTTGCGATATGATTCAATGATTGTTGTCACTGTGTTAATTTCATTTTCATCAATTGATTCCACACTTATCCAGCCTCTTGAGTGCATGTTGTCATCTACATCAGACTTCATACGAGATGCTTCATAATCACTAGGATCCAAGAGAAATTTCTTATTTTGATTTATAATGATTAACAATCCAATATCTCCCTCTTTTCCAACCACATCTTCTGTGATTTGATGTACCGATCCAACACAAGTGTATGTACTTTTGTTAGGTAACAAAACAAATAAGTGAACTCGTGTCAACTGTGCTCCCTCAATACTGTATATGTCAAAGTACCATGGTATGCTTTTTTCTCCAAATCCACTTACAACTTTCTCAACCTTCTTCACATTTGTGTCGTTCCTGTAAAAAATCCAAGCAATATACAAACTATCATCTTTATAATCTTTAATGTTAGACAAAACACATTATCAATAAACATATCTGAAATAGAATCAAGAATTAACAGCAAACATAGTGGTAGATTTGAGAAAGCACCAAGGTCTAGGAAGATTTCTTATGGGCTTCTTTTAGAGCACTGGAAAGGGAGGTTTGGACGTGTGGCAAAATCTTAAGGGCTTCTTTCAAAGCACCAAAGTTTGGGGAGATTAGCCTTGTGGCCAGATCTTGTGGGCTTCTTTCAAAGCACTAGGTCTGGAGAGATTTGGTCGTGCGGCCAAATCTTGCTAGCTTCTTTCAAATCGGTCAAATCTTTCTAGCTTCTTTTAAATCACTGGATCTAAGAAGATTTGGCCGTGTGGCCAAATCTTGCTAGCTTCTTTCAAATCGGTTAAATCTTTCTAGCTTCTTTTAAATCACCTGGGTCTAAGGAGATTTGGTCATGTGGGCAATTGTTGCTAGCTTCTTTTAATCACGAGGGTTTATGGAGATTTGGCCGTGCGGCCAAATCTTTTCAAAGCAGCAGGGTTTGGGGAGATTTGGCTGTGGGAGATTTGGTCGTGTGGCCAAATCTTTTTAAAGCAGCAAGGTTTAGGGATATTTAGCTGTGGTGCCAAATCTTCCTAGCATCTTTCAAATCACCAAGGTCTAAGGAGATTTGGCCGTGTGGCCAAATCTTTTTAAAGCAGTAAGGTTTAGGGAGATTTAGCTATGGTGCCAAATCTTCCTATCTTCTTTCAAATCACCAAGGTCTAGGGAGATTTGGCCGTGTGGCCAAATATTTTTAAAGTAGCAAGGTTTAGGGAGAATTAGCTGTGGTGCTAAATCTTCCTAGCTTCTTTCAAATCACGAAGGTCTAGGGAGATTTGGCCGTGTGGCCAAATCTTTTTAAAGCAGCAAGGTTTAGGGACATTTAGTTGTGGTGCCAAATCTTCCTAGCTTGTTTCTAATCACGAGTGTCTAGGGAGATTTGGCCGTGTGGCCAAATCTTTTTAAAGCAGCAAGGTTTAGGGAGATTTAGCTGTGGTCCCAAATCTTCCTAGCTTCTTTCAAGTCACCAAGGTCTAGGGAGATTTGGCTGTGTGGCCAAATTTTTTTAAAGCAGCAAGGTTTAGGGAGATTTAGCTGTGGTGCCAAATCTTCCTAGCTTCTTTCAAATCACCAAGGTCTAGGGAGATTTGGCCGTGTGGCCAAATATTTTTAAAGTAGCAAGGTTTAGGGAGAATTAGCTGTGGTGCTAAATCTTCCTAGCTTCTTTCAAATCACGAAGGTCTAGGGAGATTTGGCCGTGTGGCCAAATCTTTTTAAAGCAACAAGGTTTAGGGACATTTAGTTGTGGTGCCAAATCTTCCTAGCTTGTTTCTAATCACGAGTGTCTAGGGAGATTTGGCCGTGTGGCCAAATCTTTTTAAAGCAGCAAGGTTTAGGGAGATTTAGCTGTGGTCCCAAATCTTCCTAGCTTCTTTCAAGTCACCAAGGTCTAGAGAAATTTGGCTGTGTGGCCAAATTTTTTTAAAGCAGCAAGGTTTAGGGAGATTTAGCTGTGGTGCCAAATCTTCCTAGCTTCTTTCAAATGACCAAGGTCTAGGGAGATTTGGCCGTGTGGCCAAATATTTTTAAAGTAGCAAGGTTTAGGGAGAATTAGCTGTGGTGCTAAATCTTCCTAGCTTCTTTCAAATCACGAAGGTCTAGGGAGATTTGGCCGTGTGGCCAAATCTTTTTAAAGCAACAAGGTTTAGGGACATTTAGTTGTGGTGCCAAATCTTCCTAGCTTGTTTCTAATCACGAGTGTCTAGGGAGATTTGGCCGTGTGGCCAAATCTTTTTAAAGCAGCAAGGTTTAGGGAGATTTAGCTGTGGTCCCAAATCTTCCTAGCTTCTTTCAAGTCACCAAGGTCTAGGGAGATTTGGCCGTGTGGCCAAATCTTTTTAAAGCAGCAAGGTTTAGGGAGATTTAGCTGTGGTGCCAAATCTTCCTAGCTTCTTTCAAATCACCAAGGTCTAGGGAGATTTGGCCGTGTGGCCAAATCTTTTTAAAGTAGCAAGGTTTAGGGAGAATTAGCTGTGGTGCTAAATCTTCCTAGCTTCTTTCAAATCACGAAGGTCTAGGGAGATTTGGCCGTGTGGCCAAATCTTTTTAAAGCAGCAAGGTTTAGGGACATTTAGTTGTGGTGCCAAATCTTCCTAGCTTGTTTCTAATCACGAGTGTCTAGGGAGATTTGGCCGTGCGGCCAAATCTTTTTAAAGCAGCAAGGTTTAGGGAGATTTAGCTGTGGTCCCAAATCTTCCTAGCTTCTTTCAAGTCACCAAGGTCTAGGGAGATTTGGCTGTGTGGCCAAATTTTTTTAAAGCAGCAAGGTTTAGGGAGATTTAGCTGTGGTGCCAAATCTTCCTAGCTTCTTTCAAATCACCAAGGTCTAGGGAGATTTGGCCGTGTGGCCAAATATTTTTAAAGTAGCAAGGTTTAGGGAGAATTAGCTGTGGTGCTAAATCTTCCTAGCTTCTTTCAAATCACGAAGGTCTAGGGAGATTTGGCCGTGTGGCCAAATCTTTTTAAAGCAACAAGGTTTAGGGACATTTAGTTGTGGTGCCAAATCTTCCTAGCTTGTTTCTAATCACGAGTGTCTAGGGAGATTTGGCCGTGTGGCCAAATCTTTTTAAAGCAGCAAGGTTTAGGGAGATTTAGCTGTGGTCCCAAATCTTCCTAGCTTCTTTCAAGTCACCAAGGTCTAGGGAGATTTGGCCGTGTGGCCAAATCTTTTTAAAGCAGCAAGGTTTAGGGAGATTTAGCTGTGGTGCCAAATCTTCCTAGCTTCTTTCAAATCACCAAGGTCTAGGGAGATTTGGCCGTGTGGCCAAATCTTTTTAAAGTAGCAAGATTTAGGGAGAATTAGCTGTGGTGCTAAATCTTCCTAGCTTCTTTCAAATCACGAAGGTCTAGGGAGATTTGGCCGTGTGGCCAAATCTTTTTAAAGCAGCAAGGTTTAGGGACATTTAGTTGTGGTGCCAAATCTTCCTAGCTTGTTTCTAATCACGAGTGTCTAGGGAGATTTGGCCGTGTGGCCAAATCTTTTTAAAGCAGCAGGGTTTAGGGAGATTTAGCTGTGGTGCCAAATCTTCCTAGCTTCTTTCAAATCACCAAGGTCTAGGGAGATTTCACCGTGCAGCCAAATCTTGTATGTTTTGAAAGAAGCTAGGAAGATTTGGCCATGCGGCCAAATCTCCCCATTTAAAATTCAAAATTCAAATCTTAAGATTCAAATTTTGAATCTGAAAATTCAAAATTCAAAATTCAAAATCTTAGATTCAAAATTTAAAATTCAAAATTGAAATTTTGAATCTTAGATACAAAATTCAAATTTCAAATTTCAAGATCTGAAAGTCAAATCATACACTAAAGACCCTACTTTCAAATCACACTTTGAGATTCGTACTTTTACAACTCTTGCTTTCAAATCGTGGTGTTTTGAAATGGAAAAGATGGAGAACATGCAAGAATCAGGTACACTTTCTATTTCTTTCGTTTTCTTACTTGGATGATTGAGTAGCCATTGTTGTTCGTGAGCTTGGCTCTTTGGATTTCAAGCAGGCAAAGCAGGCACGGGATTGTGCTTCCGTGAAAAGCCACGGGATTGTGCTTCCGTTTGGATGGTCGTAGTTCCAGAAACTTAAAGAAAAAGTTTCATCTGCTAGTAGGGTGGCCAAGATCCGCTCGTGGAAGTAGAGATGCCAGTGATGGAAGGAGAAGAAAACCCACAATCCGTGAACTTAGAAGAATAGCTTCTCAAGGGAGGGAGGGGAGCGCAGCAGCCGTGTGGAGAAGGAGACGACGACAAGGAGGAGTGTGGAGAAGGAGACGATGAGGAGGAGGCGCTGCAGCCGAAGGCAAGGACGCAGTAGTGGAAGGGAGGGAGGGGAGCACAGGAGCCGTGTGGAGCCGTGTGGAGAAGGAGACGATGACGAGGAGGAGCGTGGAGAAGGAGACGACGAGGAGGAGGCGTTGCAGTCGAAGGCAAGGAGGGGAGCGCAGGAGCGAGCCGTGTGGAGAAGGAGACGACGACGACGACGACGAGGAGTGTGCAAAAGGGGACGACGAAGAGGAGGCGCTGCAGCCGAAGGCAAGGACGCAGCAGGGGGAGTGAGGGGAGCGCAACAGCCGACGAGAAGGAGAAGACGACGACGGTGAGAAGGAGAAGCAAACGCGAGGATGAGGATGAGGATGAGGATGAGAGGATGAGGATGAGAGAAAAGGAAGGGGTGGGAGGGAAGGAGGGATCCCCCAAAAAATAGCATCCCAAACAGCATGTAGAGCAAAAAAAAAAGCATACACCCCCCAAATAGCATCCCCTAAATAGCATCCCAAATAGCATGTAGAGCAAAAAAAAAAAAAAAAAAAAAAAGACCTCTTTCTAATCCAACTATTGAGTGTGGAACCTATGGAATGTTTACTTGGTATTGGAATTTTAAAATCTACATAGTTAAGTGCACATTGTTAGGACAAATCTGGGATGGGGAACCTCCTGGGACCTCTCATTTTGACATAGTTTTGAAGTTTTTTGCTTGCAATTAGCTAACCAAGGGTGGAGGAGTGTTTTCCAAGAACTACCCCATCTAAGACATTGTCCTAAGGCTCTCAAACCACCCTAGTTACACATTTGAGATCTAGGAAGGGAGAGAACAAGGTGAGCCTAGCACTTCATCCCCATGAAGATGAATTCAATTCCTTCTCATAGTTTTACTTTTTATGCTTGGTTTAAAAGGTTTGTTTAGCTTTGCCTTTTAAAGTTTTGGTTTTTTTAATAGTTTTAGATTTTTAGGTTTGCTTTTAAAGTAAAAGTACGATTTTAAAGTGTAATAGCGTGAATCATGAAAAGCATGTACGATGTTTTTGAAAGTAGGATCTCTAGATACTAATTTCAAAATTTGAAACTTGAAACTTGAAATTTGAATTTTCAAATTTCAAATTTGAATTTTAAAATTTAAAATTTGAATTTTAAAATTTAAAATTTAAATTTTGAATTTTGAACTTTAAATTTTAAATTTTAAAATTAAATTTAACTTTTGAATGTTTGAAGATTTGGCCATGTGGCCAAATCTTCCTACTGGTTTGAAAAAAGCTAGCAACATTTGGCAGCATGCCAAAATTTTCCCAAACCCTGGTGCTTTGAAAGATTCGGCCACACGGCCAAATCTCCCAGAAGCTGGTGATTTGAAAGAAGCATGCAAGATTTGGTTGCGTGGCCAAAATTCCCCATACCCTAGTGCTTTGAAAGAAGCCTACAAGATTTGGCCACATGACCAAATCTCCCCAAGTTTGAAAGAATGCCACAACCAAATCTTCTCAGTGCTTTGAAAGAAGTCACCAAGTCTGGAATGATTTCACCATGCATCCAAATCTTGCCAGCTTCTTTGAAAGCACCAAGGCCTGAGTAGATTTGGCCATGTGGCCAAATCTTATTGCTTCTTTCAAAGCACTAGTGTCTTAGAGATTTGGCCATGTGGCCAACTCTTGTTGGCTCCTTTCAAAGCACCAGGGTATGGGGAGATTTGACCATGTGGCCGAATCTTGTGGGCTTCTTTGAAAGCACCAAGGTATGTGGAGATTTGGCTTCTTTCAAACCACCAAGGTCTAAGTAGATTTGGTTGTGTGGATAAATCTTGATGGTTTCTTGAAAGCACTAGTGTCTCGAGAGATTTGGTTGTGTCGACAAATCTTGCTATCTCCCTTTCAAAGCACCATGGTCTGTGAAGATTTGGCCATGTAGCCAGATTTTGCTGGCTAAAATTCAAAGCACCAAGGTTTAGGAAGATTTGGTCGTGTAGTGAAATCTTGTAAAGCATTTTCATCCTAAGTCACACCATCAGATATCAATATTGAACTATAACAAATGTTATGTATGCAGGTGCCACATTGAAAGTGGGGGTTAAAGTCAACTTGCTTATCAGTGGAAAGATTGTTGCCATTGGGACAATATTCTCTACATCACATGATGACATGTGCCAAGGTGTGCCCTTGGGAGAAAACAATGTATCAGTGGCGATCGATATTTGTATGGATGAAAGTGCACTTCTTCCATTTCCTACAATGGATGCATTCTTAGTCTATGAGGCTTTGGGTAGTGTTGTTCGTTGGAAAGCACGATCAATGAGTTGTGTGGACAATGTCAATGGAGCTATTTTACCAATGAATGATATAACATCAGATACCATTGATGTTGAACCTCTATGTGAATATGATGAGTTTTCCATTCGAGAATCATGGAAGGACAAGAAAGTTTTAATATGGGATGAGCAGAAAACCAAGAGCATTGCTGAGGGTGTTGTTTTGTATGTCTACCCATTTGAACCTATAAACTTTGAGATGCTTGGTGAAGGTAATCTGGGTGTGGGAATTGAAAAGTATCATAGTGATGTATCAGGCATCGATACCATCCACTTAATAAAATGGCCCATTGCACAAATAACCTTTTTAGATGGAACTTCATTAAGAATCGATGACACCATGAATTTTCCAAGTGGTTCTAGGCAAAAGCACATGGAAGATGAGGACCCAAATGAAAAATCCACAAAAAAGAGGCGTTACTGCATGATAAAGAGGAAAGCTAAAAAACATGGCATGCCATTAGCATCATCTAGACTCACTAGGGATGCAGTCACAAAAGTATCTATGATTGATTGTTGTAAAAAAAATTGTTGTCAATTTGCCGATCGTCAAATGATATCCAAATTACGCATAGAGTATTGGGGCCAAAGTTTGGAGGCTCGCACCAATTATGTATATGACACTCTTGGGGTTGCTTGTCGAAAAGATGACAATGGGCAGTTCAAATATGTCTTTTCATTGAATGGTATTCAAGTTTGTTGTAGAGCATGGTATGAAATGCATGGTATTCCAAAAACAACATTTTATCGATACAGGGAGCAATTTGAAATTGGTATACGAAGGTGCATGCATGGTAATAAAGGAATCGTGCGGAGAGGTTGGGACCACACAGAACTGGGTAGAGCCATAATCCAAGATTTTGTGGATAACAATTCTGAGCGTATGCCACACAAAAGTAGAACACTTCAGGATGGATCAAGGGAAACACAGCTGGTGATACCGGATGTATACAAGCAGGTTGATATTCTCTATGAGGTTAACATGCAATTAAAGCATAGTTTGGGTTGTAAGGAGATGTCAACTTCCACATTCAACCGTATATGGAACTCTGAATTCAAGCATGTAACTTTGTCAAAAACAAGTGAATTCTCTAAGTGTGGTTTATGTAGTGCAATCAAGGCTCAGCTTGCAGCGACAAAATGCCAAAATGAACGTAATAAGTTGATGGAAGATAGAAGAAAGCACATGTTACAACAAAAAAGTTGTAGAAATGTGTACTACACTTGGCGCAGATTTTCTGAAATGTATCCTCAGACATACTTGTGCATTATCCATGATAAGATGGACCAAAAGAAGACAGCCATCCCTAGATTACGCAATCGTTCAAAGGACACAGACAAATCCTTTCAGCTCCCAGTGGCTTTGACTGGCATGATAACACATGGACATGGTCAAGGACGTTATGGTCACTTTTCTTTATCCTTGTGGCCATCGGATCCTAACTTCACAATCGGTTCATTGGCTTTGTGTTTGAGAAATCTTGAAAGATTTGATAACCATGCACTTGGAGATTTGGTACATGATGGGATGCCAAGGTCTGATAATGCTCTGCTAAATGCACTAACCTCGAGAGAAGCATTGGATTCTCACTATGTTTCTAATGAAAAGCAACAACTTCATCTTGGAGCAGTGGGTGGAACATTCAAAGACCTTGGACTTGGAAGTTCCCATCAAGAAAATCCTTATAAGAAGCTACCCGAACACCTATTGTTGCAGTTGGATAATTGTGGTTCTGAAAACAAGAATAGGTACTTGTTTGCTTACCTATCATTACTTGTTGCTCGAGGGATTTTCAAGTCAATTCAATTGGGATTCTTGATGGTTGGGCATACACATGAGGATATTGATGCAATGTTCAGCAGGTTTTCAGAGAGGTTAAGAACTAGCCAAACATTGACATTTGCACATCTCATGGATACTTTTAGACAATGTGAGGAGTCTTCTCCAACGCCATTTTTGGTAACGGAAGTCCCTGATTTCAAGAGCTATGTTGATGGATGCCTATGCGATGGGCAAGATGCTTTAGTGGGACACTCAAAGCCTCTCCAATTTCGGTTCTTTATGCGAAATGAAGTTCCTATCATGCAATATAAAGTGCATCCACGATCATTAGATTGGCAACCAAGTGAAGGTGGCATTGAGTTGTGGAAGAGACATCCGGATGGTCATCCAATGCTACCAAGTGGAGAGCCACCTTGTGTACCCATGTTCGAGTATGTGAAGGATCACTCACATGTGATAGTTGGTATCAAGGAGTATGTACACTTTTGGGAAAAATGGGCACACCTACAAGGTCCAGAAGCATCTTTCACAAAGTTTTACAAGCCGGTAGTGAAGTACTGGAAGAACATGATTGATGAGCTTCATAAACCAAACAATAGTGTAGAGGGCATGTACGAGAGATTTTGGCCAAAGACGCAACATATTGATTGTGTGCAAGTAGTTGATAATGAAAACGATGAGTTTCAAGGAATTGAAGAGTTGAATGATCACTATTGTGGACCTCAAAGGAAAAAGCCAAAACAATCATTTGATCCAATGATTGATGTACAAAAAGGACACTTTCTTTTGGTCCGACCAGCAGAAAAAATTTACCCAATTTGGCTAGGCATTGCTCAAACTGATGTACAAAAGGATAATAAATCTAAAAATTTCAAGAAGGTTTTCATACAATATTGGGCACCTATATGCAAAAGACGCAATGCACAAATTGAGGAGGTGTATGCAAATTGTTGGAACAAGATTTGAATGTGCAATAAAGGTGATCCTCCACGTTGGGAATCTGTTGATGCTATTGTATGGTCATGGGTTCCAAAAGGTAACCTCTCAAAGAAGGTTTCCTCAAAGAGTAGCAACCTCCCCGTCAAGGTGAAGATACCAACCATTGCATGCAAGCGAGCTTTATCTAGTTTGTCTCATAGTACAGATTCCAACTCTGATGTTGACTCCACAATGGAGTGAAGGGTACTTGAAAAGCTTGACTTTTTTTTCCTTGCACAACGATAATTTAATTGAATACTGACAAATATTTGGAAGGTATGACATTGATCTTTTTTCTTTATCTTTTTTGTTTGTAGACCATTGCTTTGTGGTTGCAAGTTCTGCACACTTGACAAAATATCAAGGACTAGTGTTGCATTCTTACTTTTTCTCCAACTAAACTAAAATGGTGTTTTTGAACACCACCTTTTTTCGAGAAGAGACAAACAATGCTTCGGTGAACTCAAACATATGATGTTTTTTTCTCGGCTAATGCAGAACATTCACACTCCAAACTGTGAGCTTCATATACACGGCCAAATCCAATGAGAAAGTCAATGGAGTGCACTCAATGCATTGTAATTGCAACCCCTCAAAAACTACCATGCATTGGTTGAAACCTCAACATTTGACATTTTATTTATGTTGATGCAAACCATGCACATTTGTGAGATTTGGATGGACTGCCAAATCTATGGGAAAAATGAATGAAAAACATTGAATGTTACATAATTACAACCCCTCAAAAATTCCCAAATTATCAGGATTTTCCCAAATTCTCTAATATGGTGTTAGTTCCATCATTTAATATATATAAGTTTGAAATACTTTCCTTGGTTTCAATCACACAACACATGCACCAACGAGAATTTGGTATGATCAATGTTTTGGTGCCTACTTCCAGACATACTGTACACCTAGCGTGGTCAGTTGTTCATTGTTCCAAATGTGAGAGGGCTCCAGTCAATATTATAGATACTAAGGCTCTAGCTTGTAGAATTTTAACACAATCTTGAGAATTAATGAGGTTCATAGCATGATCATGCTCTATAGTTCAAAAAACAACATTACTAGTATATTCAAAATTTTTGGACTGTTTTTTAGTCCATTTCTCAAATTGGACTTTACACAAGTCCAAAAATTTTGAATAGTGTGTTCATCGCTTTATAGCTCATATTCACAAAGGTATTTTTGATCTTTGAAGTTCCATCATTTAATATATATAAGTTTGAAATACTTTCCTTGGTTTCAATCACACAACACATGCACCAACGAGAATTTGGTATGATCAATGTTTTGGTGCCTACTTCCAGACATACTGTACACCTAGCGTGGTCAGTTGTTCATTGTTCCAAATGTGAGAGGGCTCCAATCAATATTATAGATACTAAGGCTCTAGCTTGTAGAATTTTAACACAATCTTGAGAATTAATGAGGTTCATAGCATGATCATGCTCTATAGTTCAAAAAACAACATTACTAGTATATTCAAAATTTTTGGACTGTTTTTTAGTCCATTTCTCAAATTGGACTTTACACAAGTCCAAAAATTTTGAATAGTGTGTTCATCGCTTTATAGCTCATATTCACAAAGGTATTTTTGATCTTTGAAGTTCCATCATTTAATATATATAAGTTTGAAATACTTTCCTTGGTTTCAATCACACAACACATGCACCAACGAGAATTTGGTATGATCAATGTTTTGGTGCCTACTTCCAGACATACTGTACACCTAGCGTGGTCAGTTGTTCATTGTTCCAAATGTGAGAGGGCTCCAGTCAATATTATAGATACTAAGGCTCTAGCTTGTAGAATTTTAACACAATCTTGAGAATTAATGAGGTTCATAGCATGATCATGCTCCATAGTTTGGGGCACCTTGAAGAACCATTCGCTCAAATTTCTTCCAGCCATGAATGGTGTGTTATTTATTCCTTACAAGCTCAAGCTCACAAGTCTCTACAGTCTTGATTCTAGAGACAATGAGAGTTAAAGGTTGAGCTACAGGTGTGTGATCATAAGGCAAGCTTCTCCTCATCCTTGGTGACGAGGGCCCCTCATCTTTGGAATTATTGGTCAATCAATAAGCCAATCTATGAGGTACAACGGTAGCTCAAATGGTACCGCACATGTGTACCATAGCAATTGCCTTCGTTCGTATCCTATATAGTGTGCGTAAGTCATGGGCAGTGTGCACCATGGTGGGTGTGTTAAAAAAGAAACCAAGCCAATCTATAAGATGGTCCCATCCAAACTTATAGGGTTGGAGCTCATATGCTTGGCATACCATTGTCCATGTTTTACATTGCATCCGTTGTAGTCCAATTTCTTGTCTCGTGGCACATCTCTCGCGTCTCTCATGAGAATTGCTCCATTTGGGCAAAGATGAGATGAGGGAAATGCCTAGGGGAGGCATTTCCTGAGAGTCGAGGTCCTGGGGTAGCTGGTGATTGCGATATGTGTTTGATCTTCCACTCACCAACTCACAAAGATTATGACCAACGCACGATCTTCCAATCGACAACTCAAAAAGCTTGAATTTCGAGACATTTTCTAGCTTCGATGGTGACCCGAGTGTCCTGGAAGATTGATGTAGACCCGTCACGTAGTGTGATTAGAGTTATGCAAAGGAAGATTTGTGGATCCGACGGCTAACTCCATGTACAAGTTGAAAAGGTTCTCACTTTGCCGTGTTGTACTATTAACATTTGGGTAAAGAATCATTGAATTTAAGTTATTTCTAAATATCATTACTTGCCATACGTTCCCCTTCCTATGCCATTACGTTCGTCGTTGTGAGAATAATTGCTGACTGGAAAATTTCATCCAATTTGATGTAAAGGCTTCATAAAGAAAATGTTTAATGTATTGGATCGATGTCTGTATCATATTATGGAAATCTGTCAAGATCTGTAAAGGCCACAATTAGACCCCCACGAGCTGCCCACAGTCTCCGGGTTTTCAACGTCACCAATTACGGTTCATTTTCCGCGTTCCAATCTCTAATTCATTCTAGAAAATTTGCAGCCCTACGTGCTTCTCTGCAAAAATCTATTGTTTAGGTTCTTGGAATGGCTCCCACGGCCTCCATGATTTGATTGGCTTCAAACCACGCGAACCACCCAGATTAGTTATTTAACGTTTTTTAGCCATCGAATTTTATCCAGTGTATCTCTAAGATCGCGGTGGAGCGTATTTCTCTCTTTGTTGTCGATGGTTGATGACAATCTATTGACGAGTCCTTCCTACCAGCAGCAGCAGCATTTCGATCAGCTATATCTCACGTACCAGGCATCTCACAGCTGCAAACATCAAAACGTTTTTCCAACGTTTTTCCCTAGTGCACGAAGATACCGTTACAAAGGATGCACTGGTGCAGCATCAGTTAGAGTACGATAAATTCAACAGTCTTCTTTGAAGTTCCTTTCTCGCAAATTAGAACGTCCAAGGAACACGTCCCTAGACAAATGATTGCTGAGTTTATTATCCCGATTCCCGTGCTGCTCGTAGCGATCGCGAGAGAGGCACAGACACTCCCAAGCCGCGTCGTGTCCCGAGTCTCAATCGGGTCTAGTCCTGGGCCCTGGGCGGTCCACAACCTCTCTTGGTATTGCAACGTACCTCACTTTCGCGAATCGCGACAACGTCGTCAAATTTCAGCGGGATGCCTTTATCTATCTCCTGCTGGAGCAACATATGGAAATCCCATACTTTGACGACATCGTGCAGAATCCACTCTCATTTCTCTTCTGCGAGCAACCATGAAGAAGGGGCTCTGGTCACCCGACGAGGATGAAAAATTAACATGGTCCATCACCAAATTTGGGAGTTCCAGCTGGAGTGATATAGCCCTCAAGGCTGGTAAGATCCGTCAACTATCACCTGCACTTTGAACTTCTTTGTGCTAGGTGCCAGCTAACTTTGACGGCACAGGGCTAGATCGCTGTGGAAAAGCCTGCAGGCGACGTTGGATGAATCATCTTAGACCAGGCCTAAACCGCAACAAATTTTCCTTAGACGAGAGAACTCTTGTCGTCAAGCTTCAAAAAGTTCTTGGGAACAGGTATAAAATTCTAGTGCTTGACCGAATAATCAGGGCATGATGATCTATTTAGCTAGAAAACTCGGTGACCACGAAGCTAGCCTGGTTTTGAGCAACGTCTCGCTGCTCTGTCTACTCTTCTCCCGAGTCCCGATTCCAGGCGTTGGCGCTTTTTAGTGTTAACGATCGGCTAATCATGGTGAACACACCAGTTGGGCTCAGGAAGATCTGTCATATGTCTAAAACTGCATCTTGATCTTTACGTCATGCTCAAAGTGCAACTAATGATGTTTTTGTAGATAGTCGAAGGCTCGGAGCTTGGCCTTTATTCTGAGCCCGTGTCTGCACAGGCTTCTAACACTCGAGTAAGACTTTATCTTGCAGATGGTCCGATATTGCCAGCCATCTCGAAGGACGTACCGACAATGACGTCAAAAACATATGGAACACACAGATAAAGAAAACGCTGAGACGAGACAAAGACACGGAATTGGCCGAACCGTCAATCATGAGCAGATCTGGGGAAGACGCGCCGTGGGAAATCTCTGTGGCGAGTAGTGGAATTGCCCCTATGTCTGGTTGTCATGGTGGTAGCACGGCCCCTTCGAACATGCCTCCTCAAGATAAGACCGTCTTAGGCGTTGGAGAGCCATCAGAGACACGCTCTTACATCCTCAATCAAGAACAAGATTTACATTGCTTTTCAAGCTGGAAGATTGATGGGATGGGCAACAGTTCTGAGCAACACAGCGTGCACATGTGCTTGTCGACTTGCAATAAGGTCAACATGACCTTTGCCATGCAGGCGGACTTGGAAGAAACTTCAACGGCGGCCAGATCGCTGCCACAAGGAGGTAAAACTCTTATCAATCACATAGCTGTTTGCCGAGCCAATACCGCTCCTGAGCCTCACATATGCACAGAAGACTGGCCTGCAAGTTTAGATGTGCTCGATTCTCATACCTGTATTGCAGGATACTTCAGCAGCGAGCAAAGGCCTCTTCTCAATAATACAGCTGCTGATCTGTTATGTGAACCCACAGAAATATCGGATGGTGTCACATCGCTACCCGATAGACTTTCGACTGAAATGCCACCTCCCGACATGCCGACGATTTGGAGCATCGATATCGAAACACTGTTGGCAGAGGAGTTTGACTCATCAAACATGGTAGTAATGTCGTATTGGCACAACTTCCTGCACACGGATGATGTTGAAGGCGTTTCGGAAGTGGAGAATTGTCGCTGACATAGCTGCTCCCATAGGTGCATTTACTGGGTTTTCAATGGTGAAAGAGAGGCAGCTCATTGCTCGCCTTCATCTTTTCAGGTTCTTAAGCTAGCAAATGCAATGTCATCCGATCTAAGTTGAAAAGGAAGCCAATCCGAAAGTAGTTCATTGATCTAGTTGTGGCCATCCTTGGCATCTGCCAGAGCCAAGGTCGTCGTTGAAGAATAACCTGTGACAACCTCTCTCATTTGTCGATTACACACATCAAGTTAGCCCGCGAGCTAATTTCAAAATTCACAGTTTCTGGGGATTTCCTGTTTGAATCGGCTTGACTGCGTTTCCATAGAATGTTAAATTTGATGCTTCTGAGAATAAATACTTGCTTCTTTGTTTTAAAAGAAGGTCGCTAGGATGCAAGGGTTATTCAGCTTGACGATTGATCTTAAACTTTCTTGTGGATCTTGCAATTAGTTCCACTTCACGCATTTTAATGGACACCACTTTTGAGTGAAAAGTACTAGAACGAAATTAAAGAGTTGTAATTGCTTACGCAAGTAACTACGTCCTACTTATCTGAACAACAGTGCTGGCTCAAGCTCATATGTTTTATCCCTATAGACTTCTACTTGCTGCTTCCCTGAACAAGAGTGCTCTCGACAGAAAATATATCTTTCTCAAGTCAGCAGGCAAGTCCAGGTCATGGGTTAGCTCATCTACTAATCTATCCTTGTAGACTTCTACTTGCTCCTAGCGATTTTTTACTTTGTTGGCTATCGGAAGACTTTCTAAGCTTCTCTTCTTTTTGAATTACTACTTTACAATGGAAATTCACCATTCCTTTAGTTACCTTCTGTTATATTATTTTACATGCATCGTTTAGTTTCATTGTCATAGATGCACAGCTCCTTTCACAGTGATCCATATCTGTGCAATTTTAACAGCAAAGACCTAGGACAAGATTGTTGGCATCAAAGATCTTGAAATGCTGAGAATTTGCTAAGTTCATCAATTGCATGCGATTGAGCATATTTTGCTAGGTTGATAAAGTAAACCAGCTAAAACAAAACAGTCACTCTAGGTCATTTATTTCCATAAGTAGAATAGACGTAAGGCTTAAACTGCATACGAAGTTGCAAAACTTTGTTGATGGCACAAGTGACAAATAACCACTGGACAAAAGGTGATCTAAACTTGTTCATTCTTTTCTTGGTTCAATTAATCTTATTGATTTGATTTGTTGACGGTTCTTTGTTTCCTCCTTCCCTGGGTCCTAGCCAAGCTATTGCTCTGGACATTTATTGTTGCCTGACTAGCTCCGACCTGCTGCAGATAGCTAACGAAGGGAAATCTCATGGTGAGTTCTTCACTCAGCTATAATATGTAATTTGACGGTCAAAATTAGTCTGAGGGTGAGCAAATTAGGGTGGAATGTTACCTCCCATTCACCTGCACTGCTTGCTTGCTGGAGGATTTTCTACGGCATAAGATTATCTTGAGTCATAACCAAGAAAGGACTACGTTCTGTTCCAGGCCCCTTAACAGGCCCTATTACCAATTATAACTCTATCATTCAAGGCACAATCGTAAACTATATATCGTCATTCATTCATTCTGACAGTTGTACAAAGACGAGAGAATGGGAGTACAATCAATAGTTCAGTTAAGAAACCAAATGACCACATGTATAACAAGCAGATTAGAGATAGAACGTCATTCCGTGGTGTTGTCAGACCATGAATCTTAACAGAAAGCTCATCAGGCTCCACAACTCACAAAATAGGGCAGCGGGCTCTCTCACAAGCTGAACCCAGACTTCAAAGGTTTAAGGCCCAGATTTTCAGGTTGTCCTTCAAGGCTTGATGAAGGAGTCCTTTCAGTTTGTACTTCAAGACTGGATGAAGGAGTCCTTTCAAGTTTGTCCTTCAAGGCTTGATGAATGAGTCCTACCTTGTTGACTAGTTTTCCCTTCTTTGCACATACCCTTCCCCTTCTTGGCCATGAATAGCCTCTTATCCCATAGCCTCTTGACCACCAAGACATGACGTTTTTGAATAGCATCTTGCTGATGAAGACATAAAGCTCTCCCTTTTTAATCCATAACGTTTAGCCATGAAGACATGCTACACATTTCCTATACAGTTGTTGAGGCTTAGGTATTCCAACAAAAACCTATCGCCCTTGTGAGCTTGTTTATCATTGTCCCTAATTATTAAAGGTGAGTAACTCTTTGTCTTTTGGTGAGGCAAAGATCCATCCTCCTTTAATTTGTATGCCACTTGAATACTTTTTTCACTAGCCCAAGTGTAATCCCCTTCAAGGTAATGTAGAGAAATTTGAATTGAATTGTAGCCTATGCATGGTGATTAGGCGTTGAGGAAGTTCTTTCTAAGAGATGTCCCAATCCAACTCTCGAAATTTCTTCTATCTGCTTCATAGGATATGGAGGTTGGATGTTAGCATGAGGAAAATGCTCATCTAGCCTATTTTTAACTTGCATTTCTGATCACCTTTCGGGTGCCATGATTAATGATAGCATAGGGTTAAGACGGGCTGATATTTGTATTGTAAAAGGAGGATTACTTGTAGGTAAACTATAAAGTCTAGGTAGGACTCTAGTATGGAGGGATCCTTAAAGGTGAAGGTCCTGTCCTACTAATGATGGGTGCACAGATCGACAAAAGTTTACAAGTTACCTTATTTGCTAGTGATGGCCAAATTGCATTTGATTGTACCACCTTGTATTTAATTGATCCATAATGGGACTTTTTTTTTTTTCTCACCTAATTATGGTTGGTAGCTTATCTAAGAATTCATTACCTAGTTGGCATAGTTACTTAATAGTAGGGCAATGGGCATGACCTCAAGGGGAAGGGTTTGGACTTGAAGTTGTTGTTTATCTCAAGTTGCAATTGTCCTTGCAAATCATTGAGTTGGAGAGTTTCATGCTTGTACGATATTTAAAGATCTATAATTCCACCTAAAGCTTATTGGGTTAGGCTTCTTGAGTCTCAACCTTGACCTATTAGGAGGACCGGTTAACATTTTCTTTCAAATTGAAATGCTACTTTTCGATGTATTGCACAATATATTTTTGCAAAAATAAATAAAAGTACTGTTTTCCTCATTCTTTGACATCATTCCCACAATTACCACTTTTGAGAGGTTGTTTCTTAAAGGTTGAGTGAAAGAGATATACATTCATAAACTGTGGTGAGACTGCTGTATGTTTGTTATACATTTTTAATGATGGTGTGTACATTGGTTGATGACAGGAGTGAGGCTCACAGTTGCCAGCCTTGAACACTAAAGATTGTTTAATAATCTTGTGTGTGTGTGTGGAGAGAGAGAGAGAGAGATAGAGAGGTTCCTATAGTGTCCTGTGTCATATATCCTATGGTGCTCACAAACATCCTAAGCTCTATATGGGGCTGACTTGAGGCCTACCAAGAGTCAGGTTTCTTAGGAATATATCAAAGATACTCTTTCTTACTTGTTTATGTAGTGTGTACTTAGGGTTGGGGTGCGGTGGCCTAATATTGAGAGAGTATCAAATATGGTGTGTGTGGCCTACAAATGTAGAGAGAGAGAGAGAGAGAGAGAGAGAGAGAGAGAGATTTTGATCCACAAAATCACCTTGAGACTTACAATTTATAAAGGAAAAAACATTCAAGGCCTATACATATATGTAAGAGTGGTATAAATCATAGTGCTAATCAGATTCTCTCTCCTACACATGCATGCCTCATGCATGCACTTCTTTCCCATTCTTCTCTGTTGTTCCATCTCACCACTCGACATGGTATATCACGAGGTCACTATTTGTGATGCCTACAGTGTGCCCTTCTCCTTCCACGTTGCTCCCTCTGTGATGTCTGCAGGCAACATAGATCCTTGAACTACCAACAAGTAGATCTCTCTAGTTTTCTTCCCTACTAGGAGCACGTTTGGGAAGAAACCATCTCCCTGCTCTTGGAATATGCCTTTGCACTCTTGCTTAAGCGTCTCACTTGACTCTAAGCATTATTCTCTTTCAACCTCTTCCTTAGTGAAGTAAATGACCTCGACATTGAAGTATATGAAATGTATCTATGACATCGACAAATCGATGAACTAGAACTACAAATTGTGACAATGTTGAGCCGACTGACACAACTTACAGTTACCATATTGCTTGAGAAACTTCTCCATGAAGATACAATGCAGTGACACAACGACAATTGGGCGAGTGCAACTCAACCTACTGCTTTGTTTGCTCTGGCCAAGAACAATTGGTTCAACCGAAACCATCGACAGACTCACAACCGGATGTAGAACAATACATCCAAAGGGAACTTGCCTCCATTGCTCCCCACTCCGAAGGCAACACATAGTCCAGTAACCGAAAGTGTTTTTGCAAGTATCCTGGAAACAATAAGTGTGTACAATGTGGCAACCAAGGTCCCCCACAAAACAATCCAATGTTGCTACAATTGATCCTCCAATGCATCTATTCAATGCCAAAATCGCACAAGGAACCTCTGGTGAAGTTGATCACACAAAATGGTACCTTGATAGTGGAGCTACCATACACATGACTGCACAAGCGATTTGGCTCGCCATTTCCATCTCTTGTCTCAGTCTACCTCGGTGATGATCATCTAATCAATGCTGTAGGTTCTGGCTCGGTACAAGTACAACTCCAATGCTCATTCTACTTGATGTCCTGCTCATTCCAAATCTTTGCAAGAGCCTCATTTCAATTTCCACACTCATGGTGGTGGGCTACAATCTCAACTTTTGAGGCTCAAAATACATCATCACTAGTTCTTTAAAGGATTCACCTCTAAAGTACACCATTCAAAATCACAAAGGGATGTATCCTTTTGGCCAAACCACCATGCAGACTAAGCATGCCAACTTGCATCAATCAATCAATCCTTAGCACAATTGTGATATCATCAATTAGGACATGCCAACTTTGTCACTCTAGCAAAGCTTGGATATTCCTTTGAGGTCGAGGGAATTTCCAATCAGTTTTGCAAGCCCGTGACCCCTTTTGCCAACACTGCATCATGGGCAAACACCACCTCTCCATCTTTTTAGGCCTACATAGCACCCATGCTAATGAAATCCTCAAGCTTGTTCATGTAGACCTATGTGGCCCAATGCACTTGTTTGGTGGAGCACTCTACTTGTTGCTGATGATAGATGGTTGAGTTCATATGCTAGAGTCTTCTTCTTGAAGCACAAAAGTGAAATATTCTAGTGCTTCAAGGAATGCCACAAATGGGTTGAGGTCCATTGAAGATCTTTTGCACCAATGAAGATGGGGAATTCTACTCCAATGTGTTCAATTAGTATTGCATCTCAAATGGCATTGCTCGACAAATAGCCATTCTTGAGACCTCTTCACAACATCCTATCACAGAGAGGAATCTCTACACCTTGATGGAGTCTTCATGCTTAATGCTTTCTTGTGCTAATCTCCCACATGCCTTCTGGAGTGAGGAAATATCCATAGCTTGCAATCTTTAGAATGTTGCTACTTTTGGTCAGTCTCCTAAATTCACTCCACATCAAATCTAAACCGATTGTTCTCTAGACCTATCTCACCTTTGAGTATTTGGATCTATAGCATATGCCCTCAGGGGGTGCACCACTAAGAAATCCTAGGTATCATGCCCCTCAACTAATTTTTTTTCCCCAATAAAACCACCCCTCTTTATTTATAGACTAACGGATTTTTTTCTAAAGCTGGATTAAAAACCCCCTGCTGTTATTGTAAACCTGTTAAAATTTTTCTAAAAGTGGAATTAAAATACACCTCCTTTTGAATGCACTTGGCACACTAAAATTTTGGGAGGTGAACCCCCCAAGCGTATGCCCATGTTATCGACTCCAAGAGAGAAACCCAATCCCCAAGCCTAGCTATGTGTCTTAATTGTCTATGGACACCCATTTGGAGTCAAGGCATATTGAACTCGCATAATGCTTTATTCATGTAATGTTATATTTAGTGAAGAAGTGTAGCTGACCCCGATGGCGATACATCACATGACACCCACCTTGACTTTGTGCTACATAAGGAAGACAATGATGATGACTCAAAGGAGATGACTGTGCTAAGTCATCTGGTGGAACACATGGAATCACCACCCAAACAGGCCCCATGCCACTCATTATTCCACACATGGTCGAGGGCCCCCCATGCCACCCATTACCCCACACATGGCATCAACCAGTTCTTACAAGGCCAACAAAAGCAATACCAAGATTTGCCCTCTCAAGTCGATAGTGGTGTCTCCAACTGCCTCCACTCAACCAAAATGTGGTAACCTCAGGTTTGATCCTCTCTCCCTTGCAATGTAGGGCCATGGTTTGTTTGACCTTGGTGCACAAGACCTCACCCAAGGCACACTCATGATTGACATAACTAATGCTCTATCCGATGACATGCTGGTCAACCATGACTAGAGGATTGGGTGGTGTTCAATATATGGTTGAATAAATGGCAGTTCATAGACAATGTAGCGCTAGTTCAAATCATTACTCAGTTGGCCAAGATATTGAATACTAGGGCTGAGCAACTTGAGAGAACATTTGGAATTGGCATACTAATTAATGGTACACTACCCCTCAACTCATCAAGATGTATAACTTGTCAACTAGATAACAAACGTTTCTCACTAATATGTTCTTCAAGGTATCACCTTCTTGGCCTACAAGTTACTTCTACAAGCATTCTATGGATTTGAGAGAGCAGAAGAGGTAAGGACTTGTCTTAGCTTGCTTTATCAAATTTTGCAACGACAACTATTGTAGATGTTTCTAGGCTAGTGCAAATAACATGCAAAGAGTTATGGCCCACTTTACTCTTGGTTAGTATGGGTTCTTCATCTTAGGAGGATCTAATATTGTAGCCTATCACTTTGACTAAACTTCTTTCTTTGGCAGAGACTTACCTACAAAATTTCAACAAAGGATTGCATAACAAAATGGATGGGTGCATCCCCATTATGTGCCTTCTATAACCTAGAAATGGAATCTCATTTCCATTTATTTTGGGCATGTCAACTTGTGTGGGCTCTATGGAGAGATATCACCCATTGGAATATAAAATCGCAGATCTTGCTTTCAATAAACTGGAAATCTATGTTACTAGGTGACAAAGGGGTCCTAAATGATTTGCAATTCTATTTTTGGAATATGATAAGGATGACCATGCTTTGGTACATATGGAAAACTTGAAATGCTATAGTTTTTTATTAGGGAAAGATCTCAAATGATTTTATTCAAAATTCCTGCATTGAGACTTTCATGAGTCTCTTGGAATATTATAGAAAAAAGTATCTAGATATAGGATTCCTCACAAGTCCTTGCAAGAATTGTTATTGTAATTAGCTGTATTTTATTTTTTCTTATTAATAAGAAAATGTCCTTTCTTTTCTTCCAAAAAAATCTACTTGAACTCTTCGATTTTGTAGATTGCCCCTTTTGGTTCACTCGAGGTACGCACTACTACTATTCTCAACAATGGTTTATTGCATTTACAGTTGTCTCCTGTTCAAAAGAATCTAAAACATTTTCATGTTTTGTATGCTAACAAAATTCTAACTAAAATCCCTCCCAAGTCCCTTTATAGAAAGACTGTACTCTTACATTTCAATTCCCTTTCAGACACTGTTCAAACATTTGACACTTTTGCTTTTAGTTGGAAATATACGCCTCCCCTTAGATCCCTTCTCTACAAACCTAAACTTACCTTCTTAGCAGAAAATTTCACCTCATCTTGTCTAGGATGGACTTGGGGCCCGAGGGGGTGGATGGGTCACTAATTGAAAGCCCTATATATCACATGTATTCAAGGGGTGTTTTAATACCTAGGATTGACTTGGGGCTTGAGGTTTGGAGGGGGTGAGGTGGATGGGTCATTCATTGAAAACCCTATATATCACATATATTCAAGAAGTTTAATTAAAACATCTTATCTACAAAATCCACCGATTCATAGTGACCCCTTATTCTATATAAACTTTAGACCTTTTCAAATTTTGATAAACAATTGCAAGATTTTGCTATTTGAAAACCCACTTGCTTTATTTACATATGATGAGTGACTCCCTTAAGGTGGTTAAAAAAGCATGTCTTTCATGGAGAGTTTGCAAGGAGGAGATATTAGGACCAAATTCATCTCCCTTGGAGCATGTTGTTGGGTTTGCAAAAATGTTGGATGATGTCATTAGGAATGGGCTACATGATATATTTTGGTGCTATATTTTTGAGCAAGAAGTCTCCTCCTGTGTGAACATTTCTTCTAATAATCTAAATAATGAGATTACATATGTTCAATATCATAGAAGAAAGATTTTTAGTGAAACTTTTCGTTCCATAAAAAATGATAAATATGGTCATATGCCTTATAAAACAATGCTCAAAGATATTCACAAAGCATTTAGATCTCCATGTGGATATAATATGGATGATTTTGAGTCATGCGAATGTTGTGAATATTGGCATGAACTTGGTCTTCTAGAAGTTTCTTCTATAGTAAAAGCACAAGACTTAGGGAGTAGGTGCATCAAATATGCTCAAACTACTTTTCCATGTGAAAGAGCTTTGAGGGAAAAAGGAATAGCGATAACACCAAAGAAAAGAAAGCAAAGAGCTTTAACTGTAGAGGAATTACAATATGTTGAAAAATTCATAGGAATCTATGATGACAGCCTAAATTCGATACGAGCGATGATATATAGAAGGGTTTTCTATGGGTGATGATATATAGAAGGGTTTTCTACAAGAGTGATATTTATAGAAATTCTTTCATGTGGTTGTTAAGGTTGATGAATATGATCTTGGTACACTAAACATAGGGCATTGGAAAGCAAAAATTAAATCTTTTTCCTCCATCCAACAGATACTACTAGCATGAGTGTCATACAAAGAGACCATCTTCCATACCCCCATATAGTGAATTTTTCTCAAAAAGTTTGCCTCTATATAGTGAAACTATATCTATGTAGTAAAATTCTCATAAGGACTCTCTATATAGTGATTGTTTTCCCCATATAGTGAAAATTTCACCATATAGCAACATTCTCTTAAGAAATCCCTATGTAGAGAAATGTTTTTCCTAGTATAGTGAAATATTCTCTAGGTAAAGTATATAGAGACACTCTCACTTTCTCTGGTCTTGACTTTTTACTAGATATGTGTATTTCTTTCTAGTAAATAATCTAGCAAATCCTTTTTTTTGCTATATAGAGATCGGTCAAAATCATCTTTTGCTATATAGAGATAGATGATTTTTTGTGACATTGGATGAATCATCTTAGCTAAAAGGCCTAAACCAGAATAAATTTTCCTCACTAGAAGAGAAATTTTATTGTTAAGCTTTAGTAAGGGTATGATGATGTAGGTAGCGGAGAATTGAAAAAATTGGTGACCACGAATTAGTATTGAGTTAGAATTATATGATTTTGAGCAATATCGCATTGTTCAGTTGAATTTTCTTCTCAACAAGCGATTCTTGGTGTTCGTGTTTTAAGCTTCAGTGATTGTCTAGCCATGCAGGAAACACTCATGCTGAGCAACATATAAAATATCTCTAAAATTGAATCTTGCTCTTTATGTCATGCTCATGAGGTTGGTTGATAGATAGTTAAAGCTTGACATTGTTGAGAAACCATGCTCAACATCATGTATTTGATATATGCATAGCACTAACACATAGAGTGCTACAAAGGAAAGGGTTAGATGCCCTAACCGTAACCCTAAAAGGGTTTGTATATATGTTACAATTTGAACTAAATATAGTGTACAATTAGTCATTTGTGGTGTGCTCTCTAGCTATGCCCTTTGCCTCATCTCCAATCTTCTCCTCTCCCCTCTTCATATTTTATCATGGTATTAGAGCTCCCTTGCCTTCAACTGAGGCATCGAGATCCTTGTGTGAGAGATCGAGAGATCGAGTGATCGAGTGTTCTCTTTCATGAGAGAAACATTCCATTCATTTTGGAAGAGATTTTCTTCCATTTTTGTTCATTGAGAGGTGCTCATTCTTGAGATATTTTGTTATGAGAGAGATTGAGTTCTCATTCCATTATGAGGGAAATCTTATCATTGCATTGATAAATTTTGTTCATTGAAAGAAACTGTGAGAGGATTCGCATTGAAAGAGAGAGAGAGAGATAGGTAGTGTTTCTTAGTATTCTCTGAGAGACTATTTAGAGAGAGAGATCTTTCCACTGATAGAGAGGCGACTCGTACTCTAGCTAAGGCTAAGGCTCTCCACCTCAAGCATGCAAGTAGCAGACTTCACTCGCTCACACGGCTCCTATGACCTCTCAATGACTATAGGGCAACTCCAAAATGAGGCAAGGCTACATGGGACTACAAGCATAGGCAACTACTACACTCTACTCGATAGCCTCGAGCTATGACCTTTGCTCTAAGGCAATCTCTAAGTGAGCAACGAAGGCTCCATGTAGCCAACAAGTCATGGAACTACAATATCCCTAGCTAAGGCAGACCTCCCAAGCTCGATAGACCACACGACCAGCTCTTAATCAAAGGCAACTTCTCCTTCACCAGTGGCTCCAATAAGCAACAGCTCCTCCAACATCTTCAGTCGACTCCTGAGCCTCATGTGCAAGTAGCCATCCAATGCCCGTGAAGCAAATAGCACCAATGCTCCATGACTCGCTAGCGATTCCAGCCCAACAAAGGCTACACGGTCTAGCCATCAACGACACCCATAGCCTACCATCAACTCCCTGCTATCCTTGGCTTCCAACATCTAGCAACCTTCATGGCTAGACCATCACTAGATGCAATGTCTATTGGCTCCATCTATATGAGTGGCAACTAAGGCAACCTCCACGTAATTAGCCACCCGAAAAGATCTCAGCCACCAACTATGATGCTCCATCAACACCTTAGCCTCCACGCCCACTCCTGCAACACGATCACAACACCTCTAGCTACGACTCCAAAGAAAAGCGAGCATCCAAATGCCCATAGTCGATTGGCCATCAGCTCCTTCTAACGAGCCCTCCACACAGCCGCAATGATCATCTACAACGTTAGGTAGCCTGTAGCTCCAATGCACCAACCAAATCAGCTCCAGGGGCTAGGCAGACGTCGAAAGACGGAATCCATGAAGCAGTCGAGGATTGGTTAAATGGGAATCCATTCGTCAATCGAGGATGGAGGGACCGATTAAAACAGGCCACATCAATGTCACCTGACACCCTATCTACCATGTCAACACACAGGCTCAGTTACCACGTCATCATGGCTAGGGAGCGCCACACCATCTTATCATCTCTATCTTTGACACGTCAGCACTGACTGCCATGTCAACAGCTAATTCATCTGTCATGTCAGCACATCCACATCACCTAACACATCACCATGCTGACATCAGTTGCCACATCACATAATAAACCTTGTCTGCCACATCACCATGCTGACATTAGCATCCACATCATCATGGCCATGTCACCCTATCCAATCAACTACCACCTCATCATACGCCATGTGGCATTGACCCCTTGTAGGCATAGTTACCCCTGTGCAGACACACTTTGCATTGCATATGCACCCAGTTGCCACATCATCACTACTTCACAGGCACACGCCTTCTAAGAAAGAAGGCCATAGCAAACAAATGGGTATACAGAATGAAGTACCATCCAGATGGAAGCATTGAAAGATACAAAGCCAGAATAGTTTCAAAAGGATTTACACAACAATATGGTTAAGACTATGATGAGACTTATGCCTCTAGTACCAAAGATGGATTCCATAAGGTTCTTGATATCACTAGCGACACTCAGTAGATGGAATGTGTATCAACTTGATGTCAAGAATGCTTTTCTCAATGGTTACCTAGACGAGGAAGTCTACATACAAACCAGCAGGTTATGTTGAAGCAGGAAAAGAGAATCAGGTTTGCCATCTCAAGAAAAGTCTCTACACCTTAAAGCAAGCACCCAGAAGGTGGTACAATAGAATCGACAAGTATTTTGCTAATATGGGATACAAGAAATCCAATGCAAATAATACTCTCTACTACAAATGTTAAGGGAAAGACATCACTATAGCACTTTTTTACGTAGATGATCTGATTGTGATCCAAAGCAAGGATAGATTCATGAAAAGGTTGAAACAAGACTCATCTTCAGAGTTCGACATGAAAGATCTTGGACTTATGCACTATTGTCTTGGTATTGATTTATGGAGAGATTCAGATAGCACCTTCATGAGTCAGCTAAAGTATGTTGACAATCTCCTGAAGGAGTTTCATATGGTAGATTGCAGCCACTCCCATGGAATAGAGTTTGAAACTTACAAAAGATTCAGAAAAGCGTACCATCAATGACAGGTACTATTGATAGCTCATCGGATCTCTTATATATCTGACTATCACAACCAAATATTTGTTATGCAGTAAGCTCACTAGCATAGTTTATTGCAAATCCGAAATAGTCTCACTGGAATGCAACCAAAAGAGTCTTGAGATACATCAGAGGTACAAGACAGTTTGGAATAGAATATAGAGGAAGTAATCCAAGGTTTCATGGATATTGTGATAGTGACTATGCCAGAGATCATGAGACTAGGAGATCAACACAGAGATATTCATTTTTCCTTGGTCAAGGTGCTATATCATGGTTGTCAAACAAATAGCCAACTGTTTCTTTGTCTTCAACTGAAGCAGAATATAGAGTACTCACTACAGGTGCATGTGATGCTCTATGGCTCAAAAGACTATTATAAGAAACAAACTACTTTGATGAATCAAAGCCAACAACAATATACTGTGATAATCAATCAACTCAAGCATTGTCCAAGAATCTAGTATATCACTCCAGAACCAAGCACATTAATGTGAGAGAGCACTTGATTAGAGAAAGAGTGTTACTTGGTGACATCAGATTACAACATTGTGATAGCAAAGAGAACATTGCAGACATCTTTACCAAGCTCTTGGTTTGCCGTAAAGAAAGGACATTCCCATTAAAGGGGTGTGATGGAATGTAATGCTTAGTCCTTCTTTGATTCCCCAGAATCATCATCGTGAGGGAAGGCCTACTTCATGATGTTGATCTTGAGGGAAGGTGTTGAGAAACCATGCTCAACATTATCTATTTGATATGTGCACAGCACTAACACGTAGAATGCTATAAAGGAAAGGGTTAGATACCCTAACCCTAAAAGGGTTTATATATATTTTACAATTTTAACTAAATCTAGTGTACAGTTAGTCATTTGTGGTGTCCTCTCTAGCTGTGCCCTCTCTCCTCATCTCCACTCTTCTCCTCTCCCCTCTTCATATTTGGTCAGACCTTTATTATGAGCCTATGTGACTGAGTAGACTTATAACACTAGTATGATTTCAAGATTGAGTAGACTTGCGACACTCTAGTATGATCTCATCTTGTAGATGGTGGGATATTGCCACCGATCTAGAAGGACCTATCGACAAAAACGTTTAAAACTTATCGAACACATGTATAGCTGAGAAGCAACATATGCCTGGAAGATACCGAACTGCCAATCATGGGAAGACCTACGGAGGACGCACCGAGGAAAATCTTTTCGGCAAGTACTTTGATTGCTTATATATCTAGTTGTCAATACATTACCACTATGTTATCCTGTCCATAGTGTTATACCGGTTGCAATGGGTGGGCTGGTGGGGTTATTACCATATGCACTTTGATTGGTGCACATATATGAAATGGAGCAAGTGAACATGTTTTTGATAGTTTTGTCAAGATATTCTAGTGGAAAAAGTTATGAGGCTATAAGGAGTGGAGAATTATCCAACTATTTGCTCAAGAAAATGAACATGTTTTTGATAGCTTTGTCAAGAACTTCTATAATAGTAGACAAAGTTGTCAAGATGTAGGTAGTGGAATGGAATTATATCCAGCTATTTGCTCAAGAAAATGGCATGAATCCTTGTATCCCAGATATTGTGCCTTTGGGTCTCGTACCAGACTTAATGCCCTTTTTGAAATTGTACATTTTGATGCTATGCCAAAGACTTCGTACTAGGCTTGTGCTCCTTTTTCTTTTGCGTATACCAACTATGTATTATGCCCTTTTCAAGAGCAAAATGTATACATTTCCTTTTCCTTTTTTGATAATATGAACATAAACGCTTATGAAAGATTTTGTACACCTATATATGGTCTCGTAAATTTAATGTGCCACCATGGCAAATGCATATATTGGGCTTTTCCTTTTTGGATATGATGAATATTATCAATTATGAAAGATTTTCTTTACATATGGCCCCATGAATATAACAACCTATGCCACTATGGTAGTAGTAGCTTCCACCTAGAGTAGTTGATGTGCCCACCACCATGGTTGATGTGGACCACTAGGATGATCTTGATTAAGTTTGGATTATTTGATTCTAGCTATCAAAGTAGTTAACATGGTTGGCTTGCACTTGTTCAATGCCATGTGGCCTCCACCAACAGACTTGTTTATGGCTTAAAGTAGTGCATCAAGACTTACACAACTCCACAAATTTCACACCAACAGATAGCACAGTGATTGCAGTAGAATAACTATAGGCTCCGTGTAGCATTCTTTAATGAAATTACTAAGGTACTATGTAGTTAGGGACTTTGAAATCTGGTCAAATATTGGGATGGATTGAAAATTAAGGCTCACTAATGTGATACTCATCATGCCACTCAAAAATCCCAATGAGAAGTTTTTTCAAAGGTTTGCATGCTCTAGACAGAAACAATTCATTGTTTAGGCTAAAAGATTATCCAATGGGACTTGGACTATGGATACATTTAAAGTGATTTTTTGACCCATCTACTTCATAGGAGATTGCAACTAGGAATGTGTTTCTAGATGGATTAATCCCGATAGTGTTTCCTAAGGATGCTTTTAGTATCGATACGCCTTACCTCTAGAGTGAAATTCATGAGGATTTAGATACTGTAGGTACATGGAAATCCCCAAGGTGGGATCACATTATGGTGGAATTATTTTGTGCTTATTGGGATCAACTTAAGAACACAATCGTTCACATGGTTAGCCATTGTTGGAGGATGCATCTCCTCCCATCCTCATGGAAAGAGAGCCTCATAAAGTTGGTCCCAAAAAAAGTAGATGTGTGCAACCCTTGTTACTTGGAGCCCCATAATTGCAATGCTTGTTACCTATAATCTTATAACTTAATTGTTGATTGAACATCTAAAAGGTGTTCTCTATGTGGACTACATCTAGTCTAGTATGGTTTTATTGACAATGCAATTATGGGCATTGAAGAGTGTTGAGGCTAGATGAGTGGTGAGGTTGGTTCTCTCAACTACATAGGGGCTCCCACCACTTGAAGAGGTGTTTTGCCCTCTCTAATTATTTGATTCGAGTTTCAATGATCAAATTGATTCAATTTTTTTTCAATAAAATGCATATGAATAAAGGTTTATAGTAAAGGCAATTACAACATGGGCTGGAAAGTGTCCCTTCCAACCCTCCCAAGGTGGCAAGCACCCTTGTTTTTTACTCGGTACCTTGCTACTACTTGTGTTGGTTAAACTTTTTGGGGTTATGCCATAGCTTAATTTTGGGATATAGCCAAATACTCTTATTCACATCCAATGCCCTTTGTATATTAGCTCTTTTTGCATCTCAGCTATACAATGTGTGATGGCTCAAGGCCAAACACATGTGATCAAACATGTAAGCATAATCACACTATAGGTACTTGAGGGTAGGAAACTCACTATGTAGTTGTTCGATGATAGTTGTTGTTATGCAAAGATTGGCGATACCAATTTGTGAAATAGCCCTTGGCAAAGACCACCTCCATGATTTGTTGCATGCATCAAATAACACAAGAACCTCAATTTTCCTCTATTATATTTCTCATCTCATCCACATTATATGGCAAGCACTCAATAAAGGGTGTCCATGTAGTCATTGGAGTTGAGGGAGTTGTCTATGGTGTAGCCAATGGAACAAGGATGCCCCACCAAGATGGTGTAGTCGTCCTACCAGGAATAGAAGGGGTAGAAATTATAGATGTTTGTCAGGATGTAGGTCTCAATTCACATACATTAGAGTGACCACATGAAATGGAGAGACTACATAGTCTAGCCCCCTTCAACAAGTACCCTCCCAATCAGTCCTTGTCCTCCTTTCTTTGGATGATGACATCGTAGACCTAGTGAATATGCCTAAGTAGTAGACATCTATTGCCCACCATGAGAGTATATTTGTGATGCACACAACTATGAAGGTGAGAGCTAGGAGATAAATATAGTGACCTTGTTGAGACTCACTTATGAGGCACATGAAGTTAGGGAGCTAGATCTCAACCTATATTGAGATGGTGGTCTTCTATGAGATAATATAGCTAGAAATTAAAAACTAAAAAAACTATCATAAAAAACAAGAGATTATATCAATTACATGCAGTCATAGTAGAGAGAGAGTAGCCTGAAAGAACAAGTAAAGGCCAAGTTAGTCATAGCTATAAATTCACAAGAACAAAAGACAAGTGTAAAAGGTATGATATGATATTAATTCAATTCAAAAGTTGTGTGCAAAACATTTAAAGAAACATGTAAAAGATGCTAGAGTAACTTACTTGAAGAATACAACAGCTAGAATGTGGTTATAGTAGCAAGAAAACAAGCTCTACAAATAACCAAATACCAAGTTAGTAACAGGTATAGATTCACAAGCATAAAATACAAGAGAAGATATTAATTATATTTTGATGGTGCATCAAAAAACAAGTGCACAAAACATTTAAAGAAAGATAAATATACTTATAGAGTAACGTACTTTAAAAAACGGAGCAAGTATAACTTGGAACACGGACATAATAGAAAGAAGTAGGCAATAGAAACAACAAAAAACAAGCAAAGAGAAAGCTAGTCATTTGAAACAAGCAAGCAAGCAAGATACTACTAAGCAAGCAACCACTTGAGGACAAATAAGGCAAGCTAATAAGCAAGCAAGAAGATTATATATATATTAAATATTGTCATCCCTTCTCTCTTTTATGGTAAATTTTCTTTTCTTGAATGAAAACAAGAGGAAGATTTACAGAGGAAAAACTCGGCATAATTTCCCTTAGAAATATATGTTTTTCTCTTTCAAAAAAAAAAAAAGGTTCCTAGTTTGTTTAAATATGTAAACTATGGAAAGTGTATGTAAAGAATGCTTGGAAATATGAATAAGAACAAGATGGAAAAGGAAAGAAAATAATTCTTGGATATAAGAATCAGAACATGATGGAGCTTACTTGCAAGCAAACAAATGGATTGAGAGGAAGAAATGGCTAAGTGGAGCCCACAAGCACATCAAGTGCTTGATCTCCTACAACTTCTAGAAGACAAACAAGGTGGGGATCCCACTATGGCTCTGCCTTTTGGAGTGTCATTATAAGTCCAAGTGTAAGTAGCTCGATAAATGTTTCGAATAACTTGTGAAAGGAAACGATAGGTGTAAATTGAAAGGAAAGGAAAAGAGAAAAAGCAAGTGAAGGTGAAGGAATATTGGGAAGGGTAGATGAGTGAAAGACAGGAGAGAAAAGAGGTGAAAAGAGGTGTGTGTGTGTGCATGTGTGTGGTGGATGGGCCATTAAATAAAAGTGGGGACATGCCTATTTTGGCAAGAGTAATATAAATGTGGTGTCATACAAGAGAAAAAGAGAGCCTCCATATTTAGAGGAAAATACCTAACAAAAGACAAAAGCTTTAGGATAAAAGAAAAAAACATTTAGGACCTCCACAAGCAAACAAAAACCTTAAACCCTAAACACATTAGAAGCCCTTAAACTTCTACTAATCCACATTTAAGCTTATACTAACCATAATTTGCTAGGTCAAATTGACCAAATGAACTAAGTTCAAAACTATGGCCCTGATTAGCAACTCACTAACCAAGTCATCCCTTAGGACCCTTGGAGGGCCAAAAAGTGGGATCTCCATCTCCAGTAAGGCTCTTATTTGCTATTATCTATAGCTATCAAATTCTACCCATACTAGACAAAAAGGGGATCTCCATCTCGAGTAAGCATTTTATTTGCTATAGCATCTCATTGGAGCTCGATTATAGCACCAAAAGAATACTAATTGGGAGGAAGAAGCAACTTTGACAAAATCAAAAGTTGAGGTTGGTCCTTTTTTAGATAAGAATTGGTTATATGGAACAAGATTTGACCATTCAAATGAACCAAAGTTTATAGTGTTCCGATAGGAAATACATAATTACACATACCTTAATACGGGTGTGGAATAGATGGATTTGTCACATGATGCATCTAGCTTTATTTTGTAAGGCTATGGAATATCTGACATTGGGGGTGCTATTTTATACAAAGTTAAGGATGTATGACTTGTGGCTATGTTTAGGGTGCTCTACCCAAATAAACAGCTCAAAAGGAATGACATCAAAGGAGTTGTGAGTTGAAGGTGCTTTGCCTGGTCCACATACCTAAAATACATTGCAATAAATGTGTGTGTGTGTGTGTGTGTGTGTGTCAGGAGTCATGAGAGAGGGGGCTTTTAGTCAATATTTCTACAATATAGTCTACTCATAAAATGCTTAAAATGAATGTAATAGGTCTCTAAGTTTTTCAAGAGTGAGAGAGGCACCTAGTAGCCAAGATGTCTACTCATAAGATTCTTAAAATGAATGTAATAAGTCTCTAAGTTTTTCAAGAGTGAGAGAGGCACCTTGTAGCCAAGATGTCTATGGCTTGGTCTCATAGCCATAGGTGATGGCATGTGAGTATAGGAATAGTGAGTGCCTAGGTTCAAGCACTTATATCTCTCCTTGGAGACAGCCTTATAGCTACTTGAGGGGTTTAGTCAACATGAGGTGTGAAGGAATCCTTTGTGTTATACCTAGAGGTCATATGTCTAGAAGCCTGATCAAGAGAAGGTGTGAAAATGGTATCATGCTGGATGAGAATCTTGGTGGAGTGCACTTGTGGGTGCATGTGTGGATGACTAAGTGTACCGATTCATGAGACTGTTTTTGGGGCATGCGAGCGCATGCGAAGGCAATTACAAGGTAGGCTGGAAAGTGTCCCTTCCAACCCTCCCAAGGTGGCAAGCACCCTTGTTTTTTACTCGATACCTTGCTACTACTTGTGTTGGTTAAACTTTTTGGGGTTATTTCATAGCTTAATTTTGGGATACAGCCAAATACTCTTATTCACATGCAATGCCCTTTGTATATTAGCTCTTTTTGCATCTCAGCTATGTAATGTGTGATGGCTCAAGGCCAAACACATGTGATCAAACATGTAAGCATAATCACAATATAGGTACTTGAGGGTAGGGAAGTCACTATGTAGCTGTTCTATGATAGTTGTTATTATGCAAAGATTGGCGATACCAATTTGTGAAATAGCCCTTGGCAAAGACCACCTCCATGATTTGTTGCATGCGTCAAATGACACAAGAACCTCAATTTTCCTCTATTATATTTCTCATCTCATCCACATTGTATGGCAAGCACTCAATAAAGGGTGTCCATGTAGTCATTGGAGTTGTGGGAGTTCTCTATGGTGTAGCCAATGGACCAAGGATGCCCCACCAAGATGGTGTAGTCATCCTACTAGGAATAGAAGGGCTAGAAATTCCACTATATAGATGTTTGTTAGGATGTAGGCCTCAATTCACATACATTAGAGTGACCACATGAAATGGAGAGACTACATAGTCTAGCCCCCTTCAACAAGTACCCTCCCAATCATGTCCTCCTCTCTTTGGATGATGACATCGTAGACCTAGTGAATATGCCTAACTAGTAGGCATTTATTGCCCACCATGAGAGCTAATAACTAGCCATGTTACATGTGACACTGCTCAACTAAGTAGCATATCTATGATTCACACAACTATGAAGGTGAGAGCTAGGAGATAAATATAGTGACGTCGTTGAGACTCACTTATGAGGCACATGAAGTTAGGGAGTGAGGTCTCAACCTAGATTGAGATGGTGGTCTTCTATGAGATAATATAGCTAGAAATTAAAAACTAGAAAAACTATCATAAAAAACAAGAGATTATATCAATTACATTCCCCACAACTATAAACAAATTAAAAGAAATATAGATAACCTTTAAAAAGTTGCTAGAGTGTCTTACTTGAAGAATGGAGCAAGTAGCCTAGAATGCAGTCATAGTAGTGAGAGAGTAGCCTAAAAGAACAAGTAAAGGCCAAGTTAGTCATAGCTATAAATTCACAAGAACAAAATACAAGTGTAAAAGGTATGATATGATATTAATTCAATTCAAAAGTTGTGTGCAAAACATTTAAAGAAAAACATGAAAAAGATGCTAGAGTAACTTACTTGAAGAATACAACAACTAGAATGTGGTTATAGTAGCAAGAAAAAAAGCTCTACAAATAACCAAATACCAAGTTAGGTCAGGTATAGATACACAAGCATAAAATACAAGAGAAGATATTAATTATATTTTGATGGTGCATCAAAAAACAAAGTGCACAAAACATTCAAAGAAAGATAAATATGAAAAAACTTATAGGGTAACGTACTTTAAAAAATGGAGCAAGTATACCTTGGAATGCCAACATAGTAGAAAGAAGTAGGCAATAGAAACAACAAAAACAAGCAAAGAGAAAGCTAGTCATTTGAGACCAGCAAGCAAGCATGATACTACTAAGCAAGCAACCACTTGAGGACAAATAAGGCAGGCTAATAGGCAAGCAAGAAGATTATATATATTAAATATTGTCATCCCTTCTCTCTTTTATGGTAAATTTTCTTTTCTTGAATGAAAATAAGAGGGTGATTTACAGAGGAAAAACTCGGCATAATTTCCCTTAGAAATATATGTTTTTCTCTTTCAAAAAAAAAAAAAAGGTTCCTAGTTTGTTTAAATATGTAAACTATGGAAAGTGTATGTAAAGAATGCTTGGAAATATGAATAAGAACAAGATAGAATAGGAAAGAAAATAATCCTTAGATATAAGAATAAGAACATGATGGAGTTTACTTGCAAGCAAACGAATAGATTGAGAGGAAGAAATGGCTAAGTGGAGCCCACAAGCACATCAAGTGCTTGATCCCCTACAACTTCTAGAAGACAAACAAGGTGGGGATCCCACTATGGCTCTGCCTTTTGGAGTGTCATTATAAGTCCAAGTGTAAGTAGCTTGATAAATGTTTCGAATAACTTGTGTAAGGAAACGATAGGTGTAAATTGGAAGGAAAGGAAAAGAGAAAAACCAACTAAAGGTGAAGGAATATCGGGAAGGGTAGATGAGTGAAAGAGATGAGAGAAAAGAGGTGAAAATTTGTGTGTGTGTGCATGTGTGTGGTGGATGGGCCATTAAATAAAAGTGGGGATGTGCCTATTTTGGCAAGAGTAATATAAATGTGGTGTCATACAAGAGACAAAGAGAGCCTCCATATTTAGAGGAAAATACCTAACAAAAGACAAAAGCTTTAGGATAAAAGAAAAAAACATTTAGGACCTCCACAAGCAAACAAAAACCTTAAACCCTAAACACATTAGAAGCCCTTAAACTTCTACTAACCCACATTTAAGCCTCATACTTACCATAATTTGCTAGGTCAAATTGACCAATTGAACTAACTACAAAACTATGGCCCTGATTAGCAATTCACTAACCAAGTCATCCCCTAGGACCCTTGCAGGGCAAAAAAGTGGGATCTCCATCTCCAGTACGGCTCTTATTTGCTATTATCTATAGCTATCAAATTCTACCCATACTAGACAAAAAAGGGATCTCCATCTCGAGTAAGCATTTTATTTGCTATAGCATCTCATTGGAGCTCGATTGTAGCACCAAAAGAATATTAATTGGGAGGAAGAAGCAACTCTGACAAAATGAAAAGTTGAGGTTGGTCTTTTTTTAGATAAGAATTGGTTATATGGAACAAGATTTGACCATTGAAATGTCACAAAGTTTATAGTGTTCCGATAGGCAATACATAATTGTGTACATACCTTCATACGGGCATGGAATAGATGGATTTGTTCATGTCGCATGATGCATCTAGCTTTATTTTGTGAGGCTATGGAATATCCAACATTGGTGGTGCTATTTTATACAAAGTTAAGGATGTATGACTTGTGGCTGTGTTTAGGGTGATCTACCCAAATAAACAGCTCAAAAGGAATGACATCAAAGGAGTTGTGAGTTGAAGGTGCTTTGGCTTGTCCACATACCTAAAATACATTGCAATAAATGTGTGTGTGTGTGTGTGAGGAGTCATGAGAGAGGGGGCTTTTAGTCAATATTTCTATGATATAGTCTACTCATAAAATGTTTAAAATGAATGTAATAGGTCTCTAAGTTTTTCAAGAGTGAGAGAGGCACCTAGTAGCCAAGATGTCTACTCATAAAATGCTTAAAATGAATGTAATAAGTCTCTAAGTTTTTCAAGAGTGAGAGAGGCACCTTGTAGCCAAGATGTCTACGGCTTGATCTCATAGCCATAGGTGATGGCATGTGAGTATAGGAACAGTGAGTGCCTAGGTTCAAGCACTTATATCTCTCCTTGGAGATGGTCTTATAGCTACTTCAGGGGTTTAGTCAACATGAGGTGTGAAGGAATCCTTTGTGTTAGACCTAGAGGTCATAGGTTTAGAAGCATGATCAAGAGAGGGTGTGAAAATGTTATCATGCTGGATGAGAATGTGTGTATGATTGAGTGTACCCATTCATGGTACTGTTTTTGGGGCATGCAATGACAATAACTAATGGATGGGATTAGAAAGTTGATGTGGGACTGGGTCACTCATAAGCATGTAAGCATAGTAAGTGGATTCAATAGAAGATCACCTTTTTACACATTTTTGACTTATAGAACGGTATCATTTCTTTTCCAGAGAAAAGAAAGCTTCTATTTATGCTTGAAAAAACCTCGTGCTTCTAGCCTCCATAAAGGGATTGAACGTGGTAAATAGAATGCAAGGCTATTTAGAAAATACAATCTTTTCCCAAGGCACCAACTCACTACCTAGGAACAGGGGCTAACAACTACATATAAAAGGGTATCATATAAAGGGGAATTCATAGATTAAATAGAAAAAGGGTATGTTTTTTTAAGGATAAATTTACGAATAAGGGATCTTACAAATAGGCCTTGAGCCTTGCATGTGCAAGATATATAGAGTTTATGCTTAGTGAAACCCATGAGTAAATGACAAACTCTTATCCTCAAAAGAATTTTGACGTGCATGGATTTGCCATTTTTATAGCTATTATTAATCATCTTGTCTTATCCAGGCCTCAACTATGATAAAATCAAACATCTCATCATTTTGT